>NC_140949.1:90869255-91359255 GCF_014529385.1 Adiantum capillus-veneris
TCACGGAGTACGACCAAGCCTGCAGCATGTGCATATTTGATGCCTGTTCGAAATGCAAAATCAAAGAAGGGGACTCCTTTGGCAGTAGAAGAGGTAGAGGAGCAAAAAATTAAAGATTATCATTATTGGATTCTTGATGGGCAGCATTCAATCTATGCTGCAAAAGTTTTGCTTCACAATGAACAAAACAACAAAGAGATCTTTGAAAGACTGATTAGCGTGTATAAATTTAGAAAGGCTCGCATTGTTGTGAATGCTCCTCCATTTGTTGCAACTGCTATATCTGCCATTGCAAATGAGGAGGCTCAGGCATTGTATGTCAAGCAACCTTACAGCCAAATATTGAGACATTTACGGAGTCAATGGATCTTCGCAGGACGACCACCAAAGGCAGCAAGTGGAATTGCAGAGGGACATGCATCTCGTGCCGGATGGGATGTAAGTTATTTTCTTTGTCTTTTTGATAGTGTTTAATTAACAAATCTTGCTCAATAGTTTAATTATTTCTCTATTTCTTTTCAGGGTTTTCTTCGATTGGCAAGAATGAGTGCAGCAGCAAGTTGGATTGCTAAACAGGCACACATGGTCACCTACTCTGATTTAGTTTATGATTGCTGGATAGAAATCATTGAAAATCTAGAAGAGGAGAATAAGAAACCCCCAACAACTGTATTTAGATATCTTTGTGGCCTTGAGGAATCAGAGGTAAAGACTATTCAAGAAGAGATTAGAGATGAGAAGATTTTACTGTCAAAGAGTGCAAAGGATGGTGATGCAACTGACATGTATGATCGAATCAAGCAGTTGAAGCAAGACAAATTGATTCAAGATGCACTTCTTGAAGGCTTCAACAATTTGAATGAGTCTTCACCATGTAAAGACTGGGAGGAGGTGGTCAAAATGTATAACATCAATGATGTTGTTTATAAAACAATTTTAATGCTATGCGAGGAATGGATCAGATCTAGTTTGACGCGTGGAACAAAGAAAATGGCTTTTCCAGATGGAGCAATAAAATACATGCAATGGGCAATTCACCTTCAAAAGGAGAAAACTGAGCCTAGAGATTTGCCATGGTCAATCTATGTGGTGAGCCTACAAATGGAAGGCAATCTCTACTTGATGCGCCACTTCAATAATAAAGTGCCTATTGGCTTATGTGTTTTAGATATGACAAAAAACGTTGGAGGCAATTTGAAGTGGAGTGAGGAGACATTTAACAATGCTTTGGATGGGATCTTGGCTATTGCTGGAGGGTCAACAGATCCTGGATTTGTCTTTCTTGCATTTGTGGATTTCACTAACTTCACAAAATTGCAATGTGCCTTTCACGCCATGGGAGATAATTTGAGCTACCATTGTTGTGGTGCATTGCATCACTTTCCATCAGCTCCTTGCAAAGGAGCAATTCAATTCCTAACAGTTATTGCCTTCTTGGGACAAGGCAATGCATTTGAAGACCTGAGAAGAAGATCAGAGGAACATCCCATGCCAATTGATTGTTCTCTTCTTCAAGTAGCAGATAACGATATGTCAGATTTGCAATATTTGGAGGCCAAAAAAAGAGCTTTGGTCAAGCACTACATTCGTACATATTGTTTTGAAGACCGCAAGCTTGTTGATGTTTTTGGTGATGGCTCCTTGGTTGCACAAGAAGGAATACAACAGAAAAAAGAAGTCATCTGCTTAATTGATAGTGTGGAGGAGGCAAAAAGCATGGAGACCATGCTGCTAGACTTTGTTAAGTCTCATGAAGATATAGAAAAATGGGCTGGACTTCAACAATCCACTTCGCAATCAGGCGACATTGTGCCTGTTACAGAGGAGTGCTCTCCACAAAGAGAAGAAGAACAACAACAACACCATCCTCTGTCAATGGAGGACTTTTTGGAAATGGAGACACGTATGTTTTGAGTTTCTTGTGCATGTTAGTGTTTCTTGTTACTGATTTGATACTCTTAATGTTAGATTTTGCTTTATATAGTATTGATTGAGCTTGTATTTTTTATCTCAAGCATTCAAGGTTTGAATGTAAATAGTAAATTACTTGAGTTTTTGAATGGTGGATCTGTAGACTAAAACTAAAACATTTAATACTCACAAAGACTTAATTACTTAAGAGCTTGAACTCAATAAGTTTTGGACCTTTTATCAATACCCCCTTGATATGATACATTAGATCGTAGCATGGTTAAATGGTGATGCTTCATAAATTGAACCTAGCTTAGACAGGTGCTGGAGCCTAAATTTAAACTAACCTTGCTAGAAGGGAGCTTATGTTTGGACTTTGAGAGAAATAGCATAAGTAATCAATTAGAGCATAGATTAGACATGTGGTGGTGGCCGGCCTTAGAGACCAAAATCTTAATGAGCTTGGAAAGGTATTTAAGTACTGCAATTTACTTAGTTTTAGTACTCATTAAATGCATAGCTTGACAAAAGGTGGACCTTACATGGATCCTAATTTCAAGAGGTGTGGTAGACCTTCAAAACAAGCTCATATAGCTTGGACATGTGGTAGACCTTGCATGAAGACTAGTTTAGACAAGTGTGGTACACCTTGTAACCAACACCCATTTGTTATATTAGCTTGGACAAGTGGTGGACCTTGCTTTTATGTTTCAATGGAGCATATTTTGGACAGGTGGTAGACCTTGTTTCTCTCCATGCTTCAATGGAGAGAAACTTTAGCTTGGACAAGTGGTGGACCTTGTTTTTATGTTTTAAAGGAGCATATTTCGGACAAGTGGTAGACATAGTTTCTCTCCATGGTTCAATGGAACCCACCTCAGACAAGTGAAGTACCTTGAAACCAAACCCCCATAATACAACCTACTAAATAGGTTGGAAAATTGGTAGGATATGAAACCATCCATGATAGAGCATAGTATAGGTGAAAACGTAGTGGTCCTTATATCAATTACCCATGCATAGCTTGGACAAGTGGTGGACCTTGATTCTCTCTATGTTTCAATGGATCCTATCTTGGACTAGAGATATATCTTACTTAGTTCCATGCTTCAATGGATTGTAGCTTGGATAAGGAGTGGAACTTCAAACAAAACTCCACAGCATAGCATATATTAACAATTCATGGGTTTTATAGAGATTGTCCTGCCTATTTTGGAGAGTTGGTACACCTTTATTCTCCATTCTTCAATGGATCTGAGGTTGGACAAGCGGAGCTGGAGAAGTGGTCAACCTTAAAATGAAACCTCCCATGCTACAACCCATCATAGATCGTATATGTAGTGGACCTTGAAACTCTTTTATGTCCCTAGCTTAGAGAAGCATTGCACTCTTGATTATCTCCATACATGAAGGCAAGGTTGGACAAGTGGTGGACCTTCAAACCAGAATCTCTATGCAATAATAGGCAAGTGGTGGAGCTTGTTTTCTCCTTGTTCCAATGGAGCCTAGCTTAGACAAACAATGGAGCTTGCTTCTCTCCATGTTTCAATGGATCCTAGCTTAGAAAAGTGGTGGAGCTTTGCTTCTCTCCATGTTCCAATGGACCATAGCTTAGACAAGTGGTAGACCTTGAAAAACACCCCTCGTATACAACATATTATGGGGTTTTCATGTTTCAATGGCTCCTAGCTTGGACAAATGGTAGAGCTTGCTTCTCTTTATGTTTCAATGGATCCAATCTTAGCCAAGGGGTGGACCTTGAAACAAGAATCCCCCCCCCCATGTACAACGTATTATGGGTTTTGAAAGCACTGGGAGAAAATAATAGCTTTGATAAGTGGTGGACCTTGCTTCTCTCCATGCTTCAATGGAGCCGAGGTTGGACACATGTTGGAGAGAAGATGGTTGCCCATGAAATAAGACCATGCATGCTATAATCAATCATATGTTGTACACATGGTGGACCTTGCAATTGTTTTATATGCCTAACTTGGACAAGTGGAGGACCCTTGATTACCTCCAGATATCAACAACAAGCCAAGTTTGGACAAGTGTAGTACCACCAAACCAGAATCTATATGCTACAATAGAGTATAGGTAGGACACGCGATGAACCTTGATATCAAACCATCCATGCTACTAGAGATGATAGGTTTCACATGTGGTGGAACCTTGTATCAATGTTCTATGTGTAGTTTTTGACTAGTGATAGACCTTGAAACTAATCCCTCTAGGCTACAAGAAAAAAGAGATGGATGAGGAGGCTAGACTACTTTTGTTGCATCAATGCATCCCATGTTACCACATATACTATAGGGTTCTTGGATAAGTGTTGGATCTTGTGTCAATGCTCCATGTCTAGCTTGGACAAGTGGTGGACCTTGGTTCTCTCTATGCTTCAAATGGGCAATAGATTGGAGACACAGTGGCCTTTTTTTTCCAATGATTTTATTTTTTGGAAACCTTGGAGGCACCATGTAAGAGGCACTCTAAGTCTTCCATACAATGGACCTATTGGACTATAAAATAATGATATCTTTCTTTGATATTGTCATTATTTTATGCATAATATTTTCTTCTTTTTGCAGACACAAAGGAGTTAAGTGATATAAAATCTAGATGTATTTCACACTATGATTGGCATGAAGATCCTTTTGGGACACCAACTTTTCCTATTCCCAAAGATGTAATTTTCCATATTAACGGTGTGGATTTTGAAGTGCGACTTTCATGTATTGAAGGAGCTGGTTATGGGCTATTTGTGCATACTACCCTGGAAAGTGGTTTGACTATTCTAAACTATGGAGGGCATAAGTATAGATTTCAAGACTGGAAAAAGATATGCAAAATATTTCCAAGAGCTTATAAATATTCTCTTCTAGAGGATCCAAACATAGAAGAAGAGGAAGATCAATCATACATTATTGGTTGTGTAGAAGAAGGAAACGTGTCGGGCTATATAAATAGTTCTCACAGTACAAATGTCTGTCCCAACGTACGCTATACATTTGATCCAAATTTGCCACCTTGGCATAAATGCACCTCTTCACACATCAAGTCAGAAGAATATGGCCATGTATGCATTGAGACTATTTGTCAAGTTGAAGCAGGAGAAGAGTTGTTTGCTGACTATAACTTTACTTGACATTGTAAAGTATTGTACATGGATGGAAATCTCAAGTACATGCATCATTTTCATTTTTCATGGATGAAATCTCAAGTGAATATAACATTTGATTATTGTTTAGTTTATGCTCAACGAGAATCTAGAGTGCTCTTATGCTTTGTGTGTTGTCTAACATATTTGACTACCTTGGCCATAGAATCTTGATTCTACTCTAGATTTGTGATAAATCTTACCAAAATTTAATCAATGTCTAGGTTGGACAAGTGGTGGGGCTTCAAACATTACTGTCTTAAACAAGTGGAGTTATCTTACTTGAATAAGTGGTGGCCTTTGAATCCAAATCTAAGCCAAATCTCTAATTATTTTCTTGTAGTCTAGGTTGGACATTTGGTGGACCTTGTATCCATGTTTCCTCAACAAGGGTGGCTTTTAGTTTTCACTTTAAGTACTCATCTTTAATAAAGTGTAGGATGGAAAATGTTGAGTTAGTAGATTGTATTTTAGACAAGTGGTGTTTGGTGTACGAATGCTGAAAATGGTTGCAAGGATTCTAACAACGACTTTACCTTAAATAAATTTCTTACTAGGAGTTCTACATATAAATATGGTGAATAAAATTCTAGTGGTTTTGAGATACCATTTGTGTGTGTGTTTTCTTAGATTCACAAACTGGGATGGATAACGCTCCTATGGTTCAGTCAACAACTATAGAATCCATAGATTCTATGGTTTCTAAAGTGCCCAAGATGGATGATATTTCTATACTAGAGTCTAGTGTTGTGCAACTTGAGCAAGCTTCCAATAATGAGAACCAAGAAATCGATGCTTCAAAAATGCAACATACATCAAAAGAGACTGAAAAGTCCACTCACGAGCTATTGCCAATTGGTACTACGTCATGTAGCGTAGATGTTGAGAAATCCATGCTTACAATTATATTGGATTTAAATGGTCTATTGTTGAAACGTTCCCCTCAACCATCCTCACACCACAACTCAGTGCAAATGGATTCAAAAAGATATATTATACTCAGGCCAGGTTGCATCCAATTCTTGAAGACTATTTTACAAAGGTTTAATGTTGCAATTTGGTCGACAGCTACTAGGAATAATGTGTATCAAATCCTTGCAGCACTAAACAACTTAGCTGAGGATACATTGCCTTTCTTTGCAATTTGGTCGCAAGATGTTTGCTACACCGCTCAAACTCAAAAATTGTTTAGACCCGACAATCCAAACGTTGAGGCAATGTTCAAGCCTCTAGCCAAAATTGCCATGGGGTTTGAATGTGATCCACAAAGAACAGTGCTTATTGATGACTCTCCTTACAAGGGATGTATTTCACCAGCAAACAATTGCATTTTTCCACCACAATTTGATGCTGAGAAGATGGTTGACAATATGCTCTTGGAGGAGCTACTGCCATACTTGATTCAGCTTGATGAGAGAAGGGATGTGCGTGATTTAATTGCTTCTAATCGTTATGGACAACCTATAGTGACAAATGATAGTGAATACAAACAAATCATGGAGTATTGGAAGCAGAAAAATGATGTTTGGTCAGCTAAGGTGTTCTTTACAAGAAGAATACCACCTGCAAAAGGTGACAGAGATGAAACTATCATTGAAGATGCAAGTGACACAAGCCACCGCAATGAAATGAGAAGAGCCCAAATACAAGAGATCTTGGCAAAGGAGCGTACACCCATTGAAAGCATGAAGGCGTCACAATTGACCACTTTAGCTAGGCAATTGGGTTGTAACACAAAAGGAGTTTTGAAGGCAACCACAGCAAAGGCTTATATAAATAAGGTGAAAGCTGAGAACAATCTTCTAAGGCTGGATAGAAAGCAACCCTAAGGTACTAGTGACATGTCATATATTCTTGATACACATGCTTGAACACTCATGTGCATGGTATCTAACAAATCTTTCTTTTTATTCCTTCTTGCAGGATCTTACAAAGGATACTACTAGATGGAGCTCAATCAATAGAGATTTTGATATTTTTGCTCAAAATAATGAAGCAGTCACCTACATTTTTTGTTTATCAATTTCTTGAGAGACTTTATTTTAGTTTGTAATCATCAAATGAAATGAAAAGTATCCTTCTTATTAAGATTGTTGATCTTTTTCTTGTTCAAACCTTTCAATTGTGATTTATAGTTTTGTTAGCATGAGATTGTGCTTTTTTAGTTTGAAAAAAACTGTCAAAGATCCAAGTCTTTTTGGCTTTACTTAAGTTATTAATTGTGAAAGATCCAAGTTTTTTTTCTTTACTTAAGTTATTGATTGCCTATGTAATAGTCCTTAAAACAATATCGGATGGCTTTCTTGCTCCCATGTCTCACATTGGTCTTTAGGTAAGACAAGTGGTGACCTTGAAAGTATGGTCTCATATCTCGATCAAGTGAAGAGACATGAAGCTTAAATATCACTACTATGTATCTAGTGTTAAACTCCATCGAGACAAAGACTAGATAGCCAAATTGCAGTCGAGTTTAAGTGAAAAATCCATTTGAGCTAAGGTAAAACTTATAGTGCCTCATTTTTCTAGGATTCTACCCCATCAAGGAAGTTATAATCTAGCACAAACCAATTAAGACTCTTTTGGAGCCTAGATAGGACAATTCGTGGAACTTATGAAACTTATTATTGAGTTAGAGTCTAGTTTAGATAAGCAAAAGATCTTCAAACCAGCACTTGGTCTTACTATTCAATATTCAAAGTCCCTTGAGGCTAACAAATTACATACCCACTTGTAACCTAACTAATGAGTAATTATATAGATCTAAGCAAGTATATATAATGAGTCTTCAAACTAATAATCCAAGGGAAGAGAGTAGCAAGGTCCACTACTTGTCCAAGCTCAGCTCTAGACAACATAGAAAGATGCTAGTTCTACTAATTGTCTAATTATAGGCATGGAGAAATGATAGAAGGTTGACCACTTGTCCAACCTATCATCTCTAGTAAGATGGGAGGTTTGGCCTTAAGATTCACCATGTAACCAACCTATACATCATTGTATTATGAAGAGTAAAAAAGCAAAGCTCCACCACTTGTCCAAGCTAGTTCTAAAATCCACATGGAGATAAGCAAGCTCCACCATTTGTCGAATCTCTCTTCCATTAAAACATGAAAAAACTCATCTATGTTGTACAGGGGGACTTTTTTCCAAGGTCCACCACTTGTCCAAGCTAGGATCCCTAGTAGCACGAGTGTTTGGTCTCAAGATACACCACTTGTACACTCTATGTCATTATATTAAGAAGAACTATGTATTAAGGTCCACCACTTGTCCAACCTATAAGGTTATATCTTAAATGGTATCCTTTCTCACCACTTGAAATGCCCATGATATGTTTTACACGGGGGTTTCATTCCAAGGTCCACCACTTGTCCAAGCTAACTCTATTCAAACATAGAGAGAAGCAAAGGTCCACCACTTGTCCAAGCTAACTCTATTCAAACATAGAGAGAAGCAAAGGTTCACCACTTGTCAAAGCTAGGCTCCGTTGAAGTATGGAGAGAAGTAACCTCCATCATTTTTCCAAGATAGGTGCCATTCAAACATGGAAAGAATCAAGATCTACCATGTCTCCGAGATTCTAGGCTCCATTGAAACACCCTAAAACCATGATATTTTGTACATGGGGTGTTTGCATTCAAGGTCTACCACTTCTCTAACGTATTATACCTAGTAGCATGAGTGATTTGGTCTTAAGATTCACCACTTATCCACTCTATGTCATTATATTAAGAATAACTGGGTGTTAAGGTCCACCACTTGTCCAACCTATAAGGGTATATCTTAAATGGTATCCTTCACCACTTATCAAGGTCCATCACCACTTTTCCAACCTATAAGGTTATATCTTGAATGATATTTTTCCTCATCACTTGTAATGTCCATGCTATGTTTTACAAAGGGGTTTTGTTCCAAGACCCACCACTTGTCCAAGATAGGCTCCATTGAAACATGGAGAGAAGGATGATCCACCATTTCTCCAAGATAGGTTCCATTGAAACATTGAGAGAAGCAATCTCCACCATGTCTCCAAGCTAGGCTCCATTGAAATACCCTAAACCCATAATTTTGTACATGAGGGGTTTACATTCAAGGTCCACCACTTGTCCAACCTATTATCCCTAGTAGCAAGAGTGGTTTGGTCTCAAGATTCACCACTTGTACACTCTATGTCATTATATTAAGAAGAAATATGTGTTAAAGTCCACCACTTGTCCAGCCTATAAGGTTATATTTTAAATAGTATCCTTTCTCACCACTTGAAATGCCCATGATATGTTTTACATGGGGGTTTCATTCCAAGGTCCACCACTTGTCCAAGCTAACTCTATTAAAACATATAGAGAAAGAAAGGTCCACCACTTGTCCAAGCTAGGCTCATTGAAACATGGAGAGAAGGAACCTCCACTGTTTCTCCTAGATAGGCTCCATTGAAACATGGAGAGAAATAAGCTCCACCATGTCTCCAAGTTGCTAGGCTCCATTGAAATACCCAATACCCATAATTTTTTGTACATGGGGGGTTTACATTCAAGGTTCACCACTTGTCCAACCTATTATCCCTAGTAGGTTTGGTCTCATGATTCACCACTTGTCCACTCTATGTCATTATATTAAGAGGAATTAGGTGTTAAGGTCCACCACTTGTCCAACCTATAATGTTATAGCTTGAATGGTATTTTTTCTCACCACTTGTAATGCCCATGACATGATTTACATGGGGGTTTTGTTCCAAGGTACACCACTTATCCAAGATAAATCTATTGAAACATAGAGAGAAACAAAGGTCCACCACTTTTCCAAGCTAGGCTGCATTGAAACATGGACCTTAATACCAAATTATTTCTAGTAGCATGAGTGATATTTTGTACATGGGGCGTTTACATTCAAGGTCCACCACTTGTCCAACCTATTTCCCTAGTAGGTTTGGTCCCAATTTCACCACTTATCCACTCTATGTCATTATATTAAGAATAATTGGGTGTTAAGGTCCACCACTTGTCCAACCTATAAGGTTATATATTGAATGGTATTTTTTCTCACCACTTGTAATGCCCATGATATGTTTTACATGGGGTTTTTGTTCCAAGGTCCACCACTTTTCCAAGATAACTCTATTTAAACATAGAGAGAAACAAAGGTCCACCACTTGTCCAAGCTAGGCTCCATTGAAACATGGAGAGAATGATGCTGCACCATTTATCCAAGATAGGCTGCATTGAAACATGGAGAGAAGCAAGCTTTACCATGTTTCCAAGCTAGGATCCATTGAAACACTCTAGGGGGTTTTATTTCAAGGCCCACCACTTGTTTAACCTATTATCCCTAGTAGCATGAGTGGTTTGGTTTCAAGATTCACCACTTGTACACTCTATGTCATTATATTGTGTTAAAGTCCACCACTTGTCCAACCTATAAGGTTATATCTTAAATGGTATCCTTTCTCGCCACTTGAAATGCCCATGATATGTTTTACATGGGAGTTTCATTCCAAGATCCACCACTTGTCCAAGCTAACCATATTCAAACATAGAGAGAAACAAAGGTCCACGACTTGTCCAAGCTAGGCTCCATTGAAACATGGAGAGAAGGAACCTCCACCATTTCTCCTAGATAGGCTCCATTAAAACATGGAGAGAAGTAAGTTCCACCATGTCTCCAAGATGCTAGGCTCCATTGAAATACGCAAAACCCATGATATTTTGTACATGGGTGATTTACATTCAAGGTCAACCATTTCTCCAACCTATTATCCCTAGTAGGTTTGGTCTCACAATTCACCACTTTTCCACTATATGTCATTATAATAAGAGGAATTGGGTGCTAAGGTCCACCACTTGTCCAGCCTATAAGGTTATACCTTGAATGGTATTTTTTCTCACCACTTGTAATGCCCATGACATGCTTTACATGGGGGTTTTGTTCCAAGGTTCACCACTTGTCCAAGAAAATTCTATTGAAACATAGAGAGAAACAAAGGTCCACCACTTTTCCAAGCTAGGCTCCATTGAAACATGGACCTTAATACCAAATTATTCCTAGTAGCATGAGTAATATTTTGTACATGGGGGGTTTGCATTCAAGGTCCACCACTTGTCCAACGTACTTTTCCTAGTAGGTTTGGTCGCAAGATTCACCACTTGTCCACTCTATGTCATTATATTAATAATAATTGGGTGTTAAGGTCCACCACTTTTCCAACCTATAAGGTTATATATTGAATGGTATTTTTTCTCACCACTTGTAATGTCCATGATATGTTTTACATGGGGATTTTGTTCCAAGGTCCACCACTTGTCCAAGCTAGATCTGTTCAAACATAGAGAGAAACAAACATGCACCACTTGTCCAAGGTAGGCTCCATTGAAACATGGAGAGAATGATGCTCCACCATTTATCCAAGATAGACTCCATTGAAACATGGAGAGAAGTAAGCTCCACCATGTTTCCAAGATGCTAGAGTCCATTGAAATACCCAAAACCCCTGATACTTTGTACATGGGGGGTTTACATTCAAGGTCCACCACTTGTCCAACCTATTATCCCTAGTAGCATGAGTGGCTTGGTCTCAGGATTCACCACTTGTCCACTCTATATCATTATATTAAGAAAAATTGGGTTTCCATATCTAAATGGATCTTTGCTTGGATAAGTGGTAGACCTTGAGACCTAAATACCCATTCTACACTAGAGCATTGGTTAAGCCTTATACACTTCAAGCATACCTTTAACAACAAGTAGTAGTTATTAGTTGACTTAAATCTAGTTGAACTCCATGGTATTGAGACTAAGAGAGAGTGTAGCATAAAAAAGAGTCAGGATTTTAATTTGACTTTCTTTCTATTAATGAGTAGATCATAGATGGATTTTGGTATCTAATAAAACCTTAGGGTAGACAATGTAAAAATCATGTCTATTGTTGTGTTTGCATTAAGTGTTCTTGTTCTTTAATTTCAGAACCATTACAGAAAAATGGATTGGCTATATGCTGGCATAAATTGAAGAAAACTATTGAATTACCCATCCAACCTCCTCCAAGACCTTGTCCAAGGAATGAATCACCTCCTTATCACCTACCACTTGCTTTCAAGGACATCAAAAGAGTACTTATCTTGGATCTAGAGGGGTTACTTCTCAAGACAGTTGAAATGAAACATGGAGATTCTATGCCATCTTGGGCTCAACACATGCGACTTGTGGAGGACAAAGATGAAGTTTATCATGTGGTGCGACCAGACGCACAAAGTTTTTTGGATTTTTGTGCTGAATACTTTGAGCTATGGATATGGAGTTGCTATAACTTAACAAGGGTGCAACGCATCACACAAAAGTGTTTTCCTGAGCAGTATACCAAGTTCAAGGTGTTTATGAGTAACAAAAATTGCCAAAATCCAAATATCATGTTAGGATTTACAAGGGTTTATCACAAAAATCTGAGTGATATTTGGAAGATATTTGAGGATTTGGATGCAAACAATACCTTAATTTTTGATGACACTCCATATAGGGTGATGTGGAACATGCCAGGGACATATCTTATATTTCCAAAGATGTGGAGGCAAACTTCCGAGCAACTTCAAAACTTCTTGCAGAGAACCATAATTCCATGGTTGGTAGGATGGTTGTATGCAAGAGATAAGAGAGTCTATACATATAACACAATTGTAAATCAGTATAGTGATTCTGAGACAAATTATGTCCTTGGTGTGTACTTGTCAACACGAAAGCATTGAATAAATATGGCTATAAGATGCTTTTTTTATTCTAGTGTGTATCTTTCAACATTTGTATAATTTGATATAGTCTTTTTTTTTATTTATAAAAGGTGTGTCAATTTTATGAACACTTGAATGGAGTGCACCCTACTCTAAGGGGACTTCAATGTACTATTGGAGTGCATCCTATTGTAAGGGGACTCTGATGTATTGCTAGAGTGCACCCAAATTTTTGGGGACTCATTTTTTATTTGATTGGGGCCTATGTTGGGTCATATAGTAAAAGAAATTCATTTTTTGTCAATTCATATCGAGGTTGCATTTATTTGGAACTATGAAAGAATTGATGTTTGATGTCAAAATAAAACTTGTAAGTGTGGATCAGAGAATTCATGGACTTTAAATATGTGAGAGGGATCTTTTTCTTGGGCACAAATGTTTGCTTCAAGAATTTTGTCATTACATACTTTATGTGAAAGAGTTTTAGAACCTAAAAGACTTTGAAAACAAAACTATGGAATCTAAGTGCATGTATTCTTGAATGGCTTGAAAGTTGATGTATACATGCATGTCGCCTTGATGAAGATTTAGATCTGACAAGATGGAAAGATATAATTTTTGGACGTTACCTTTGTCAATTTGGTAATAACATATTTAACTTTCTTTTAATATGGGTGGAAAATATATTATTATGTGCATTTGGAAAATATATTATTATGTGCATATTTAACTTTCTTTTAATATGGGTGGAAAATATATTATTATGTGCATTTGGAACCTAATTGCTTGACCTTCAAACCAAGATTCCTATGTTATTTTTTCATATACTTTTTTATACTGAATTAAGATTGTGGATGCAAGGTCCACCACTTGTTCAAGTTAGATCTAAGAAAGTATATATACTGAGTCTTCAAACTAGTAAACCAAGGGGAGAGAGAAGCAGGGTCCATCACTTGTCCAAGCTCATCTCTAGACAACATAGAGAGATGTTATGTCTACTAATTGTCCAATATAGTCATGGAGAAATGATAGAAGGTTGATCCACTTGTCCAACCTATCATCTCTAGTAAAATGGGAGGTTTGGCCTTAAGATTCACCATGTAACCAACATATACTTCATTGTATTATGAAGAGTAGAAAAGAAAAGCTCCACCACTTGTCTAAGGTAGTTCCAAAATCAACATGGAGAGAAGAAAGCTTCACCATTTGTCCAAGATAGGCTCCATTAAAACATGGAAAACCTCATATATGTTGTACATGGAAGCTTTTTTCCAAGGTCCACCACTTGTCCAAGCTAGGATCCATTAAAACATGGATAGAAACAAGGCTCCACAACTCGTCCAACCTTTATAGCTGCGAAGTGTACCGGTTGTCTAAACTAGGCATGGGAAAATAATAGAAGGTCCACCACTTATCCAATATATTATCTCTAATAGCATGGGAGGTTTGGTCTCAAGATTTAGGAATTGGCTGACCTGTATTTCATTGTATTATGATGAATTTGGTTTTAAAGTCAACTACTTATCCAAGCTATAAGTTTATATCTTGAATGGTATTCCTTCCCATCACTTAGAAAACCAATGATATGTTGTACATGGGAGGGTTTGTTACATCCAAGCTAGTTTCATTGAAACATGGATGAAGACAAGCTCCACCATTTGTTAAAGCTAGACTCCATTGAAATCTAGAAAATCCATTCTATGTTGTACATGGGGTTTTTGTTTTAAGGTCCAACACTTGTCCAAGCTAAGATCCATTGAAACATGGAGTAGAGAAACACTCCACCACTTGTCCAAGCTAGGCAACATTGATAGTAGTTGGTTTATTTTGAAGATCCACCACGTGTCTAAGCTAACTCTATTGAAACATAGAGAGAAGCAAAGGTCCACCAACTGTTCAAGCTAGGCTCCATTGAAACATGGACAGAAGCAAGCTCCACCATTTCTCCAAGATAGACTCCATTGAAACATGGAGAGAATCAAAGGTCCACCATTTCTCCAAGCCAAGATCTAGTTGTCCAACCTATAAGGTTATATCTTAAATGGTAATCTTTCTAATCACTTGGAATACCCATGATATGTTTTACATGGGGGTTTTGTTCCAAGATCACCACTTGTCCAAGCTAACTCTATTGAAACATAGAGAGAAGCAAAGGTCCACCACTTGTCCAAGCTAGTCTCCATTGAAACAAGGAGAGAAGCAAGCTCCATCATTTCTCCAAGATAGGCTAGCATGGATAAGTGCACCTTGAAACCAACCTTCCTATGAGGCAATAGAGCATATGCTACATATTTTATGTATGTCCCATGCCTCAAATTAAGAAGTTATAGATTAGAAGTGGACCTTGCTTGAATGTCACATGCAATAAATTAAGGAAAAATAGCCAAGTGGATTGTATTCCTCAATGGATCCTTGCTTTCACAAGTTGTGAACCTTGAGTCACTTTTACATTAACTTGGACAAGTGGTGGACCTAGAAACCAAGCTCTCCATGTTGAGATAAGTTGTAGTTAGGACAGTAGAACATAGAAAACGATAATGGATGCAATATACTCGTCTCCTAATAATCCAATTGATTGAAACCATGGTATTTTAGTTGTTTTCATTGTGTATTGTATGTGCATAAAGTGGAATGAGACCTTAAGAAAACTCAAATTTTTGACAAAATCTCTATATTTTGTACATGATATATTGAAAGTTGTCCAACCTGGGAATTGGGATTTTCCCACTTTACCTAATATGGTCTTAAGGGCTGATTTTCCTAATTTTTCTCTCATTGCGAAGGTTATATTTCTCTCTCTTGTGCTTATCTTTGGGAAGAGTGGGAAAAAGATGGAAGAAGGTGACTAGATGAAGGAGGAAGAGAAACACCCTTCTCGAGTGTAACAATTTTTCTTTGTTGTAGTCTCACTCTCCCTCTCTTGACCTCCTAAACAAGGGAGAAAGGGCATGCAAGAAGAGGACTATGACATGAACAAGGAGGGGATTGTTGGAAGGGAGAATTACAAGAATGAGGAAGAATGGGGAAAGGTGTAGAAGATAGAGATTTTGATAGGATTTAAAGCTAGGGGACAAAATCGATTTTGGGAGGCTAATGGTTATGTCCAGCATTGGTGCAAAGGGGTGGATTTGAAAGCTTTGATCAAGGCCAGCTTGTGATCATTGCAAGCTCGAGTGCATGCCACCAATGATGGCTTGAGCATGTGATGGGAAAGAACCAAATTTATGATAGTTTGGAGGGCCACACAATGGTTAGTCAATGTGTTGGGTGTCAGTGCTTGAGATTTTATTGCTACAAAAAGTTTTTTTTATAGTTTTGATGAATATCAAGGTTCAACTTTGACACTACTTTGTACATAAATTAAGAAATTGAATGAATTCACTATTGGGTCGGATCGTTGTTGCAATTTTCTCACTTTTTTTGTCTTGCTACCTCTATCTCTCTCAACTCTCTCATAGCCAGAAGGCTAATGTTTTCTCAACCGAACCTCAAGAACCGTGCACCCGCACTCCACAATGCAATGGTAAACTGGTTGGGAAAAAGACGTTGAAAACCCCATGCAACTTGTAGCTTCTAGCATGCTATCGCAGTATCTTCATTAACATTTCAAAATTTTGCTAAGTGTATCCTTTTCCCTTGCATTGACACATTATCTCAACAAGAACTTTAAGCGTCTCACAACATTTAAAATTACCTCTACAATTAACTTCATTGTTCGCTTTGTTTCAAAATGCAATGCCCACCAAACTGCCTCCTAGATGGGTGTCTCAAAAAGAACAAGGCCACCACATTTCAAGAGGTTGTAAGAAGAGTGATGTTGGTTGAGCTCTTGGTACCTCTATGTCTCAAATCACAAGCAATTGTGGTAGCACACTCTTGTTTTATTGCAACAAAACACAATTGATTGTATATAAATTCTAATGAATCTTCTCTTCTTCTAGCGATGTCCTCAATCTCCATGATCAATGAACAAGATTCTCCAATACCATGTCAAACTGGATGAAGCCAAAGTGTAGAATTAGAGAGAGAATACACAAGAGAGAGAAAGAAAGAGTTTTTTTTTTTAATCGACCAGCCATGGCAGTGCCTTGGGGGGGGGGGGGGGGGGGGGGGATGTTATCATAATAAAGCAATTCTTATCACATGGGTTCAATAGTTGGGAATATTTTATCGCATTTTTACATATAGAAGGGTGTTGAAAAAAAGACCTTTAAATATTTTTACCAAATTGAATAGGAAAATGGTCTTTTTCATTGGTGAAAAACTCAGAACTAAGGGGTTTTATAAATATTCCTTTAATGCAAGTGATAAATGGATTCTACATATAGTAACCCCTCCCCCCGCACCTAGAGGGTCAAATTTGGTGCGCTTATATACTACCCAATAGAAATTTCCCTATCTAGAATCATTCAAATAAATAAAATAAATATCTAAAAGACAAATTAATAACTAGAATCACATTGGGCATTCAATTGAAATGTATAAACTTTATCGGACCCACAAAGAATCTAGTCTCACAAAGTCCAAATTTTATTTACATCTACAAGAGGGGAAATCTGAAGCATTAACTAGTAGTATTTGTGAGTTGGATCTTTCCACCAATCTATGTGTGTGTGTGAATATTGAACATTTTTTTGACATTATGTCATATATTTGCCAAAATTCTAAGGGATGTCTATATTTTCTAAAAGCTAGAGAGGCCTACACCATCTTCCATCATTTTTGAGATCTCCATTCTATCGTGATATCCCCTCCAGAGACACAAACAACCCAAGATAACCACCCGATCAGTAAAATACATAAAAAAATCCTCAGGTTTCCATGGAATCCACCAGCCCTACCACCCCCCATGGGGTAACCCCCTCAAGTGAGTCACTCGAGATACATAAAGAACATACGAGGAACGAGAAGACAATATTGCCACAACAGGGAGCGGATTCAACCTCCATCACCTCACAAAGGAAGATTAGATTCAAACACCACCATCTACTCTAGGCTTTTGAAGGAGAGCTAAGCACTGACAAAGAAATTCACCGACATTGGAGATTGGCATCACTAGGGCACAGGCTGATAGGGAAGCCCACCCCATTGGAGAAGAATGCGGTGAAACCAAGAAAAACTTGTCCCGCCAACACAAAGTTTCCATGTCAAGATCTCCTCCCTTGAAGTTCTTACAGGTAGGCGATTCACCTTTGTACTAAAGTAGCCTACCACCAAGCCCATACGGTGCAAAAATATACACTTTGCATCACCACAACACAACCACAAGGGGAGAGGGAAACAAATTGTCCTCTTCTTGAATAGACCCCTACCCCCACGCCGTCTACAAACCCCTCATACTATAATATGATGAGCTACGTGTTGGGATCCTTGTGGAGGCCAAAAACCCAATCCCTAGACTCTCCTCCTAAAGAGATGCATTTGTATAGAATCATCAAGTTTTCACTTGTTGTGAAGGTAAACTTGCAAGACTTTTGAACAACTCTATTCCTCCATAGCTTGGACAAACTTTTTGGACATTGTCCTATTCTCAAAAAGTCATCTATGTACTTCAAGGTCTCTCTACCTACATAAATGGAAGGCATCACATACAAACCTGCAACCTACCCATGTACTCTACTTCTAGCTAGTTGGTTCACCAATTGGCTATGTTCTCTGTTGACATGCTTGAATTGGACCACTTCAAAGATCTATAGTAACTTATCAATGGAAAAAACCCAATGCTTCAAGGAATCCCTCTTGACCTACCATTGGCCTAAAAGGTGGTTGAGAACCAGCTGATTGAAAGGTGATGCATTGTTGGTTGATAACCAACAAGGAATCACCTTTCATTACCATCTTTGAAATGTCAAACTTCATGCATTTTTTTAGACCCAAATGAAGAGTGAGGTACTCTACTTCATTTTTGGTGTGGAAATCTGCAAGGTCATAAGGTCTTGTATTCCCACACCACCTCTTGTCTTTTGTACTACTCTTACATACTCTTTGTCAAAGTGAATTGTAAAGCTTCTTCCAAATCTGGCTCATCTCTAGCTTCATCTCGGACCACCCTGGGACATACTAGAAAATTTTTACCCTTATTGCCCAAAATGTCTTCTAAGTGGGGTCGACTGGTATGATCAATCTTCAACTCAAACTCAAACTCATGCAGCTCTTAACACCCATTTCATAATATGCTTTTGTGGCTTCAAATGCAGCACTAATTTTGGAAATAGATTACTAAATGTCAACACATAAAACTTGTAAACAATCAAGTGCACTTTAAATGTCCGTCATGTGAAGATCAAAGCCATCACGCACTGCGCCACTTTAGTGAAGGTCGTTTCCTTGGGACTTATCACCCTACTCTTAAACTAAGTAAGCTTGTAGCTTTTGCCTACCTTTTGCAGCAACACAAGTCCAATTGACACCACACCTTTTGTAATGGAATGTAGAAACCATACTCTCAATTTGGACACACTATCGGTAGATGGCACAAAATCTCCTATACTCTGTCAAAAAGATTAGTGTGCTTATTCATCCATTGAAAGCCATGAACTTACTGAGATCATTTTTTGACAGGATGTACAAACTACAAAAGCATCCAAAACAACTATGACAAGTTATCACAACTAAAAGGTGTTTAAATGCATACCCAGGTTGCAAACTTTTTGAAGGTACTAGAACATGCAATAAGAACTCTGCTCAACTTTCCATGAAAGTAACAAGCTAATATACTTTCCATGAAAGTAACAAGCTGTCAACACCTACCAAGTCCTTGACTTGCTGTTGTTTCTTGTCAGTAACCAACCTCATCGAAACTGATGATCAAGGTTGATAACCTGAGAATAATAGGCAGAGACTAAAACTAGTCGCAACATGCCTTTCATCATGTGAAACAAACTCCCAACCAGAAAGGTAACCAATCCGGTTGTTTCACTGCTTGCTAACGTATGCACTTAGCATATCCTTTAGCGTGGTTAACTAACATATGCACTTAGCATATACTTTAGTAGTAAATAGAATGCTTGTAAGCTGCCCATCCAACGCGGGATGAATAACAGAGAATAAGAGTGAGGTGCTTTCCCCAATGAATTAGAGATAGTCTTTCATGACTGATGATAACCTACAACTCACCAAGTGAGGTTCCAGTGGTATACTTGATGTGAATCTGACCGAAGTAAACTCATAGAGTTTAGATCATCCAATCAAAAACACCCATACTAAACCATTATCATGTATGCTTGGGCGTGAACTCATAGTAAATCTGCAAGAGAGATTGCACTTGCAGTGCAAAAGGGTGCAGAAAGAATAAAGTCAGGAATTTGCATGCCATTCCAAATAAATCTGTGTTAATCACTAGGGCCCATAACACCTAGTGTGCATGCATTTAACACAAACATATCCGAACTGCAATTCCATGACGAGACTTTCCACGGTACGTACATGAAAGCCTTGCAATGAAAGCTGGACCATAACAAAATTTGAAAACTCAGTCACACCTAGGTACCAACCATGAGATATTCTCATTCATATAGCACACTTGGCTATTTGTAGAAACAACCATCCGTTACCTGGTGGTTTCACAACACTTGTAATCACAATAGTCTGTACTTAGTACCCAACAATTTTTGGCCACTAAAATTGTTCCGGATATTGTGTGCTCCAAATGGTCTAACAAATGGATGTGACCAGCACCTAGGGAATTGTTTGTGACACATCATTAGGAATTAGGTGCCAGTGTCAGTCTCAGAGACTCATACTGTCTACATGTGGAATATGTCTCAAATAAGGATGTTGAAAAAAAAGGACATTCTTCAAGTACGAGATGTACTTGTGTGTGGAGGTAACTGCACCGGGACAACAATGTGGAAAAAATCAAGATGTTATTCTTGATTTCATTGAACCTCCCCCTGAGCCAAGTTCCGATCCAATGAACCGTTGGATGCATGAGGGATGCCACGGTGGAAAACATTAGTGTTCTTATGAAGATACCACCACTTGTGTTTTGAGGATGAAAATGCTTCTCCAAGGGGAGAGTACTGTCATGCCAGGGGTAGGACTAGGCGGGCACGGCCCTGGCAACGTGTCGAACACACATGTAGTAAAGGGGTCTATATATGAAAGAGGGCCAAGGGCCTATATATAGGATGGTTGGGAGGTTATTGGCATGTCTGTCTACCCTGTGGTCTCATAGATTTCAAAACCACATAATTTCATATGCTTGATAATTTTGTGCACACATTTTTAGAATACACCATATAAGAAAATACCCTTTATTTCAAGCAAGAATTGTGTGTAATAAATCCATTTTTTCCTTTACTCATTAAAGAGTTGCACAAAACACCGTATGCAACACATAGAGGATTTGCTACTACTTTTTAGAATTTATGGCGTGAATTATATTGGTCTACTATGAAAATTAAAGTCAAATAGTACGTTTTATCTTGTTTGATTTGACAAAATATTAAAGCAGCAACATATAAGAAATAGATCCATTCATAAAAAACCTTGTGAACACATTCCCATGGATTTTGTTACTAGTTTCCCACTCGATGCTCACAAGCATGATATGATTTGGAATGTTATTGATCATTTTTCTAAACAAGAATATTTCATTCCATGCAAGAAAACACTCACAGCACAACAAGTTGCCGTTATCACTCCAATATCGATTTTTATCATAGCAAGGTAAGATTAACTTCTTCCAACCGTGATAAAATATTCTACATTCTTTGATATGGTCTGCAACAAACTTAAGGCACTACCTCAACTCTATAGGTTCATCTTTGTCTTATATTGACATCGTTTGATGGGTACATCATCAAGAAATGGCATTGTGATTTGAGGTATGAAGTCACATAGAACCTTGTTCATTACATTCATCATATGTGTAGCTGAATTTGTTGCTCCTTGAGGTAAGATTCACATCCTTACCATTCCCAAAGGAATTTTCATGGTTGTTGGATCTCTACTACCAATGTCTAGCTAAAATTGATCGTACCTTGAATACAGATCTCGCATTGAGTAAATTGACCTTCTTACAAATGCCTCTATAAGTTCATCCACAATTGGTTACGTTTCCACATTCCTAATGGTAATCTTGTTTACATGTTGCATGTCCTCTATAAAAAGAAAATCTCCATGCTTCTTAGGCACGTTGAGCCAATTATTGTTTGAATACAACGCACAAGAAGGTTCCAAAATGCCTGTGGTAATCTTCTCATTGAGTACTTCTATTAGCTTTGGCAAAGGTGCTTTAATTTGGAACTTGGATTGGACACATATTCCAAGGTATATGAGGGATAGTGAAGGTACCATAGGAGCAACAACACTAGGATCAACATACTCTATTGCATGTCACTCAGAAGAAAAAGTCTTACCATGGATTGAAAGCATTTTTTTGAATTTTTGCCGAGAAACAAGTAGGAACTAGAGGAGAAGAGTTTCATGCATGTGTAAACTTTGTCCGGGAGAGCAGTGAGTTGCCGATCGGATGGTCTTCGAAGGCGCCTAACCAGTTCCGATCATTCAGACCGGGGACCATGATTTAAAAAATGGCCTAGATCTCTTTGAGTTCCACCCAGTGGGTGCCTCCCAATCTTGGCTTGATTTGTGTTTGGCCCTCAAAGAGTGGTCAAAATACCCTATAAATAGGGTGTTTCCACCATAAAAATGGTGTGCCTTAGAGAGGGAAAAAAGTCAAGCATTTAATGTGTGCAAAAAAAGATCACACACACACACAATTTTTTAGCTTCTTTTCTAAAAACATTCTAGAAAGAGAAGAGCATCAATCTTGCAAGGTTAATTAGGCAATTACTTGCATATATGAGGCCCTATTTATGTGAGTAGATAGTCAACGGATAGCTTTCAAATGACGGCTTTCCACACACACTAGATGTACTAGCCAATGTTGGCTTCAATAAGAGTTATGCGGTGATTAAGAAAGCTAAAAATGAGCACAAAAATACAAAAGAAAAAATCACACAATCAATTCTAAATGCAAGTTCCCCTCAACCTAATCACCAAAGGGTAGTGGAGCATGCAATTGCCCAAGTGATGATTACGGATTGGGATTATTAAGCTAATGAAAATACAGATTAACAAAAAACCTAGCTGGCATAATAGAAAGCTCTAATACCACTTGATGGGAATGGGATTGTGCTAGCTATGGTGGTGAAAGACATCGTGCACACAAGTGAGTGTGTGTTCACTAGATTATCAATCAAGCGAATTAGGTTCCAAGATCAATTGACTTGGACACATAAACACAATTTTGAGTTGTTGCTAAGACATCACAAGCTCACCATAAATAAGAGAGATGTAATGCAAAATAGACTTGGTTTATTCATTTATGAAATGAGCTTAAGGTAGTGAGGCGGTCCGGGGCGGGTAACAAGAGAGGCGACCTCTAAACACCACTCGAGGCTCCCTTGCTGCTCTATTGGGGCTGGGGAAACCACAAGCACAACACAACAACAAACCCACATCCAAACCCAAACAAGATAGGGGCACCACCTAGTTATGGATGCGAACTAGGACGCAAGAGAGATTTTAGTCACAACCAAGAAGATGCGCCACAAAACACACGCAAGAAACCTCACAACAAGACACACACAAAATGGACCAAGGAGAGCTAGAGAAAATGGAAGAGAGAGAGGAAGGGATCTTGCATAATACCTTATTTGTGACTTGCAAATGGAGATGGATCGTTATTGATGCTATCGTAGAGTTTGTACAAAGCTAACTTAATGCTTAGTGAATGCTCAACATTGCCAACACACACACACACTGTCTTAGGGTGTGGGAGACCTCTCACCACAATACCCTCTTACAATGAATGAAAACACACTAAAACACTCTCTAAAACAAGATCAATCGATAGAAACTCAAAAAACACAAGTCAACTTCCGTATTGCACAAATGGAAGGACGACGATCTGAACGTTGAGTCACGCCGTTGATGCACCAAACCTCAATTTATTGATGATGGAGGAACATATACAATAGTGGCTTTGAGATTTTTGACTCACACTCTCTCACTTACAATGTGTAGCTTGAAAGCTTCTCAAACACCAAAAGTGAAGCTCACAAAGGGGCTGCTAAGCTTAAGTCTCTCCTCACGCATAGAGTGTTGGGGTGCTATGTGAGATATTGGAGGTTGTTTTACAAGAAGGAGAGGGGGCTATTTATAGGTTGGAGACCCCTCATTAAGATTATTGAAAATCCTAATTTACAAGCTAACAAATCAAGATTATGATTTTTTTTGAATATCAAAACATTACGGGCCTTCTTTGTCTGCTTGAGTCATGGATGTAGACTCAAAAAAGAGCATTATTGATGTTAGATAAGGTGAGAGTAAAGTTTTAAGTAAGGAGAGAGAGAGAGAGAGAGAGAGAGAGAGAGAGAGAGAGAGAGAGAGAGAAAGAGAGAGAGAGAGAGAGAGAGAGAGAGAGAGAGAGAGAGAGAGAGAGAGTTACTATGCCCATGTCTTGAGGTGAGGTGTCTTTTATGGTTAGGTCAATGGCTATTTTGTGTTAGTATGTTAGTGGTTAGTGTTAGTAATCACTAGAAGGTTAATGATATATTTACAATGGGTAGAATGGGGTGGATGGTTGAATGAAGTGAGGAAATCCTTGTGATGGTGAAGCTTGAAGAAGGATTTACTTGTGTAGGTTCTCAAAATGACTATCGATCCCCTTCGTCTTCTTCTCTTCTTTATGCCAGCGTCGTCAAGATTGATTATCACGATGAAAATGGAAATTTGGTTGAAAAAATCTCTCAATTTGTAGAGGTTCAGCATGGTTTATATGCTGAATTTTATGTATATAGAGAGGGGTAAGATGGAATTGTACTCTGGAAGTAATAGAGAGAGGCATATAGATGTTGTATGTACATGTAGAGCTCATATGAGAGCTATGGGAGCAAGAGGGGAGGTTAATGGTGAAGAAGGTGAGAGAAAACAAGAAAGGTGCAGGTTTGAGTGAGGGATTGAGAGGAATGAGTGTGTGTGGAAGTATGGAAAGAGGTAAGAGATTACTATGGGCTACTTGTGAGAAAAGTGGGCAGACTGGGCTTCACTCAAAAAATTCTGTTTCATCCGTGGTTGGTCCAAAAATCACCAAAATTTGTGAGGTGATTATTCAGATCTTGGTCCATATTTTCTCTTTTGACCACCGCTTCAAATTCACAGTGGTGATGGATCTAAGAAATCCCACCAAAATACTTGTTTTTCTTTACAAAAAAGTCTTCAGTGGCCCCCCATTTGTTGAATTTGCATATGGCTCCAAAGGTGAGCCCCTCCTTGCATGAAAGCATGACCTAATTGATTCTTAGGGGTTTGAAAGTATAGATGGTTGAGGATTATTCATAAATATAACACATGGATATGATGGGAAAAAACAGGTTAGTATATATAAACTATTCATGGAATCTAGAATAGTGTTAGCTATATATAAATATAAAATGGAAAAAGAGATATATGAAAATATAAGGAATCAAATGAGGGGATCCTCAATTTTTTTTTTGAAGTATACTTATTTACAAGAGATAAGAAAAAATATCTCTAGGAAATAGGAATTTAGTGAAAGGCAATGACTGATGCTGAAAGGTATTTTTGAGGTTTTTCCTTGGAGTGGATTCTCACAAAAATTAAGAGAAGCTTACGTGAATATATTTCTATATGAAATAAAGAGTATGAAAAATGGTAAGAAAAATTGTGGTAATGGTGAGTCAATGTACATAGCATACATAGGGAAATAATGCACACCTAGGTAGAAATATTTAAATAAATACCAAAATAATTATGAAAATTTCCTATATCTAGGCCCTATGTACAATGAAATATGTACACAAAAATGGGCCATAATATAATTTATTTTTTGATTTTATTTATTTTTTTGGCTCAACTAGCCCAATGACTAGCTAGCTGAGGGTTTTAAGAAGATATGGGAAAGCCCCCTAACTCACGCACGCCTATGTACAATGAAAGGTAAGAATAGCCACCATGTCTAGGTGATTTTGGTAGGGTGAGGTAACTCACTATGACAATTATGGAGAGCCGAAAAACGGCTATCAGTAGCTCTACAACCTTGCACCAATACATGTGGGATAATCCACCTTTTCTCTCCTTGACTCATACTCTAGTACTCTACGACAAAGCTCACACCTTAAAATCTCTCTTTCCAAGAATAGATCCATGCTTTTGAAACCAATCCTTCCTTTGGAAAAAACATCCTCTGCTTTTAGAAGTGAAATGTTTGTCATACCATTCAATTTTTCATGGAGTAGCCTACTTACTAAAATGAGATCTATTAGCCAATATGATTGTAAGTAAACTAAGCTGCATTAAGATGCCTTGACATAATCATGACACTCATCGTATTGCCCCAGAGTATTTTATGATGCCACTTATATAAAAATTATTACCTTAAAAATCTTATTCAATCCCGTTTCCCCATCGTATGTCCATTTTGCACTTATATATAGTGATTGGAAATAATATTTTTGTATTTCAACAATATTAAAAAGCACATTTCTCTTTGAGAATGTGAAGAAGAACACAAAGCTAAAATGAAAAATTTTCCCAAAATTGAACCACAACTTTTTTTTACCCACTTCACCTAGGAAACGAACAAATAATTCGGACAAAAAGCTAAGATGCCAATTTGTCTAAAATTGAACCTGAACTTTTGTTTGGCTCCTTTCAGCTATATATATTTCATAAGAAAACAAAAAAACCACTCAATTTTTTTATATATACAAAAGTATACTTTGGTTCTCCTAAACCTAGATCTAGCCTTGCTTTTCATAAAAAGCATTAAAAACACAGAGTTTTCTAAACTAAGCCAATTGTTTGTTTGACCTACCGAAACATGAAAACCACCTTGCTTTCTACTTCAAAGCATCACAATGTGCACAACAAGCATTCTTAACCAAATGTAAAATAACATACATTGAAAATCTAAACTTTTTATTTTTAAAATAAATGCAAAAACTGAGGATCTTACATCCTTTCATAATTGAAAGATTTGAGATGGCCACACCTCAACATGAAGTTTTAATAGTTATGTCTAAAAACATTGTCACCTTCTTAAGTAGCATATTTCTTAGAGAAAGTTGACCCTTTGCAAAGATGTTTAGTACTGGTCTAATTACAAAGAGGTTTGGCTCTACTCTTAAGAATATTGTCAAGGTGCACTTTAAAAGTACCATCAATGGAAGTAGACAAAAGAGAATCACAAAGAATATTCTGATTTGGAATGGATATATATTTCCTAAGTAAGCTAACATCAAAAATATCATGTACCTTGATATGAGGTGTGGTAATAATAAACTCTGATTTTTGTCATTTATTTTTTCTTGGATGAAAAATGGTCCACAATATCATGCACTAAGTTTCTTACACTTATCCATTGATAATCTAAAAAATACCATGTCTCCATTGGTCAAAGAGTTGAGTAGATCATGGGGATATCACAGTATCTAGTGCTACCTGATGCTATATGAATCTGATGTTACCCTATGATGTAGGAGATTATGAAGTAGCTTTTGACCCAGGAGGTGACAGATATATGCATGGTCCAGGGAAATTGACTTATAAGCCGTATAATCTAGGTGGTTTTCATGAAGGTTAATTTATGTTTATTCTTTACGGACTCAAAATTATTCTATTTTCCCTATGACCCTGAAGTATGGTGTAATTTTTTTTAATGAATGCTCACATTGGGACAAGTGATTGGTTTTCCGTTTGATCCCGGGGGCTACTAATTTGAAGAGTACTAGGAAACTATTGTAGCGGGTTGCATGGTGTAAGTTTTTGGTTTCTAGATTATTCTAAGTCATCAGAGGTTTTGATTATTCGTTCAATAATATTTCATGGCTGGCTTCCAGTTGACTTCTTTGGACAATTGATGAAGTATCTTCACATCTTCTGAGTTGGTTCTACTACTAGAACTTGAAGTAAAGGACTTGACGAACATTTTGTGTGCAGACAGAGTATGGCATAGTTGAGCTTGACAGGGTTCCCTAGAGAGAGCTTAATGGTCAATCCGTGTGCATCATTAACTGGAGCACTTGAGTCTGGCAGGGTTCACTAAATAGGTTTTCTATAATTGAAAGCTTCGGAGATACGGCAGATATGATTCAAAGCACTGCAAGACACCGCTTTAAAACCTCACATCGGCTTGCCAAGAAAAAAAAAACATCATCTTAGTTTTGTACTTTTCTCCTAGTGAATGTGAAGCATTAGGACATGCAAGGCCTTTGATTGTGTGTGTGTGTGTGTGTGTGTGTGTGTGTGTGTGTGTGTGTGTGTGTGTGTGTGTGAGAGAGAGAGAGAGAGAGAGAGAGAGAGAGAGAGAAATTGATGCAGATATATTCTTAAATTAGGCATTTTAACAGAGATATATTAAAATAAGCAATTTTTTATATTTAATTTTGGAAAAGTTTCCTAAAATAAGGGGTCATTTTATTCATTCATACATGTTAAAAGAGGGGTTTTTTTATTACCCTATGAACGCACGTTATATAAGGGGGTATTGAACGGTGAACCCTCTGAGAATAGACCTCAGCAAAGCATAATAAATAATCAAAATGGTGGCTAATGAAATTATATCCTAACATCAACATTAAGGAGTGAAGCTCCTTACAATGGGTTAACCCAATTCAACACTATGATTAATTTAAAAAAATCTTTGATGGTCTTGATGATTATGGTGTTGATGATGTCGATGGAGCTCTCATTTGCGGCGCTCCTCTATCCTCAATGTCCAAGAAGAACTTCTCTTCTTGTCTTGCTCTCTTCTTTACTCCGACTCAGTTGCCAAAAAGCTCTCCTTTTGCTGCCTTCTTCTTAAGTCCACGGAGAGGACTTAAGAAGAAGCTTCACGGGTATCCCTTGCTTCTCCTAATTGAGAGAGATATTATCAGCCAATACAAAGAGAGAGAGATCTTGATTGAGAGAGTGGGATGGAGAGGTCTCTGTCCTTGGTCAAGAGAGGGGGAGAGATCTTGCTAGTCTAAGGGAACTTCCTCTCTCCCAGCTCAACACGGTTCTCCCTTTGCTTCAGACCTTCTCCTACTCCTTCATTTGTTCATGCAAAAGAAAATCCCTACTCCTTGTTCATTACCCTCTTGCTAAAAATAACCTCTTCTTTTTAAGCCCCACCCCATTTTTCTTCTCACAGTGGCGTGACAAGAATCTTGGTGATGTGGAATACTAGACCATGAGCTCCTATGTTTGCGATTACAAATCCTCTCCACCCTATTAATGAACCGCTCAAACATGTAAAGCAAACAATGTAATCTTTGCTTTCCAAGTGATGAAATTCTAGAGGAAAACCCATCAAGAAATTTACGTGCTCTTCTAAGGTCACCACATTTGATATATACATCAACCCAAAAAATTCTAAGAAAATTACGTTCCTAAGGAAGTGGATATGTATGCTTAATGTGGTTATTTGGGCCAAAGTGCCCCACCATGGTGCCTATCGAAGTAGGTAAGTTCAAGCATCCAGAGCATTGAAAGTATATGGTAAGATTGATTTTTGAGATGCTCTTCGAGCCAATCTAGACGGCTCTTCAAACAGAGCTACAGGCTAAAAGTTATGGATGTTAGAAATGGGATACTTTGTAGATCCCCAGCAGACTGGGAAAATGCAGATAAATGGTCAAAGCTGATGTAAGTTGATAGAGTCAAAGTGCCAAAACTATGGTGCATGTTGATCCTTTTGGATCCCCAATTGGATCTCAGATGGTCAAGTTATGGACTGGCGAAGCCTCCAAGGGAGCTAGTTATGGCATCATTTGACCGCCCTAGTAAGAACTACATCTAGAGTCTTTTTGGGCTTGACAAGGCTCTTGAAGGTGGTATACATTGTGAGAAGTGAGCCTTAATTAATTTCTTGTCTATCAGAGTTTTGGTTGGTGAGATAAGGTTGATTGAAGTCTATTATAACTGATAGAGAGGTAGTACTCGATCGTTTTTTCTTGTATTCAGGGCTCCAAATTTGTATTCTTAACACTAGAATGGTAACCTAACAGGACATAAAAGTGTCCTTTCAGGGTTTTGGGAAAAAATTCCAAAACCATAGTAGATCCACTCATTTTGAAAAATCCTTTCATGAGCTTATAGTTCAATAACTACTACATATGGAAAAAATGAGAAACTTGTAATTTTTCTCATCCCTTGGTCACTACAAGCCTCCAAAGTTGATGGACCAATGCATTTTGCCCAAAACAGCAATTTCTTACGGTTGATTGCATATAAATAAGAGTGGAGATTTTTGTAGGACATGAGATAAAATGCCCCGTTAACTTCAATGGGTTGGTGACCAAAACATATGGTTGCTTTTACCTCACTAATTTTTTTTTGGGCAAAAAAGATAGGTACAAAAAAGTTGCATTTTTTCCATTCTACGGACCTATCATCAAAGTTTCTATAGTCACGCTCAATACAGATACTATGTACATATTTTCTTAGTTCCCTTTGGGCTGTTGAGAACTATGAAGGCCTAACCTCTAGCCATCTAAACCTCACAAACATGAAGTTTAGAGTGGTATAGTTGCCAAAAATTGAAAAAAAGCCAAAAACAGGACCCGTTTTTTCACACAATTTAGGTTCAAAAATGTTGTGCAAGAGTAAGGTTAATGGTGAGATCGATACTCAAAAAAAAAAAGCTAAGTTTTTTCCAGCTCATAAGACAACTTTGTGGATATATAGCACCTAGAAATTCATTTTCATACTCTTCAAATAATTCAAGCAAAATGGTCACTTAACAGGACACAAAAGTGTCCAAGGAAATAAAAGTGTCCTGTTACCATTCTAGTGTTAAAGACCTTGCAAATGTGGAAGGGAGCAGTGTGGGCATAAGGAAATTTCACGTGGGATTTATATGATAAGCATTGGATATGGGAGCAAGAAATGGGGGCTCATTCAAGTTAGAGAAACGATAGATTTTATTTGAAGGGGGGTAGGCCACTGGGGGCACCACATGGGACTTAATATAACCCACAAGAGGGGGGGTGGGGGGGGGGGGGGGGGGGGGAGAGAGAGAGAGAGAGAGAGAGAGAGAGAGAGAGAGAGAGAGAGAGAGAGAGAGAGAGAGAGAGAGAGAGAGAGAGAGAGAGAGAGAGAGAGAGAGATACTTGGAGCACTTGTCCATGGCGTATGATGTGTCCCTCACAGCCCTACTACTACATGTCATGCTTATTGATTGAGAAGGTGGTTATTGTAGGCATTTTGAGTAGTGTAGTCGATGCTACCACTATCCCTAGTGATGTTTTTGGAGAGTCCACAAGGGTACGACCTCACGCAAGGCCCCCCAAGGGGGCCCCTTAAAGGTTGAAGGAAAGGGAGAACTAGTGCTAGCGCTAGGTCCCCCCCCACCCCCCCCCCCCCCCTCCACCCCCCTCTCGCTGATGAGGTTGAGAGAGAGAGAGGTGGAAAGTGGACCAAGGGAGGATCAAGGCCTTTAAAGATTGCTAAATTGGGCGTCCAAAAGGAACAATGATCAAAAAATTGCTGGAAAATGCACGGACGTCTATATAAAAAGGTTTTAAAATGACTTTTAGGTCCTTTGTGAACAATTGTTCCACCAGTTTTGCCCATGGAGCCTCAAGGAGGTGTTTTTTCCCAAGCTGGCCATGGTTTTGATGCTCATGATGTTGTACATGCTTTTTTGAGCAATATCAAGTGGTCTCTTTTCCCTATGAGGTGTCAAACTTCCCCTTCTCCCCTCTCTTTCTCTTGCTCTCATCTTTTTCCATGGTGTCAATTGTGGATGTATGTGCCCCTCAAACTTGCAATGTCTGTGTATAAGGAGAGGGAGTAAGAGGTGTTGTGTGAGCTGGAAGTGCAAAAACAAACCACAATGGTGCATGTGTGTGGTGTTGTGAGCTTTTTGGGCATGTGTGCATTGGGAAATGTGCATGAGAGGCCTGGTTAGGGTGATTTGTACTCCTTAAAGGTGTTTTTGAGAGGATACAGATGTCGTAAATTCCCTGAGCTATAGAGACATTGTGTTGTGTTTCGAGTGTGTTCCCCATTCTCCCTCTCCATGTTCTAGTGCCCCCACTATGGAGCACATTGATTGCTCCTAGTTTGACAAAGAAGAACATTTTTTTGTGTCAAAAGGCATGGCTACATGAAGCTATGGATTGATTTTCACAGGCAAGGAGAATCTAGATGAGTGGATCGCAGATTTTGAGCTGAATATGCTATCATTGTGTATGCCTATAGAGTATAGCAAGATGTAGACTTTTCCATTAGTAATGTGTGGTAAAGCTAAAGTGTGGGTTGAACAATTAGAAGGCAAGACAAGGTTTTTTCATGATTTTTGTGGGAATATGGTGTCTTGATTTGAGATGGATGTCTGAGGAATGTGAATCGGAACATGCAAGTCACCACCCAATTATGTCCTATATAGGCCCTGAGCAATGCTAGTAATAGGACCCCTGTATCACATGTTTGTCCCAGCCTTGGCCTACTCAGTCTTAAGGCTAGGCATGACATTACTCCCCCTCAAAGAAGCATTTTCTTCCTTGAAAACAAAAGTGGTGACCCTGTCAAATTGTGCAGCTGACTGAGAATCATAAGATTGTCCAATATTACAAGAGATAGCTCGTGAAGCTTAGTTGTCATCAAACTGCGAAACTAGTCCTCTTGATCAAAGCAACATGTGCTTGTCAAGTTGGCATTGTAGAAAATACTACAAGATAAAATAAATTCAAAATTGAAACTTAAATTCAAGGTACTTACCAATTTTCTGTATCCACCATCCTTGGCATAAAAAATCATAGCAGCATATTGCATGATTGTGATTTCAGTGTACTTTTTGTACTTATTTTGTCTACACTCTAGCAAGCTCTAATTGCTTTGGATTAATTATGCACCCAATGCATATACATAGATATGGAGTCATTGCCTAGAATCCATGCCCTATCTTTGATACCAATTTGAGGATTGGGGAGTAGAACATACAACTCACCACCCAATTGTGCCCTACATAAGCCCTTGGCCATGCTAATAATAGCACCCCCTTTACCGCATGTTCATCCTAACCTTTTTCTGCCTGGTCTTACCCTAGGCTTGATAGGATGCAAAGCTAAAGGCTTTTAAACAAGATATAAGGGAGGATTTTAATATGTTTCTTGATCATTTTAAAGCATGTTGGGTAGAATTAGCGGAATCCATGTAAGTTAGCTAGCAATGATTATTTCAAGATTCAAAAATTTATGTTGTGCTTGTGTCCCAAAGTGCAAGACAAGGTGGAGTTTGACAACCTAAAAAATTATAGTGGTTCATTGGAAATTGCACAGTCAAAGAGTAAGAAGATTAAGAACAAGATCTAACATGGGGTATTGGGATACAAGATGGTGGTTCATACCCAACTGTAGAGCCCTTGTGATGTTGTTCATGAGGATAATTGTGGGAATAAAGGTACGACAATTGTTCCATAGCATTAGATGTGTACAATCCAAGATTTATCTAAGTAGATGTAGGATTCGCACCCAAGTGTGGTGGAAGAGGTAGGGCTTGCCTAGCTAGTGTTGGGATTGAGAAGGAAACTAAATCTTGGAAGGGCAAGGAGAAGGTGTATAAAGGTAGATTGCATTCGGAGACTATACAAAAAAGGAGACGTTGCAAAATCAAGCATGTGGACTTTCAACTAGGGGGTGGTCATCTAGAGTATGACATGGTGAGTAATGTGAGTGTTAGCACTAAATGTCTAATGGTTAAAAGTGATGTGTGTACAAGGCAAAACATGGCCTTGAGCATAGTGAATCTAGCGGATGTTCTTCCTCTTATGGATGTGGTCATTGAGAAAATAATACATGTACATGCCAATATAGATAGTGGAGCTCATGTTTGTGTTTTTATTGAAGCATCTATAAGAGATTTTGATGTCAAAGTGGTGGCTAAGTTGAATGTGCACGTGAGGATGGCCAACCATGCTAAAGCCAGTTGTTTAGGCATGGCTCACAATGTGAAGGTTAAGGTAATGGGGATAGAGTGCCTTATTTTTTGAGATGAAAACAAGTGATAACACTTACGCTATCAACTTGTGGAGACAGTGCCTAGTGGCAATAGGAGCCAAGTAGGAATGGGAGATCAAGGGTTTACCTTGCCTGACAAAGAGAATGGGATAAATATAGTGTAAAACCACAAGAAAAAAGGGAGCCATTTCCATCCTATGGATGCTAGAGGTGAAGAGGACACAACAACACGCTATGAGTAAGAGACCCAGATGGCTAATCATGAGGGTTGCACTAGTACAAGGAGAGAGGAGAGCAATGATGACATGCTAAAGAATGACGTTGGTTTGTTTGGTGTCACCATAGAGGGTTATCATGAAAAAGGGGTGCAACCTCATGTTCATGGCATGCATGTAGAGGGCATACCTGGTATGTTGAGCAAGGATCTAGCCAAGAAAAATAAGGAGAGATATGTTTAGTTGTGTGCCCCCTATCTTATTTTTTTTGCAACGGAATACAAGGATATGCAAGGGTCAAAAGGTTTGAAACACAAGATTGTTCTCAAGGAGGGGTATAATTCAAAGGCATACAAGTTGTGAAGGTTAGCGGAGATCCAAAAGGAATATGTCCAAATTTGGCAGGAGATAAACAACGTTTTGGATGAAGGAATCATCTATCCACGGTGAAAGGGTGGGAGTGGGTATCAAATGTTGTCACCATTCCAAGCAAAACTTGAAAATCGAAGGAGTGCATCAATTATAAGCCATCGAATGCTGCTACAAAGAGAAATCACTACTCCCTAGCATTCCAAGATGAGATCTAAAATCGGGTAGGAGGTCATGAGAGGTATTCCATTATGTATGGAGTTTTAGGGTACTTCTAGATAGTTATTGTGCTTAAGGATCAAGTGAAGAATACATTGATCTCTCTTTGGGGATGTTTTGCCTATCGCAGGATGCCATTCAGTTTAGTGAATGCATCTTCTACATTTCAGGGATAGATGAACGTGGTGCTCACAACATACTAGGCCACATTTATAAGGGTGTTTATGGATGATATCGGGTGTTATAATTTGAAGGTGGAGCATCTATTAAAGCCATAATTATGTTTTTAGAGGCTTGAGAAAGATTGCGGTCAATTGAACCCCAAGAAGTGCAAGATAGCATAACCTCGTTCACATTAAGGCTCTATGCTAATGGAGCCTCCATCAATTTCTCAAGGTTTGGTCCAATTTGTACATAAATGCTATACAATATGGTTTCAGAGGTCTAGATTTATACTATGTGTGCTAAAACTGGTTGTATGAGCCATATGTCTTATTTTAGCATACATTATGGGCCTTGAATATATATCCATATCATAATCGATGAAAGCTGGGAAAATTTAAAGGAGTGGACAAATTATACTCTCCCTTACTTGTGCAAATTGTTGTTGCTATCCAATATAGTCTAGGCAATCTCAACCCATACTATGCGCTAAAATGAGCCGTATGGCTTATATGTCCCGTTTTAGTGTAATATGGGCCTTGGTCGCCCATACCATATCATACAGTTGTGTAAAAATTCACGGGTGATTTAATGGTGATCACCCCTATCCGTGTAAAGGCCTATGTCCATCCGATATGTTTTGGGAAATCCCTAACCATACTATGTGCTAAAAAGAAATGTATGTCTCATAGAACTCATTTTAGCAGATATTATGGGTCCTAATCACCCATACCATATTGTATGGCTATGAAACTTTGCAAAAATGAAAGAATAGTTCTCATCCTCACCTTTACAAATTCTTGTGGCCATCCAATATGGTTTCGATGGTCTCAAACCATACTAAGTGCTAGAATGGGTCGTTTGGGTCATACTGCCCATTTTAGTATATAGTATGGGCCTTGACCACCTAGATCATGTTGGATACATGTGAAACTTTGGAGGAGTGATTAAATTGTACTCAAACCTGTCTTATGGCCATCCAATATGGTTTGAGAGGTCTCGGCCCATACTATGTGCTAAAACTTGTTGAATGAGCCATATGTCTCAGTTTAGCACATAGTATGGGCTTTGACTGCCCATACTATATCAAAAGACTGGGAAAATTTGTAGGGGTAGGAAAATTTTACTCTCTCCTACTTTTGAAAATCCCTATGTCCATCCAATATAGTATAGGCAATATGAAACCATACTATGCACTAAAATGGGTTGTATGGCTCATACCTAGCATTTAAGCACATAATATGGGCCTTGACCACCAACACCATATTAGATGGTTGTGTAACATTTCAAGGGTGCATTAATGATGATCAAAACCAACCTTGAAATTTCTTGTGGACATCCGATATGTTTTGGCAGTTCCTAACCATATTATGTGCTAAAAGAACCATATGTGTGATACGGCCCATTCTAGCACATATTATTGGTTTTCATTGCTTATACCATATCGGATGGCTATAAAAATTTACAAAGATGGCAGAATAGTACTCAACCCCACCCGTACAAAGTATTGTTTCCATCCAATATGTTTTTGATGGCCTCCAACCATACTATACGCTAGAATGGGTTGTAAGGGTCATACAACCCATTTTAGTGCACAATATGTACCTTGACCACTAGAAACATATCCGATAGCTATGGCCTTTGCACGAGTTAAGAAATTGTACTCAACCCAACCCATGCAAATCCTTATGGCTATACAATATGGTTTGAGAGGTCTCGATCCATACTATGTGTGCTAAAATTTGTTGTATGAGCCATATGTTTTATTTTAGCATATATTATGGGCCTTGACTACCCATATCATATTCGATGGTTGGTAAAATTTGAAGTATTAGAAAAAGTATACTCTCCCTTGCTTGTGCAAATGCTTGTGGCCATCCAATATAGTTTGGGCAATCGCGACCCATGTTATGCGTTAAAATGGGCCTTATGGCTTATATGTCCCGTTTTAGTGTAATATGGGCCTTGATCACCCATACCATATCATACGGTTGTGTAAACATTTCAAGGGTGATTTAATGGTGATCACCCTTATCCGTGCAAAGTCTTGTGTCCATCCAATATGCTTTGGGATATCCCTAACCATACTATGTGCTAAAAATGGACCGTATGTCTTATAGAAACCATTTTAGCAGATAGTATGGATCCTAATCGCCCATACCATATTGGATGGCTATGAAACTTTGCAAAGATGAAAGTATAGTGCTCATCCTCACCTATACAAAGTCTTGTGGCCATCGAATATGGTTTTGGTGGTCTCAAACCATACTAAGTGCTAGAAAGGGTCGTTTAGGTGATATTGCCCATTTTACTGCATAGTATGGTCCTTGGCCACCTAGATCTTATTTGATATATGTGAGACTTTGGAGGAGTGAGAAAATTGTACTTAACCCTATCCATACAATGTCTTACGGCCATCCAATCTTGTTTGAGAGGTCTCGGTCCAACTATGTGGTAAAACATGTTAAATGAGCCACATGTCTCATTTTACCACATAGTATGGGCTTTGACTGCCCATACTATATCAGATGATTGGGAAAATTTAAAGGGGTGGAAAAATTTTACTCTCCCCCACTCGCAAAAAGCCTTGTGGCCATCCAACATAGTTTAGGCAATCTTATGCACTAAAATGGGTTGTATGGCTCATACCTCCCATTTAATCGCATAATATGGGCATTGACCGCCCACACCATATCAGATGGTTGTGTAACATTTCAAGGGTGCATTAATGATGATCAAACGCATCCATGAAAAGTCTTGTGGACATCCGATATGTTTTGGGCAGTTCCTAGCCATATTATGTGCTAAAATGGACCATATGTCTCATACGGCCCATTCTAGCACATATTATTGGTTTTTATTGCTTATACTGTATCGAATGGCTATAAAACTTTGCAAAGATGGTAGAATAGTACTCATCCCCATCCGTGCAAAGTATTGTTTCCATCCAATATGCTTTCGATGGTCTCCAATGATACTATACGCTAGAATGGGTCGTATGGGTCATACAACCTTTTTTAGTGCAGAGTATGTGCCTTGACCACCCAAACCATATAGTTGTGAGCCTTTGCAGGAGTCCCAAAACTGCACTCAACCCCGCCCATGAAAAGTCTTATGGCCATTCAATATGGTTTGAGAGGTCTCGATAGATACTATGTGGTAAAATTTGTTGTATGAGCCATATGTCTCATTCTAGCATATATAATGGGCCTTGACTACCCATACCATATGCAATGGCTGGGAAAATGTGAAGGGGTGGGAAAATATACTCTCCCTCATGCGTGAAAATTCTTGTGTCCATCCAATATAGCATGGGCAATCCTGATCTATACTATACGCTAAAATAGGCCGTATGGCTCATACGTCTCGTTTTAGCATAATATGGGTCGATTTTCCATACCATATCATATGGTTGTGTAACATTATAATGGTGACCTAATGGTGATCACCCCTATCCGTGCAAAGTCTTGTGTCCATTTGATATGTTTTGGGCTGTCCCTAACCATACTATGTGCTAAAATGAACCGTATGTCTCATAGACTAAGTTGCATTATTTGTTATTAGGGAGACGTATAATGTTGAGCTTATATGTGAAGCTACTCAATATATGGCTTCTCTATATATGGCACCCAGGTCCCCTCTATATATACATCATCTCATGTGTGTATTCTACACACTTTGGGGTTCTACTTATGTGCTCTCTCCTTCTCTCTCAACATGGTATCAGAGCAGTACGTTTTTGTTTTCAATTTTTCTCCTGATCAAAATCGATTTTGCAGAAACTACTCGCGATAGGAATCGGAATCGATGTGGTCTACAACTTTGCAGAAGGAAGTTTCTTCAAATTCTGCACTGATTTTGAGTTATCGTTCGCGGACTGCGTACATACCTGAAAAACAGCTTCCGCGTTTTGTTTTCAATTTTTTTGCTAATTAGAAACAATTTTGCAGAAACTACCCGCTCAGCAGATCGGAATCAATGTGGTCTACAACTTTGCAGAAGGAAGTTTTTTCAAATTCTGCACCGATTTTGAGTTATCGTTCGCGGATTACGTACATACCTGAAAAGCAACTTTCGTTTTTTGTTTTTGATTTTTTTGCTAATTAGAAACGATTTTGCAGAAACTACCCGCGTGTGAGACCGGAATCGATGTGGTCTACAACTTTACAGAAGGACGTGTTCTCAAATTCTGCACCGATTTTGAGTTATCGTTCGCGGACTGCGTACATACCTGAAAAGCATTTTTTGTTTTTTGTTTTTGATTTTTTTGCTAATTAGAAACGATTTTGCAGGAACTACCCGCGAGAGAGACCGGAATCAATGTGGTCTACAACTTTGCAGAAGGACGTGTTTTCAAATTCTGCACCGATTTTGAGTTATCGTTCGCGGACTGCGTACATACCTGAAAAGCAACTTTGGCTTTTTGTTTTTGATTTTTCTGCCAATTAGAAACGATTTTGCAAAAACTATCCGCTAAAGAGACTGGAATCGATGTGGTCTACAACTTTGCAGAAGGAAGTGTTTTCAAATTCTGCACCGATTTTGAGTTATCGTTCGCAGACTGCGTACATACCTGAAAAGAAATTTTTGCTTTTTGTTTTTGATTTTTTTGCTTATTGAAAACAATTTTGCAGAAACTACCCGCGAGAGAGACCGGAATTGATGTGGTCTACAACTTTGCAGAAGAAAGTGTTTTCAAATTCTGCACCAATTTTGAGTTATCGTTCGCGGACTGCGTACATACCTAAAAAGCAATTTCCGTTTTTTGTTTTTTATTTTTCTGCTTATTGAAAATGAGTTTGCAGAAACTACCCGCGTGAGAGACCGGAATCGATGTGTTGTACAACTTTGCAGAAGAAACTACCCGCGATGGGGATTGGAATCGATGTGGTCTATAACTTTGCAGAAGAAAGTTTCTCTAAATTCTGCACCGATTTTGGGTTATCGTCTCGGACTGCGAATATGTTTGAAAATCAAAATTTTACTTTTTGCTTTTGATTTTTCTCATAATTGAAAACTTCTCAATTATATTTTTCTTCATCAATCATATATTTGTTACTGACGTAACTTTGCTGCAGAAGCCAGTTACGCATCGTTCCGATTCAGTCAAGCCGTTGATGATCGTCCAAATTCTATCGAGCTACTGTTGGTACATGATCTTTTGTTATATGATATACTCGTTCATTGATTCTCGTATAATTATTCTTTTAGAGATATAGTTTACGTCGTTTTATTGATAATTTCTCATTGATACCATAGTGATTTTGATGGTACCATGATGATGTTTTGTTAATACTTTGGTCATGGTGATTTTCGTTGATACCATTATGATATGTCATTGATACCATGGTTATTCTCGGTGGTGCCATGATGATATTTCGTTGATACCATGGTTATTCTCGGTGATTCCATGATGATATTTCGTTGATTCCATGGTGATTTTTGTTGATACCATGATGATGTTTTGTTGATACCATGGTTATTCTCGGTGATACCATGATGTTGTTTCGTTGATACCATGGTTATTCTGGGTGATGCCATGATGATGTTTCGTTGATACCATGGTTATTCTCCGTGATGCCATGATGTTGTTTCATTGATACAATGATTATTCTTTGTGATATCATGATGCTTTTCGTTGATACCATGATCATTTATTCATTTTTATTGATATAATGATGATATTTTGTTAATACTTTGATGGTATTCATTGATCACTACATTGATAAATGTTGTTTTACGTAGTATATACACATATCATTTGTATCACGTAATCACACATTTTGTACTTTTACGTTTATACTTTATGTACCATATGTTGTCGTGCATATATATGTCGTCAAAAGAGTGGCGTCGCGAACCATCTCTTATGGCATTGTGAACGTAATTATTTCATTAACGATGCTAATAATTTTCATGACATGTTTTTTTTTGGAGTCTATGATCTATGTAGGATTGATCAAAGAATTGATTTTATGAAGACAAACTTGGTGACAATAAAAGATTTATGAAGATATGTTTGGTGATGCCATATTGATGACAACATGAAGACATGTTTGGTGATGCGATATTGATGACAAGCTACACAGCAGATTCACGGAGACACTTTTGATTACAAGTTAATCGATAGCTTTTACACCTCTTTATTGAATCTTTGTATTCATTATTGTATTTGATAGGATAGGAGTAATGTAACTCCTCATAAAACATTCATTGTAAAAGGAGTGATGTAGCTCCTCGTAAACATTTGTATATTCAATGATTTTTATAATATAACGGTGGGTGTATATAGAGCTGTGGGTTTTTCCCTTGATCCCCCAAGGGTTTTTTTATCCACAGTACTTAGGGACCCTTATTTGAGCGGGGGTGTTGAGCTTATATGTGAAGCTACTCAATATATGGCTTCTCTATATATGGCACCCAGGTCCCCTCTATATATACATAATCTCATGTGTGTATTCTACACACTTTGGGGTTCTACTTCTGTGCTCTCTCCTTCTCTCTCAACATATAATACGCGAATAATGGGCGTATTATTCGTTTATCTAAATTATACGGCCGTATTATACTGTGCCACATCAGCATAAACAGCCAAGCGTATAACTTCTTGGTTTTTCGATCGAAAAACTTTTTGAACGAAATTATTTTCGATCAAAAATCATAACGATCGAATATGTTAGTATATATAGCACGCGACATGCCTCACACCATCTTTCACAGTCAATGTTTTCCATGTGAGTACTCTCACCAAACGATCAAAAAAGTAATTTGTATAACAATTGAAATTCAATAGAATTTAAGTTTTGTGATTCAAATTTATGAATTTGTTTTGAAAAAATTAGTAAATAGTTGAAAGTTTGTATTTTGTGAAGAGTTTAATCTCTCACCTGATACAAACTGTAATTATAAGAATCACTTGTCAATGTGTTCAATTAATTGACACTTGAAAGTGACTTATAAAAAAAAGTTGGATATTATCGTTGTGTGTAGAGTGTACTCTCACATGAGATAATTAGTTTAAAAATATAATTACATATAAATTAATTTTATGTAATTTAAAGTTCAATTTTGATGTGTAGAGATTTTCTCTCACTTCAAAATGAATATAATGAAACAAAATTATATTTTTACGTTTTGTGTAGAGCTCTTCACACTGCTATGCTCTCACTAGAGTAAAAATTTAGGAAAAACATGTCCAAAAATATTGATATTCTCTTATCTTTATGTGGACTGCAAAATCTACTGTACTGTGTGAGAGCATACACATGCTCTCATTGTAGATAGATAATCGCTTAAAAATCTATGGTAAAGTATAAGAACTTTTTGTTCGCACTTTACATAGATACGATAATTATCAAGTATTGTAAGTGATTATCGTTTTGACATTTAAAAATGTCACTTATAGCTCTTGTATGTATAACAATTTATAATGATAATCATTTTAATACTTGATTTAATTGTAATTATTGATTATCGTAATGTGTTAAAGCTACAAGCTTGCACTTTAGATAAATCGATGCAATTTATATATAATCCAATGGTATTGTTTTTTATTATTGTATTTTTGTTCAATCATTGTTTTTAATTATTTTAATTTCGTTCAATCATTGTTAGTTAAATTAATTTAATGTTTTAATTGATTTTGATGATGAAAATGATCATTGACTTTGTTTCTACTAGCAAATTACTTTTGTGCATCATGGTGAAAGGACAAGAGTGGAGTTATGTGCATGAGTTGAAAGCTGGGAGAAATACATCTCGACTTAAATGTAAATCTTGTGGCCATGAGTTCAGTGGTAATGCAACGAGAATTAAAAAGCATTAATTTAAATTCCCTTGCAATGTTGAAAAGTGCGGGGCACCACCAAAAGATATTCATGAAAAATTTGCCATGTATTCTCGCAAAGTAAAGTTGATTCTTGCAGCTAAACATAAAGGTGATGTTTCTAAAGATATTCATGCGAATATTGAACCATCTGTATGCAATGAGGCAACAGAAGAGGTGTGTACCACTCAAGTAAACGATCAAAGTTTTCAATTGAACCCTCTTCATGGACATGCTTCTACATCAGGAGGAGTTCCTAGCACAAGCAAATTCGGCAGAGCGTCATCCAATGGACAGACAATGCCTGAAGCATTAGGTAAACAATGGTTGCTTGAGTTGCATTTAAAATGGACACAATCATTTGTTGCGTGTGGCATATCGTTAAATGCTATGCGCAATCCAATATTTCAAAATGCTTTGATGAGTACAGCCAAAAAAGGATTTGTGTTTCCTGACTATAACAAGATGTGAACTGAATATCTTGATAAAGTCAAAGACAGTACTGAAGCCATTCTCAAACGCACAGTTCTAGAGTTTTTTCCAGCATATGGATGCACCATAGCATTGGATGGATGGACTAACTGTCAAAAAAAACCTTTAATCAATGTAATGCTTATTAACCCTAGAGGGGCTATGTTCGTGGAAGCAATTGACAGCTCATTGAAAGAGAAGACTATCACCTACCTATCAGGGGTGTATGAGCGTGCAATTACAAAGGTAGGTGGACCAAAGAATGTGACTACTATTGTCACAGATAATGCGGCCAACTACAAAGGAGCAGGAAGAGCTATTCAAGTCAAGTATCAGGAGATTTATTGGGTACCATGTGCAGCTCACACTTTAAATTTTCTTTTAAAAGATATTGGTAAAATGGCATGTGTGAAGCAAAATTTATTGGATGCAAATCATGTGGTGAAATTCATTAGAGAGCATCAATTTTCGTATGCTCTTTTTCAAACCAAGTCACCAAATAAAGCTTTGAAAATATTTTGTGCGACAAGGTTTGCTACGGCATACTATGTTCTTGCTGCTTTGCAAGAGTTGAATCCTGCATTGATGGAAACCTTAGTAGACAGAAGATGGGATGGATGGCTCAGCAAGTATCCAAGTTATCAGGAAGCAGCTGGTCAATGTGCGCAAATAGTACACTCGCCAGTCTTTTGGCATAATGTAGAAAGAATAGTAACTGTGTCAAATCCATTTTTAGATCTTTTGAGAGCAGGTGACACAGATTCTTTTATTTTTGGTTGAGTCTACTGGTATATGCTAGAGGCTATACGCAAGCTAAGAGAAAATGTCAGTTTTGGTGCAAAGGATAAAGCTACCATGATTACAATTGTTAACAAGCGTTGGGTGCAGCTGCATACACCATTGCATGGTGCGGCTTTTGTATTGGATCCTAAGTTTCAAATGCATCAGCAATCTACCAACAAATAAGTTATGTACGATTTCAAAACAGTGTGCTCCCAACTCTTAGGGCACGAACAACTTTTCATCAGCGAGTAGATTATGCCAACAGAACTGGTATGTTTCAGGATCCGTGGCATATAGATGCCATTGGAAAAATAAGTGCACCTTTATGGTGGAAAGAGTATGGTGGAGAGAAAGTGGAGTTGCAACACATTGCAGTTAGAGTTTTATGAGTAGCTGCATCAAGTGGAAGTTGTGAGCGAAACTGGTCAGCATTCGACTTTGTGCACACTAAAAAGCGAAACAGACTTCATACTAAACGGGCTGCTGATTTGGTGTATGTCTTTTGCAATATGAGACTTATTTATAAGCCTCAAAACACTGCAACTAGAGCCGCTCAAAAGCAATATGGAGTCTTTCAAACGCATGAAGCTATTTCTGCAGAAGTTGATGATGATGATGATATGGAATGGGAGATAGTTTCAAAATGCTCAGATATGGACGAAGTAGATGATATGGTTGCAGTTTTTGAAGATGGAGATGATTTGTGAGAGTACCATTGTAATACTTACTCAACAAGTTTTTGTATATGATGAAAGAAAGTGTTATCTTGTTGTTGTTCACATCAAAACCTCTCTCTTTCTCTCTCTCTCTCTCTCTCTCTCTCTCTCTCTCTCTCTCTCTCTCTCTCTCTCTCTCTCTCTCTCTCTCTCTCTCTCTCTCTCAGATACACATATTCACTCACACTCAAATATAAACTATCGAAAATATCTTGTCGAATAAAAATTAAATAAAGTCGATGTAGGTTTGAAATTACAACAAGGTTCTGGGAAATTACTCAATCGAAAAGAGTTTGATATAATTTTGAGATTAGAAAAAGCTTCTGAGTGACTTATGAGTTTGATAGATTTGCTATAAGTTCATCTATGGTAAAATCTGTAATTCCTAGCTCAGGGGATGGTTGAGAAACATCTTTATGTGAAGTGGTAGTATCATCTGGCAAAGGTCCATACAATGATTCATATCGTTGAAGCTTTGCTTGTGCATCACTTAACTCTATTTCAAGCTCAAGAATACGGCCATGAAGCATGTCCGGTGTTTCTCCTTGGCTGGCAAGGTCTTGTCCTTCGATGGCTAATTCAGTCAGTGTTTCTGACTCTTCAGGAAGTAAAACAATAGGGCGCTTGCGAGGAGGTATTGGATTATTTGCATTGCGTGCTGCCACCTTTTCTGCAATGCGTCTACGTCCAACGCTAGCGGTGCCTGGACGATCTGACCAATCCACTCTCTTCAGCAAAACATATCGAACATGTAGCATTACTGGATAAAGTAAATTGCTACTTGGTTGTTGTTTGGTAGGCATCTCTCTTGTCGTATAAACCTTTGCAGCAATACACGTGCCAGCCCTTTATGTTGCAAATGAGAGAGCTTTAACGGAGCTGTATCTTTTGCATTGTCACTTATTTGAAATAGTTGATGGCGTACAAAGTGATTAGGGAAAATCTTTTTGCACTCTTTAACGGTTAATGGTTCGCCGTGAAGCTCAAATTCATCTTCTTCAATGTTGGCAATAGTAGAAAGATCTGCTTGTCCACATCTAACTTGTTCTTCTTTAAAAATTGCCTGACCTTCAGCGTGGTTGAGTTCTTCTTCCATATTTGCATATCAGGTGAACATGTCATTACTTTTAAATACCCATTCAATTAATTTGACATTGGACAGTATATCGCATGACATAGAATTTTTGTTCAATTAAACATACAATTAAAGCTGACACCAAAAGTAAAACAATGATGAAATCATGAGACTCTGTTTTCATTGATCATCAGCTGGTCGTAAGCCAGATGTCATTACAATGTTGTAACCCACTCTATGGGCACCATTTAAACATAAGGAGAGGTCAAAAGCATTAGGCCGGGTTTTGGGGTGAACGCGCTTGCCGGTTTCAAGATGAGCAAGTAAATTACTCAAAAAATGTCTCTTGCTTTGTTCTTGGGGCTCTGGTAAGCACTTTAAAATGCGTTTACATGTATGACACATAGAATAAATATCCATAGCTTTGGTCCAGGAGGGAGGATTACTAGATATACATTCGGGGGCTGCCCATGGATAATCTCTCTCATATTGTTTTCTAGTTTCTATCTGCATATCGCGTAGAGGAGGAAAACCGGCTGTCGTATTTGTTTTGGTGCATGAACCCCAATCCACAATGCCAGCGTAAACACCTTTTTCGCCAAAATACAGCATCATATTGCGAGAGTGTAGATCATTGTGGAGGTAGTTATGTGTATGTATATACTTCAGAGTTTGGAGGAGAGCATTGATGATCAGCAAAATATTCTCCTGGAATAGCTCTACTGTTCCTGCAGTGAGTACGTAATCGCGAATGACAGACTGGTTGTCGTCTGCAGTGCATTATTTGATCCATTGCTCCACATGGCGGCCATTCCAAAATCGTGAAATGAGCATTGGTCGCTCCACGTGGCGCACCATGGCAAGAGGGTAGATAATACCTCGATGTAAAATATCCAAAATTGTTGCTTCGTCTTTGACCTGTTGCTCCATGGTGGGCCCATGTAAGTGTACTTTGAACACTTTTGTAGCATACACTTGATCTTTGAAAGCGGGATGTGTGACATCCACACGCTTCACATGTGCCCATCTTCCCTCTCCCAGCTATGGAGCTTGGATATTGAAGAAGGCTGTGTCGGGTAAAAGGTGTAAAATAAGTGGTAGCTGAGAGAGGTCTAAATGGATGACGCTGTAGGCTCTGTTCTAAGAATGATTTCTGGTTCAACAACAGCTTCATAAGAGCTGGCTTCCGCTCTTGCACGCTTTGCTGCTCTCTCTAACTTTTCCTTGCTCTTGAACTCCGTGTAAAGCTGTTGTACAAGATGTATGCGCATGCGCTCAGCTATGTTTGGCAAGGAAGTAATTGCAGGATTTTTCAGTTCTTGAAAGGTTTTCATGATCTGTCCAATGGTTTGTTTGAACATGTTTACTAAAGCACTTGATGTCAGGAGGGCTATGTCAAAAATAGATGGTGCAAACTCTGCCTGGAGCTGCTCAAACACAGACTTGGTCAGAATCTCTATAAGCTGATAAAAATGCTCCGGAGCGACAGGGTTTAAACAACGCCTAATCTCTGCCTCTGACGTGTAATGAAAGTGTCTCACAATCACTTCGGAGACGAACTTTCGTTGATGTTTCGCTAGCTTCGTGTCTGCCATATCTGTATGACAAAATTATAAATGAAGAATCTTACGAAAAGATTGTACACCATAGTAACATAGTTATTATATAATGAGTGTTAACCCTATATATATTAAATGATAATACAAATTTATTAAAAAATATTAAATTATGGAAAATTAAAGATAATCTTATGATTACAAACCACATTGTGCGAATCGACCATGAAAATTAAATGAGAGAGAGAGAGAGAGAGAGAGAGAGAGAGAGAGAGAGAGAGAGAGAGAGAGAGAGAGAGAGAGAGAGAGAGACATGCCAGGAGTGTGAGATGCTCTCAGCACAAGAACTGGACCCTGCTATGTGCAAAAGTGTGAGATGATGAAAGAAATTACATCTAAAGGGTTGGAAAATCGTACAAGTGAACAACTCAGCTATTGTGAGATATTCTCAGCACAAGTCCTAGATGCTGTTGTAAAATAGATTGATAGTTTTTATCAATCTAATCCCTTATAAAGTGTGTGGAACTCGCAACACAACTATCAGCGGATAAATTAACAATTTCAGATGTAAGTTACCTATCGTTATATATGTGTTTACGTCCAAAACAAAACCAAGTCATTTAATGATGAAAAATGATGTTCTTTTGGAATATGAAACACACGAGTAACCAGTATGTCACATTAAGATGAAGAGGGCATGAAAATATGCCTCTCTTCACTCTTAATATAACGAGTGGTAACGCTTGTGTTTCTATGTAACACATATGACATAAAAACTTAATCTAAAATTATAAATTTTATAAGCTATTTCTTATGGTGTGTGGAACGCACAACACAACCATCAGCAAACAGCTCAACAATCTCAAATGTAAATCAATTGTTGTATATATCTATGTTCACAGTAACACCAAGTCATCTGCTGATGAACAATGATGTTACTACAGAAATAGAAGCACAAAAATATTGAAAGTCGCATTAAGATGAAGAGGGCATAAAGTATGCATCTCTACACTCTTAAAATGACGAACGTTAGTCTTTGTGCTTCTATGTAGAATAATCAATAATGATTTATTTTAAGATTGTAAATTTTATAGGCCACTCTAAAGTGAGAGGTGTAGCATCATGCCTACTACACTCCACGAGTCGACCTCTAATCCTAACTCATCTCTATGGTGAGAGATATACTACTACACCATACGAGTGAGAATCTAAATTTACCCTAAGCCTTCCCTGGAGTGAGTTATATAACTACACACCATGGGAAAGGAAACTATATTCTACACACCTCTGGAGTGAGCCATATGGCTACACACCACGAAGTGGCCTACGACCTGCAAGCCAACTTTGTGATGAGAGTCAAAACTACTGCACCACACAAGTCAGGCACAACAAAAAAAAAGTTAGTATTTACTAAAAATTTAAAAAATATACCTGAAAACCGCTGTAAACCGAAGAGGCTGTCGCTATCTGCTAATCTCTCAAAAGCTTCAAGCTCTCCAAGCTCCAAAAAAGTCCACAATGCTTTTCGATCGAATACGGCGACGATTGTATATATATACAGTTTTTCGATCGAGATATTTTTCGATCGAAAAATATCTCAATCGAAAACTGTTTTATACGGATATTCGATAATTATTCAGAAATACGGCGTATATTGACATTTTATACGTATAATTTTTTTTATATGGGCGTATAAATGCAACGCAGCTCATAGAACCCATTTTAGCACATATTATGGGTCCTAATCGCCCATACGATATCGGATGGCTATGAAACTTTGTATGGATGAAATAATAGTGCTCATTCCCACTTGTAAAAATTATTTTGGCCATCCATTATGGTTTTGGTTGTTTAAAACCATACTATGCGTCCCATTTTTGTGTATAGTATGACCCTTGACCACCCAAATCATATCGAATAGATGTGATACTTTGCAAAATTGAGTAAATTGTACTCAACCATATCTATAAAAATCTTATGGCCATCCAATATGGTTTGAGAGGTCTTGACCCATACTATGTGCTAAAACTTGTTGTATGAGCCATATGTCTAATTTTAGCACATAATATGAGCTTTGACTGTTCATACCATATTGAATGACAAGGAAATTTATAGGAGTGAAAAAATTTTACTCTCCCCCACTTGTGCAAAGCCTTGTGGTCATCCAATATAGTTTTGGCAATCTCGACCCATACTTTGCGCTAAAACGGGGCGTATGGCTCATACCTCCCATTTTAGCTCAAAATATGGGCCTTGATCGCCCACAACTTATCCGATGGTTTTGTAAAATTACAAGGGTGAATAAGCGGTGATCACACCCATCCGTGAAAATTCTTGTGGCCATCTGATATTTTTTGGGTAGTCCCTAACCATATGACTCATACGGCCCATTCTAGCACATATTATGGGTCCTAATCGCCCATACCATATCGGATGGCTATAAACCTTTAAAAATATGGAAGAATAGTTCTCATACCCACCCATATAAATTCTTGTATTCATCCAATATTTTTTGGATGGTCTCAAACCATACTATGCGCTAGAATGGGTCGTATGGGTCATACAACGCATTTTAGTGCATAGTATGTACCTTGACCACCCAAAGCATATCAGATAGCTTTGAGCCTTTATACGAGTCAAGAAATTGTACTCAATCCCACACATAAAAAGTATAAAGGCCATCCAATATGCTTTGAAAGGTCTCTATTGATACTATGTGCTAAAATTTCTTGTATGAGCTACATGTCTCATTTTAGCATATATTATGGGCCTTGACTATCCATACCATATTCGATGGCTGGTAAAATTTGAAGGGGTGGAAAATTTAAACTCTCCCTCACTCATGAAAATTCTTGTGGACATCCAATATAGCTTGGGCAATCTGGACCCATACTATGTGCTAAAATGTGTCATATGGCTGATACGTCCCTTTTTAGCGTAATATGGGCCTTGATCACCCATATCATATTAGATGGTTGTGTAACATTGCAGGGGTGATCTAATGGTGATTACCTCCATCCGTGCAAAGTCTTGTGGCCATCCTTATGTTCTGGGCGATCCCTAACCATACTATTGGCTAAAATGGATCATATGTCTCATAGAACCCATTTTCGCACATATTATAGGTCGTAATCGCCAATATCATATCCGATGGATATGAAGATTTTTATGGATGAAAGAATAGTGCACAACCCACCCGTAAAAATTCTTTTGTCCATCCAATATGGTTTTGGTGGTCTAAAACCATACTATGCGCTATAATGGGTCGTATGGATCATACGGCCCATTTTCATGCATAGTATGGGCCTTGACCACCCAAATCATATCAGATAGATGTGAGACTTTTCAAGAGTGATGAAATTATTCTCAAACCTATCCATACAAAGTTTGATGGCCATCTAATATTATTTGAAAGGTCTCGACCCATACTATTTGCTAAAACTTATTGTATGACCCATATGTCTCATTCTAGCACATAGTATGGGCTTTGACTGTCCATACCATATCGAATGACTCGAAAAATTTATAGGGTTAAATTTTTTTTCTTTCCCCTACTCTTGAAAAGCCTTGTGGCCATCCAATATAGTTTTAGAAATCTCGACCAATACTATGCACTAAAATGGGGCGTACGGCTCATACCTCGCATTTCAGTGCATAATATGGGCCTTGATCACCCACACCATATCAGATGGTTGTGTAGCATTCCAAGGGTGAAAAATTGGTGATCAAACCCATTCATGAAAAGTCTTTTGGCCATCCGATATGTTTTGGGTGGTTGCTAACCATATTATGTGCTAAAATGGTCCATATGTCTCATACGGCCCATTCTAGCACATATTATGGGTCCTAATCGCCCATACCATATCGTATGGCTATAAACCTTCGCAAAGATGAAACAATATTGCTTATACCAACCTGTAAAAAGTCTTTTCAGCATCCAATATGGTTTTGATGGTCTCAAACCATACTATGTGTAGAATGGGTCATATGGGTCATACAACCCATTTTAGTGCATAGTATGTACCTTGACCACCCAAACCATATTAGATAGTTGTGAGACTTTATAGAAGTTAATAAATTGTACTGAACCCCACCTATGCAAAGTATTATGGCCATACAATATGGTTTGAGAGGTCTCGATCCATACTATGTGTGCTAAAATCTGTTGTATGAGCCATATGTCTTATTTCAACATATATTACGGGTCTTGACTACCCATACCATAATCGATGGTTGGGAAAATTTGAAGGGGTGGTAAACGTATACTCTCCCTCACTCAAGAAAATCCTTGTAGCCATCCAATATAGTTTGGGCAATCCCGACCCATACTATGCACTAAAATGGGCCGTATGGCTCACACGTCCCGTTTTAGCATAATATGGGCCTTGATCGCCCCTACCATATCATATGGTTGTGTAACATTTTAGGGGTGATGTAGTGGTGATCACCCCATCCATGAAATGTCTTGTGTCCATCTGGTATGTTTTGGGTGATCACTAACCATACTATGTGCTAAAATGGACCGTATGTCTCATACCACCCATTTTAGCTGATATTATGGGTCCTAATATCCCATACCATATCGGATGGCTTTGAAAATTTGCACGGATGAAAGAATGCATCTCATCCTAATGTATACAAAGTTTTGTGGCCATCTAATATGGTTTTGGTGGTCTCAAACCATACTATGTCCTAGAATGGGTCGTTTGGGTCATACGGACCATTTTAGTGCATAGTATGGGCCTTGACCACCCAAATCATATTGGATAGACGTGAGACTTTGAAAGAGTGAGAAAATTGTAGTAAAATCTATCCATACAAAGTCTTATGGCTATCCAATATGGTTTGAGATGTCTCGGCCCATACTATGTGCTAAAACTTGTTGAATGAGCCATATGTCTCATTTTACCACATAATATGGGCTTTGACTGACTGCCCATACCATATCAGATGACTAAGAAACTTTGTAGGGGTAGGAAAATTTTACTCACGTCCACTCATGAAAAGCCTTGTGACAATCCAATATAGTTTAGGAAATCTCAAACCATACTATGCACTAAAATGGGTTGTATGGCTCATACCTCCCATTTAAGCGCATAATATGGGACTTGACCGCCCTCACCATATCAGATGGTTGCGTAGGATTGCAAGGTTGCATTAATTATAATCACACCCATCCGTGAAAAGTCTTGTGGCCATTCGATATGTTTTGGGAAGTACCTACCCATATTATGTGCTAAAATGACCCATATGTTTCATACGACCCATTCTAGCACATATTATTGGTTTTGATCGCTTATACCAAGATAGCTATAAAACTTTGCAAAGATGGTAGAACAGTTCTCAACCTACCCGCAAAAAGTATTGTTTCCATCCAATATGTTTTTGATGGTCTCAAACCATACTATGCGCTAGAACGGGTCGTATGGGTCATACAACCCATTTTAGTGCATAGTATGTGCCTTGACCACCCAAGCCATATCAAGTAGATGTGATCCTTTGCACAAGTCATGAAATTATACTCAACCCCACCCATGAAAAGTTTTATGTCCATCCAATATGGTTTGAAAGGTCTCGATCCATACTATGTGGTAAAATTTGTTGTATGAACCATATGTCTCACTTTAGCATATATTATGGGCCTTGACTATCCATACCATATTTGATGGTTGGGTACATTTGAAGGAGTGGGAAAATTATACTATCCCTCACTTGTGAAAATTATTGTGGCCATCCAAGATAGTTTGGGAAATCCTTGTCCATATTATGCGTTAAAATGGGATGTATGGCTCATACGTCCCGTTTTAGCGTAATATGGGCCTTGATCACCCATACCATATCAAATGGTTGTGTAAAATTGCAGGGTTGACATAATGGTAATCACCACCATCTGTGCAAAGTCTTGAGGCCATCCGATATGTTTTGGGCAATCCCTAACTATGTACTAAAATGGATTATATGTCTCATGCAACCCATTTTAGCACATATTATGGGTCCTAATCTCCCATACCATATTGGGTGGCTATGAAGCTTTGCAAGGATGAAAGACTAGTGCTCATAACCACCCATAAAAAGTCTTGTGGCCATCCAATATGGTTTTGGTGGTCTCAAACCATACTATGCACTAGAATGGGTCGTATGGGTCATGGTCCGTTTTAGTGCATAGTTTGGGCCTTGACCACCCAAACCATATTGAATAGCTCTCAGACTTTGCACAAGTGAGAAAATTGTACTCAACCCCGCCCATGCAAAGTCCTATGGCCATCCAATATGGTTTGATAGGTCTCCATCCATACTATGTGCTAAAATTTGTTGTATGAGCCATTTGTCTCATTTTAGCACATAGTATGGACTTTGATTGCCCATGCCATATGGGATGGCTCCAAAAATTTAGATGAGTAGGGGTGATCACCATTTTCCCATCCGTGAAAAGTTGCAGAACCATTATATGATATGGGTGGTGAAGGTCCATACTAAGCGCTAAAATGGGTCGTATCAGCCATATAGTCCATTTTAGCACATAGTATGAGTCAAAACCATCCAAACCATATGGGATGCCTATGAAAACTTGTATGGGTGGGGGTGAGAACCATTTCTCCACCTATGAAAAGTTTCACAATCATCAAGTTTAGGGTTTATGGGTTAGGGTTTAGGGTTCATGGTTTAGGGCTTAGGGTATAGGGTAGCCATATGGCCATTTAGTGCATAGTATGCATAAGGACCCCCCAAACCATATTAGATGGCTGTGAAGCACCATTCCCCCACCCGTCCAAAGTTTCACAACCATCCGAGTTTGGGATTTATGGGTTAGAGTTCTGGGGTATCGGGTAAAAGATATAGGATATAGGGTTTAAGATTTAGGTTTTATGGTTCAAGGTTTAAGTTTTAAGGATTAAGGTTTAGGGTTTAGGGCTTTGGGTTTATGGGTTAGGATTTAGGATTTAGGGTTTGTGGTTCAAGGTTTATGGTTTTTGGTTTAGGCTTTAGAGTCTAGGGTATATGGTTAGAGTTTACGGAGAACAATTTAGGTTCAGAGTTCAAGGTTTAAGGTATTGGGTTTATGGTTTACGGATTACTGCTCTGAGTTTTCAGGGTTTAGGGTTTACAACGCATAGTAAGGATCAAGACCGCTCAAGACATACTGGATGGTGACAAGGCTTTGCACCAATGGGGGTGAGCACCATTTTCCCAAGTGTGTAAAGTTTCTCGTTCATTTAATATGTTTTGGGTGATCAAGGTCCATACTATGCGCTAAAATGGACCATATGACTCATACAACCTATTTTAGTGGATAGTATGGTCTTGATCACCCAAACTATATTGGATGGTCATCAGAGTTTGCATGGGTGGGGGTAAGAACCATTCTATACCACCCCTAAAAAATTTTAAAACCATCTAAATTGCTGTGGGTATTCAAGGGCCATACTATGTGTTAAAATGGGCCGCATGAGCCATACGGTCTATTTTAGCGCATAGTATGGTTCAAGACTTCCCAAACCATATTGGATGGCCACAAGAATTTTCACGTGTGGAGATTAGCACCATTATCTAACCTCTATAAATTTTCACACCCATCCAATGTGGTATGAGTGGTCAAGGTGTATACTATGTGCTAAAATGGGTCATATGAGCCATAATGTCCCATTTTAGCACATAGTATGGTTTAGGACCACACAAACTATATTGGATTTGATAAAATAGATTGTACGGGTGGGGATGAGAACCATTACTCTACCCATGTAGTAGCACAACCATCTAATATAGTGTAGGCGGTCAAGGCCCTTACTATGCGCTAAAATGAGCCGTATAAGACATAGAGTCCTTTGTAGTGCATAGTATGAGTCAGGACTACCCAAAACATATTCGATGGCCTTGAAACATTTCATTGGTGGGATTGAGGACAAGTCACCCAAGCGTGAAAATGTTTCACATCCATCTTGTATGGTATGGGCTGTCAAGGCCCAAACTATGCGTAAAAATGGATTGTATGGCTCATATGACCCATTTTAGGACATAGTATGAGCCGGGACCACCCAAACCATATTGGATGGCCATGAGACTTTTCACGTGTGGAGGTGAGAATCATTTATCCATCCTTGAAAATTTTCATAGGGATCAAATATGGTTTGGGCAATCAAAGCCCATACTATGTGCTAAAATGGTTCGTATGGTTCATATGGCCAATTTCGGCATATATTATGTATTGGGACCTCCCAAACGATATAGAATGGCCACAAAAATTTTAATGGGTGGAGATGAATGCAATTTCTCAACCCGTGCAAAGTTGCATAGCCATCCAACTACTATGGGTGGTCAAGGTCCATACTATGCGGCAATAAAATGGATCGTATGGCTTGTACGGTCCATTTTAGCCTATAGTATGGTTCGGAACCACCCAAACATATTAGATGGCCACGTGACTTTGCACGAGTGGGTTTCAAAATCCATTTCTCCACCCCTACAAACTCTTGTGGCCATCCTTCTAGTTATAACACATGTGGCCCCGTTGATGATAACGGCCCCATCATGGTGTCATCCGCCATGGTATTGTCCATTTCAATCTTCATGCACCCGTTGACACTTGTTGGCACACCTGTTGTGTTGGATCACCCCTCTACCCATGTCGTCATGCTTGTACACGGCTTATTGGCCTTGTCAATGCTACCAGCCCCATCACGGTGTCGTGCCATGGCACGTTCATAATGTGAAATTAAAGTATCTACCTCACTCTTAATGTTTATGATGTGTGGGACCAAATGCTACAATGCACATAGTGTGATATATGCAAAAATGAATGTCACGGTTGCAGTCGTGTACATACCTTGCCGGGCGGGCGAGGCCCTACACGTGGCACCATGGGATGCTTTTTCACATAAATATATGCTTAATTGGCTTTGGGAATGTACAAATGTCAAGTGTTTTGAAATGGCACGCTCGTTTTGCCTAGAAAGTTCAATGCAGGTAATCTCGGCCAAAAATAGCAGGTATCGTGCGCTGGCATGAAAGACGTATCCAAAGTTCTTAGCAAGTGGGAAAATGAGGTTCAACATGAAATTTGATCCCAATGGGATTTTTCCACAATTTTAGGGATTTTTTCCAGCTCGTTTGGGCTTTTTACGAACAAAGAGTGATATTTTTGGGCTAAAAATGGCCTAAAAATGGTAAAAAATAGCCTTAAAAATGCTCAAAATTCCACATCAACGATGCTGGAGTTGTTTCTCAAGTTGTGTGGGAATTTTTTAATCCAAGTATGAGCTCATTTGGGTACATGAGCAAGGAGATACAACCATTCCTTTACAGGGTGCTAGTGCAGTCCCGTGCTGGCTCCACTACATGGTTGAGGCTGTGAGGCCTCCAATTAGGGTTTCCCCTCCTCAAATAACTACTTGGGCTTCTCCAATGAAGTACTGAAGCTTCCATGAAATGGTCACAATGAATAATCGAAGCGTAAATTTAGGGTTTTTAAAAGGTCGAATGAGCACTGCATCTGTGCAATTGGGAGCGAGGCTACATCTAATCTTCACACACACAAGAGTTTTGAGTTAGTATTGGTTATTTTTTTAAGTGGAGCTTTCATGTCTAGAGTTTTGTTCTTTTTTAGTGTGTTTTTGGCTTCAAATCGTCTATGGCTTCCTTGATTTTGCAGCGAATCCTCACAGTCACAGGCCCGGCGCTTTCCTAGTCGCACTGCACACTTCTTGACACGTTTTTGGTGAACCCGACGCGAACTAGGCTAGGGTGAGGGTTCAAAATATTCATTTTAGGTTTCAAAAGAAATATTTAAAGCTATGGAGCAACAAGAGCAACAAGGGGTTCGGTTTGATCCAGTCACAATGCAAATGTTTCAAGCTTTTGCAGTGTTTATGCAGCAGTAGCAAGCTGTAGAAAGGAGGGAGATTTCCTCAACCAAAGCGCTTCAATATGTGGTGAATAAATTGGACCAATTTAAAGGTCAAGATGTAACAAAGCATCTTTGTGGGTATGTAAAGGAGATGGAGCTTCATCGAGTGCGCGAAGCAGAGATGGTGCAAAGTTTTGGACTTGCTGTGGTTCCCGAGATCAGAGAGCATGTAAGGGGAATTAGAAATGAGCATGGGGCAACTTGGGAAGCATTCAAATTAGCCTTGAAGGAAGATTATTTCATGGAGGACTCCAAAAGGGTAACAAAGAGGACTTTCTTAGAGTGGGTAGTTTGGCCAAAAGAGGGGCTCTCGCCTACGGAACTGCTAAGGGAATTCGAACGCCGTTATGATCAACCTTCAAGAACTGAAAAGGCTACCCTAAACTCAGAGAAGACAGAGCTCTTTTTGCAAGACACAGGTAAAGAGATTCAAGAGAATTTAGAGCTACTACTTGAGGATAAGGATGTGGAACAGGGTTTGAAGACTGATTGGAATGAGGTCGAAGACGCCATTTCACTACTAGCTAAGCGACAACAACGACGAAGAGACAAGATGATAGTCAACCCTACTCAATCCCCAATTGTTTCCGAGAGTCCTATAAAGCCTGTGATTGTGGTTCCAAAGAGTGACAAATCCATCCTAAATGATATTGTCAAAGGAATGCAAGAGCTCAAGTTAAAGCTTACAAGGCTAGAAGAAAAGGGGCAACCATTAGGTCAATCTACAAAGCAACGACCGCAGACCAGAGAAGGCTTTGTCAATAGATGCATATGGTGTGATAGTACTGACCATGGAAGGAGGGATTGTGAAAGTTTTAAAGACGCTTTGACAAAGGAGCTTGTTTTCTTTAAACATGGAAAAATTCACTTAAGTGAAACAGGTAAGCTCTTGGGAACAAATTTTGGCAAATGCGGGATGAAGAAGCTAGTTGAGGACATGGCTACTAGCCATGCCATCTCAATGGTTGAGGCAGCCACCTATGGGTTGAAGGTGGATCCTATTAAAAGAAAAGGATCAATTAAGGTTGTAGAAGAGGAATCTAATGGTATTGGAGAGCTATGGCCATGCACTATAGAGTCTACTATGAAGGGTAAAATGACTATAGAGGTTTTACATGAAGCTGGAGATTTCATTCAGCTTGAAACAGGTTGGAATGACCCTGTGGACTCTTTGTTAGTGCATGCATATATTGCCAAATGTCAAGCAAATGAGGCCATTGTTGAAGAGAAACGTAGGTGTGAGAATGGGGATGAAGGGCCTTCAAAGAGGGCAACAAGGAGTGGAGGTAGAAATGACACAATGCCTCCTAGATCACCTTCCCCGCAACAGATGCCTGTCCCCAAAGTGCCTATGCAAGAAGCCTCTAAAGAAAAGAAGAAGGATGCAACAAAATCCAAAGCAAAGGGCCCGGCCTACAAACTCCAATCCGATATAGAGGCAGCAACAGATCTCAAAAAGGTTTTGGAAGAGAGGATTCTAAATAGTAAGGTGGAATTTACCTTGGGTGAGGTCCTTGGTATAGCAAAGCGGGAATTCCACGAGGAAATAATTGACATCATAAAGATGAAGCGGCAGTCTCTTACTGAATCTATCCATGTACAGGGTGAAGAAGAGACTTTAAATGCACAGGGTCTACAAGTCTATGGCGAGCAAGGTGAAGAAACTGTTGTTGGATGCTACAAGTCCAGGGGAGGAGTAAAACACATTCGCTTCTTGGGTGATGAAGATGAAGTGGAGACCACTCACAAGAGCTACTACTTGAATAGTCACTGGGCAAGAGCAACTACTGAGACGCTGGTAAAAGTGGGAGACTTAGAAGAGCCATACATTGCGTTAATAGATCATGGGTCAGAAATTAACCTCATGTCAAAGAGTCTTTATCAAAAAGGCAAATGGCCAATTGATATAAGTCATGGATGGATAATTCCTGCAGCAAATAACTCATCAGGGGAGTTGTATGGAGCTTGTCCAAATGTAAAGGTGACTATTGGGGATGTGAAAGATGACCAAAATTTATTTGTACAGGAGATGTCTACATATCCTCTTATCCTTGGGCAGCCATACATCACTGCTACTTGCATGGAAACCAAGGTGATGGATGATGGGTCAGCTTATGCAAGAATAAGGAGCAGGGATGGGAAGCGTGCAGTATAGTTCCTTACTGTTTGTGTGGACCATGAAAGGAACCGTGAAAGTCTTAGAGAGCAACCCTTGCCAAAGAGGAACAAAGAATTCAAGGACTACAGGGATATGAGTGGTTTTGTCCATGTACCATTGTAGAGCGGGATTGCAGTGGTACAAGAAGAGAAAGGTTCTCGCATGATGTATATGCAAAGGATACATTTTCTACAGGTTTTGTAGGATTATCAAACTATGGATCTATTGCTTTTATAGAGTGTGAGTACTTAAAGCGGGGTGAATGACAACATGTAAATAGTATACAAAGACGTTTGAAAATGAATGGTTTGCTAGAAGATGAAGAATGCATTGCAGGTGTGTTTGATGAGTGTTCTTTTGTGGATACTATGCAAGATTTGGAGTCTTTAGTGGATTGCAATTTTCATGTGGGAAGTGAGGTCGTGAAAGTATGCTCAATAGAAATGTACAAAGTCATTGAGGATTTCAAAAACTCTCAAAGTGTTGATGTACGAGTGGAGACTAAGTATAAGTCCGTGGCAAAGAAAGTGAAACTAGTGGCATTACCTCTACCAAAAGACTGCATAAATAAGATGGAACAAGCTTCTTTGCAACCTAGCCTTCGTGACCCAAGCAAGATTGGACACAAGTTCACAAAGGATTCTTTGAAAGAGTTAAAGGTTGGTTGCAAGGACAGTTTGACAAAAGCTGAAAAGATATGCTTTGAAGACATGCTTGCCAAACACGGAAAAGATTTTGCATTTGAGCCTTATGAGATAGGGTGTGTTGATCCATCCATTGTTGCTCCTATGGTGATATTCACTATCCCTCATGTACCTTGGAACTTGAGGCCTATTCTTGTTCCAAAGGCTCATTTGCCAAAACTCATTGAGTTGCTTAATGAGAAGATCAAGATGGGTGCTCTGTATTCAAACAGGTGGCTCACAGTTCCTAAGGAAATGGTTCTTTACGCTTTATTCAGGATATGCAACCTGTAAATAAAGTGACAATCAGAAATGTGGGTATAGGGCCAATTGTCGATGAGTTTGCAGAGGCATTTGCAGGAAGGGAAATATATTCTTTGGGAGATTTGTACTCAGGGTATGATCAATTCAAACTAGAAATGGAAAGCAGAGACATGACTACCATGAGGACACCCTTAGGTTAAGTAAGGATGTGCACCTTACCTCAGGGGGCAACAAATTCAGTTGCACACATGATGAATGGTATGAACAAAGTCCTACATGAATTCATACCTCAAACTAAAATGCCTTTCCTTGATGATGTGCCAATCAAAGGATGTGATGTAAGTGATAAAGATGTGGCTCTAGACTCGAGGGGGTGCCGAAAGTATGTGGCAAACCATATCAATGACTGTGATAATATCTTGTCAAAGTTGGAAGAGGTGAACCTTACCTTGTCTAGCCAAAAGTAAGTGTTTGGTGTGAATGAAGGTCTTATTGTGGGACATATGTGCGGGCCATATGGTAGAAGGCCTTGTCCTGCAAAGATTGATGTAATCTAGAGAATGAAAGAGAAATGTATAAATGTCACTGAGGTTTGAAGGTTCTTGGGTGCATGCGTGTTTTATGTTATCTGGATTCCGCATTATGCACATGTAGCAGAGCCTTTGTATCAACTTTTGAGAAAGAACCAAAAGTTTCAATGGGAAGAAGTGCATACACATGCCATGAGGAAATTAAAGAAGTTGCTGCTTATGTCTCTTACTTTGAGGAAAGCAAACTATGAATGTGGAAGATATGTAATTGTAACCGTGGATATTAGCGCCACAGGAATTGGATGGGCGATTGGGCAAGATGATGATGATGGCAAGCGATATGTAGTGAGGTTTGGAGCAAAAGTCCTAAGTGCTCGTCAACGCAACTATCCATAGGTAAAAAGAGAGTTATGGGGAGTAGTCACAGCCTTGAAATGTGACAAAAAGTACTTGATAGGAGCAAATGTAATACTGGAGACTGATTGTCTACCCTTTCTTGGGATGATCACAAGTTGCTCTACTCCTGACATTGCTATGTTGACATGGATTGCCTACATAAAGTCCTTGAATCCAGAATTTAAGCATATTGCAGGGAAAGATAATCCAGTTGGAGATATGCTTTCAAGAGCAAGGTATGAAAAAGAAGAAGACATGGTTGTCGAGGGCGATGATGTAGGCACACAATTCTATAGTATCTCTCATGCCAAGGGTGATCACGTTTGCTTGTCAAATGCACTTGAGTCATTTACAGAGGACCTATATCAAGGTGACTGGTTGCTCATTGGACGCTATCTGAGCACTTTGACAAGGCAAGAAGGGTGGACTGATCAAGAGTTCAAAAGAATACGGAGAAAGGCCTATGGATACTTTTTGAAAGATGGGTACTTATGGAAGCGTCCAAAACAAAGAAATGGAATGCCAATGAGAGTCATGAATGATAAGGACGCTCAAAATGAGCTTATGAAAAAGTTTCATGAGAGTCTTTATGCTGGACATAGAGGTGTATGGGCCACCTTTACTAAAATGAAAGAGAGGTATTGGTGGAAAGGTATGTATAAAGATGTATCTCATTTTGTGGAATCATGTGAAAACTGCCAAATGTATTCAAATGTGCATCATCGTGATGGGTTGCACCCTACTTACCCATTGGCCATTCATTACAAGTGCGTAGTAGATCTGGTTACAATGCCATTGGGCTTATGACAAATGAGATACATAGTGCTTGCATGAGAATACTTAACCAATCAAGTTGAAGGTCGTGCTCTAAGAACGAAAAGCACAGGAGGGGTATGTAAGTTCCTCTTGGATGATGTAGTTAGCCGTTATGGCTGTGTTGGAAAAATAATAGCGGACATGGGTGAGTTGGATGCTCACAAAGCAAGGGAGTTTTTCTCTAGGTTGCGCATTAAACTTGCTCTCACTACTGCATCTAATCCTGAGGAAAATGGTAAATCAGAGTGTGGGCGTCCTCCTATCATTAAAGCTTTAGCTAAGGTCTGCAAAGGTAAAATGGGAGAGTGGCCTAGGTTGTTGCCTTATGCTTTATGGTCTGATCGTACAACTCATAGCTCGGTTACTGGTTATATGCCTTTTGAGTTGATGTATGGTCAGAAACCTATAATGCCAATTGAGGATGTAATTCCCACATGGAATGTATTGCCTTGGGAAGATGGAATGAGTAGGGAAGACCTTCTTGCTTTGTGCATACAACAGTTAGAAAGAAGGCCCCAAGATATTGAGATTGCAGTAGCATGATTGAAAGATGCAAGATTAAAGAGTAAGGACATATTTGATAAGAGGCATAGGCTCAGACCTAAAGCTATTGAGGAAGGTGATTGGGTGTTGGTGTATGACAGCAGTCTTGACAACCAACATTCAACAATAAGAAAGCTTTCAAAGAGATGGTTTGGTCCTTATGCGGTTCAACATGTACATGGGAATGCAACTTATACCTTGCATGAATTAGATGGGACAAAAATGAAGATTCCCATTGCAGGGAAAAGAATCAAGTTATTCAAAAGAAGAGGTGATACAGATCTCTTTGATTCACAGGAAGTTCAGAATGAAGGCTCTGATGAACATGGTATGGATGTGGATGAAGAAAAAGAGGATGATGCGTTAGATTTTGTTGCAAGCGATGATGAAATCGACATGTATGTTGACTTAAATGAAGACTGAACCTGCAAAAGATATCTGTGGCACATGCCGAAGGATGTGCAAGTTTAGAGGGGGTGGATGTCGTGCCATGGAACGTTCATAATGTGAAATTAAAGTACCTACCTCACTCTTAATGTTTATGATGTGTGGGACCAAATGCTACAATGCACATAGTGTGATATATGCAAAAATGAATGTCACGGTTGCAATCGTGTACATACCTTGCCGGGCGGGCGAGGCCCTACACGTGCCACCATGGTATGCTTTTTCACATAAATATATGCGTAATTTGCTTTTGGAATGTACAAATGTCAAGTGTTTATAAGTGGCACACTCGTTTTGCCTAGAAAGTTCAATGCGGGCAATCTCGACCTAAAATAGCAGGTTTTGTGCGCTGGCATGAAAGACGTATCCAAAGTGCTTACCAAGTGGAAAAATGAGGTTCAACATGAAATTTGATCCCAATGGGATTTTTCCACAATTTTAGGGATTTTTTCCAGCTCGTTTGGGCTTTTTACGGACAAAAAGTGATATTTTTGGGCTAAAAATAGCCTTAAAAATGCTCAAAATAGCTCAAAATGCCACATCAGCGATGCTAGAGTTGTTTCTCAAGATGTGTGGGAATTTGTAGAGCCAAGAATGAGCTCATTTGGGTACATGAGCAAGGAGATACAACCATTCCTTTACAGGGTGCTAATGCAGTCCCGTGCTACTTCCACTACATGGTTGAGGCTGTGAGGCCTCCAATTAGGGTTTCCCCTCCTCAAATAACTACTTGGGCTTCTCCAATGAAGTACTGAAGCTTCCATGAAATGGTCACAACGAAGAATCGAAGCGTAAATTTAGGGTTTTTAACAGGTCGAATGAGCACTGCATCTGGGCAATTGGGAGCGAGGCTACACCTAATCTTCACACACACAAGAGTTTTGAGTTAGTATTGGTTCTTTTTCAAAGTGGAGCTTTCATGGCTGGAGTTTTTTTCTTTTTTAGTGTGTTTTTGGCTTCAAATCGTCTACGCCTTGCTTGATTTTGCAGCGAATCCTCACAGTCAGAGGCCCGGCGCTTTCCTAGTCGCACTGCGCACTTCTTGACAACGGTGTCATTGGCCATGGTGTTGTCCATTTCAATCTTCATGCACCTGTCGACACTTGTTGACACACCCGTCATGTTTTCTCACCCCTCTGGCCATGCCATCGTGCCCGTACAACTCTCATCGGCCTTGCTGATGCTACCGGCCCCATCACGATGGAGTTTGCAGTGCCATTGTTCGCTCTATCCTTCATGCACTCGTTGATCCTCGTGTGGCTCACTTGTCGACCCACGCCACCACATCACCCCTGTGATGCATGTCTAATTGGCTCTATCCATGCTACCGGCCTTGATCCGCTCCATCACAATGCAATCGACGGTGGTGTTGTCCGCTTTGTGCTTCAAGCATCTATTTACTTGTCCACCTCTATGTGCGCACTCCACCCATCATTGAAGATTTTCACGGATGACCCCTCGGTTTTCCTCCCTTGAGGTAGTCAACCCCATCGATGCACCCGACCTTAATCGACCCTATCACATTGTCATAGACAATGACGTTGTTTGCTTCATTTGTTGGATCACCCCTCTACCCACGCCGTCGTGCTTGTACATGCCTTATCGGCCTTGTCAATGCTACCAGCCCCATCATGGTTTCATCGGCCATGGTGTTGTCCATTTCATTCTTCACGCAGATGTCGACACTTGTTGACACACCCGTCGTGTTGCCTCACCCCTCTGTCCATGCCGTCTCACCCGTACATGCCTCATCGGTCTTGTTGATGCTACTGGCCCCATCACGGTGGAGTTTGCAGTGTCAGCTTTTGCTCTGTCCTTCATGCACTCGTTGATCATCATGTGGCTCACCTCTCGACCCACGCCACCCCATCACCCCTGTCATTCATGCCTCATTGGCTTCATTGGTGCTACTGGCCTTGATCTGCTCCATCACAATGCAATCTACGGTGGTGTTGTCCGCTCCGTACTTTAAGCATCCGTTCGCTTGTCCATCCCTATGTGCGCACTCCATCTCATCATTGAATATTTTCACGGATGACCCTTGGGTTGTCCTCCCTTGATTTAGTCGACCCTATCGATGCACCCGACCTTGATCGGCCCTATCACCTTGTCATCAACAATGACATTGTTTGCTACGTCCCACACTCTCCCGTCAGCATGCCCATGCCCTCAATTATCATCTGTTGACATAATCGGTCACATCACGATGGATTTGCTGATGGATCCTTGAAGAATGCATTGGCCTTCGTCCGTGCGCTTGGCTCCTTGCCGCACCATGAGCCAATCCGTCAGTGTACCAGGTGTCGTTGATGGACGCGTTGTTTGCACTGTTAAAGAATATGATGTTAAAGAATATGTCCATTTATCTATGGGCAGTCGGACAATGACTATACTATGTTGTAAATATACTTTGGATAATAGTTCAAAAGTGAAGAGCAGCTTGTTGAATGGCTGTTGCTGCATGGTAACGATTGTGTGTGTGTGTTTTGATGTGTGTTGGTGTGTGTGCGTAGTCTTCTTTCCTACCTTCTCCATCACCTGCGCACTCTACAAAGTGGTATCCGAGCTCAGTTTAAGGAGCTATAGTCAATACACAGATTTCCGCAGGTCTGGAAAACAACAAAAAAGAGAGGTTTTTTGGTCATAACTCCCTCACCCGAACTTGGAATACAGTGATCAAGGAGTCTATCTTTATGTTTTTGGGCATAAATCTGCAATTTTCTGCAGCAAACAGCCAGCTCACACAAGCATAGGAGATGTCCAGTTTTGCACTCGGCAGTAGATTTACAGGTTACAGGTGAAGAATTCAGCATTTACACAGGTTTTGGAGAGCAACATAGAGCTTTTGCATCATGATATTGTGTTATCGAAGATTATGTTTGGTTGTTGTGGGTCTATTATGGACAACCGCCTATGTAAGAAAGGTTGTGGAAAGAAGTTGAGGTGGTTATATTGTCAGATTGAGTACTTTGTGGTTATGTATGGATATGCAGTCAATGTATTTTAGAAAACTGCGGCCTTTGTGAGGGTCGAGTGAGGTTTTTTGAAGGCTTGCCTTGGAAGCTTTGGTACCTTGGCAAGGTGGATTAGGTACTGGAGCGAACCCCCGACTGGCCCCGCGAAAGACCTCATATGTCGTTTACGACTATGGGAAGAAGGTGGATGTATGGATATGTGGTACATGAGAGCGTATGGATTGCATTTGCATACATGTCCATGTGGACATTGTTTTAGAGTATTTATGCATAGTATTGAGTTAGTCTGTGGAAAAGTGAGTCAGTGGATTTTCGCTTGGCAGTGAGAGATTTTCTGTCAGTGTTTATGAGCACTTTGGTTGAGATTGTCACTTGAGATATTGTCCAAATACAAACAAAACTCTGCCGAAAGTTTTTCAAAATCCTTAGGAAGAAATTGAGAGAGTGAAGATGGCAGAAAGTATAACTCAAGTCACAAAAATTGTTGGAGAGAAGCTGGCCAGAGAGAACTATAGCATATGGTCTTACAGGATGGAGAACTTTATCGTGGGCAAAGGTTTATGGGATTATATTACAGGTGAACAAGAGTGTCCTGAGGTTGGTTTGGAACCAAATAGAGAGAATTTTGAAGCACATAAAACATGGCAAGCAGGAGTAGAAGCTTACAAGAAGTGGATCTAGAATTCAAGGAAAGTGATGCACTAGATTTCACTATGCATTAGTGACTTCTTTATACCACATGTGAAGAAGGCTCAATCTCCAAAGGAAGCATGGGAGATACTAGCAAGAATGAACAGCTCCAATACAGAACCACGAAAAGTTCACTTGAAGCAAAGGTTACATTGTGTATGGCGAGGAAATAGATCCATATCAGATTATGTGACAGAGATAAAGCAAATACAAGAAGATCTTGCGAGCATTAATGTTGAAGTTCCAGATGATCCCTTAGTTTAAGTGACATTGAATGGTTTGGGACCGGAATACAAGTCATTGTGGATACATCTATATCTGTTCGAGGACACATGCCTGATTTTGAAAAGTTAGTAAACCTTTGTTTGCAAGAAGAGGTGAAGTTAGGCAAGTCAGGTCCTTCTACCTCAAATAACAATTCCAGAGATCAGGTTTTTTACTATAGAGGTCATGGAAACAATAGAGGTGGAAGAGGAAACTATGGTCGTGGAAACAATGCTGGAAGAGGTGAATGGAAAAACCAACAAAGTCAAAGTTACAATGATTATAGCCAAAGAGGCAGGGGGAGAGCCCGAACTCGTGGATGTGGAGGTGGACGATTTGTACATCCTTAAAGAGATGGGTATTGCAACAGATGTGGCATTTATGGTCACTTTGAAAGAGAATGTTACACAAGGCTAAATCAAAATTGTGATCGTGGTGGAAGAGGTCAAGGTTATGGAAGACATGGAGGAAACTTTGTTGGGTACAACCCTCATGATCAAAACATATACGAAAATAGATCGAGTGGAAATTTATTTCCTATGGAGCATGTTGGAGCCACATCATACAGATGATTGGTATTTAGATAGTGGTGCCAAAAATCATATGACATATCATGGTGAATGGTTTGACAGAAAAGAGAAGTTAGAAGAGGATGAGTTTGTCACTATAGGTGATGATACTATGCATCGGATTACACATGTTGGTTCAGTTCCATTGCTAGAAAAAGACGGGACATACAACACATTGGGAGATGTTCTATATGTACCTTCAATCACAAAGAATTTAGCATCAGTTGGACAAATGATAGATCAAGGGTTGCAAGTACGTTTTAATCGTTATGGATACTTCATAGAGGAGTTTCACAAGACCAGGCAAGATATTTGCACGTGGAAGAAAGAAAGGTCGCTTGTTCTCATTGGAAGCTGGAGATCCATGTTTACACAGTGGTATGTATGCAAACAAATCAGCCACTCAAGATAATTGGGCAGAGTTATGGCATAAGAGGATTGGTCATGTCAATTTTAGAAGACTAAAGCATATGCAATCAAATCAAATTGTACGTGGATTACCAAAGTTTGGCAGATTGAACTTTGATCATGTTTATGAAGCTTGTCAATTTGGAAAGCAATCTCGTTTACCATTTCCAAAGAGGGGGAGAATTAGCCAAAGTCCTTTGGAAATTGTTCATTCAGATATTTGGGGACCTTGTGATCATGCTACACCAAATGGTTGTCGATATTTTATCACATTTACGGATGATTACAGCAGAATGACATGGGTTTACTTTCTAAAGGCAAAGTCAAAGGCATTTGAGGTATTCTTGGAGTTCAAAGTTATGGTTGAGAAAGAGAATGGTTTTCAAATTAAATGCCTACGTACAGATGGAGGGGGAGAGTACATGTCACATAGTTTTGATGATTACTTACGTGAACAAGGCATAAGAAGACATATTACTTGCAGATACACACCACAACAAAATGGAGTTGCTGAGAGAAAGAATAGAGTCATAGCAGAGATTACAAGAGCCATGATGAATGAGATGAATATTCCATTAACATATTGAGCTGAAGCAGTTCATACACCAGTACACATTATTAATAGAACACCAACAACTTCCATTCATGAAATTTCACCTTATGAGAGACTTTATGGGATCAAGCCAACAGTTTCCTACATGAAAGTTTTTGGATGTGTTTGCTATGTTCATGTGCCAAATGAAGCAAGAAAGAAGATGGAGCCAAAGGCAGTGAAGTGTATATTCTTAGGCTATCCACTTGAAAAGAAAGGTTACAAGTGCTATGATCCTACGACAAGACAAGTTTATGTCAGTAGAGATGTCAGATTTTGTGAGCATGAACCATGGTATAAACCAAAGCCAGTGATGATAGAAGATGAGTATGAAGAGCAAGAGAATGTGCGTCATGTTTTTGATAAGCCAGGACCATCAACAAGAACTATTTCAAGACCACATATGGCAGAGGAGAGTATAGAAAGTGTCAATCCATGGAGTGGTTGTTTGCGAGATAAGAAGCAAGACGAGAAAGGCAAGAAGAAAGTGGTTGAAGAGAGTTTTGGAGATGAAAGCCTCGATGAAGAGCATGGTTTACCACATTTGAGGACACCTGGCTATAAGCATATTGAGAAATATGCACCCCCATATGCAAGAGTTGAAGAGAAGAGTACACCACAGTTGAGAAGATCAGAGAGGGTGCGTTATCCAGTTTTGATAGATTGACATACAACGGTTACATGCGTACACATTATGCATACATGGTTTCACGTGTGCAACATAAAGAGCCTACATGTTTTCAAGAGGTAATTCAAAAACCAGAATGGGAGTCAGCTATGGATGATGAGATGGATGCTCTTGTGAAGAATGACACTTGGGATTTGGTTCGCTTGCCAAGTGGAAGAAAGCAATTGGTTCAAAATGGGTATACAAAGTCAAGTGCAAGTCAGATGGTAGTGTGGAAAGATACAAAGCGAGGCTTGTTGCTAAAGGTTATGCACAAACAAAAGGTCTTGATTATGATGAGACATTTAGTACAGTTGCAAAGATGACAACAGTTAGATTGGTGATAGCAATGGCAAGTATGTTCGCTTGGAAGTTACGAAAAATGGATGTCGATAATGCATTCTTGAATGGAGACTTGGAAGAAGAAGTTTATATGATACAGCCAGAGGGTTATCAACATCCAGAGTTTCCACATTATGTGTGTAAGTTGAAGAAAGCATTGTATGGTTTGAAGCAAGCATCTAGAGCTTATTGTGAAAAGATAAGCAGATTCTTGAAGAAGATTGGATTTAAACAGTCTACTATTGATCACTCATTGTTTTTGAAGCATGTTGATGGAGAGATCGTCGTTATTGTTATCTATGTTGATGACCTGATTCTCACTGGAAGTCATGATGAGCAAATTTTGCATGTCAAGAAGAGTTTGTTCAGACAATTCAACATGAAGGACCTTGGTGAGTTGAGATATTTCTTGGGAATTGAAATTGTCAACACTTTATCAGGAATTTGGATGATACAAAGACAATATGCATTGGATATTCTTGAGAAGTATGGAATGACAACGTGCAAACCGGTTGATACACCTCTTGATCAAAATGTGAAGTTGTTTGATGATGGACATTACATTGACGATGTCACTATGTATCGCAAGATGGTTGGAAGCCTTATTTACTTGACAATAACATGGCCATATTTGAGTTATGCAGTGGGTGTTGTGAGTCAATTCATGAAAAAGCCATGTAAAAGTCATCTTGATGCAGTGAGACGGATTATGAGATATGTGAAAGCCACTGTCTGTTATGGAATGTTTTATGAAAATAATGGGAAGCTTTGTCTTTATGGTTACACAGATGCAGATTGGGCATGAGATTTTATGGATAGAAGATCTACAAGTGGTTATGTATTTTCCATTGGCAATGGTATGATAAGTTGGAGTAGCAAGAAGAAATCAACTGTAGCATTATCAAGTACAGAAGCTGAATATTGTGGAGCAGCTTTGGCAGCATGTGAAGAGTCATGGCTGAGAGTATTTATGGTAGAATTTGGTTTTGATTATCTTGACAGTGTCATTATATATTGTGACAATATTAGCACATTGAGGTACATTATCACTTCATTAGAGAAAAAGTTTTGGCAGGTGAGATTGATTTGGTGTATGTGAAGATAAATGATCAAGTTGCGGATATATTCACAAAAGCTCTTGGAAAGGAGAAGTTTTGCTACTTTCGTGAAGCATTGGGAATCCATCATATGCAAGCTCACTTTGAGCTTGAGGGGGAGTGTTAAAGAATATGATGTTAAAGAATATGTCCATTGTGCTATGGGAGGCCGGACACTGACTATACTATGTTGTAAATATACTTTGGATAATGGTTCAAAAGTGAAGAAGAGAAGAGAAGCTTGTTGAATGGCTGCTGCAGGGTAACGATTGTGTGTGTGTGTTTCAATGTGTGTTGGTGTGTGTGCATAGTCTTCTTTTCTACCTTCTCCATCACCTGCATACTCTACATGCACCCTTGGCCATTGCATCCTCTCATGGGAACCTTCTCTTGACCTTCCTCCACCAAGGAGGTTTCCCTCGTTTGCCGGCCCATAGGTCATGGTTCTTGGAAGGTTTGTCAGCCCACGCCAGATTGTGTACAACTATAAGGGTAGTGATGTTCGATTGAGACAGGAATGGGGTAGACCGTAGAGCAAAGAACAGGTGAGGTGAGGGGACGAGTCTCTCATACCCCTCTTCAGACGATGGGATGCAATCCCCCCCTCGCGCAAGTGCCAAAGCTACCTTCCACCGACGGGCTTGACTACTTTCGGGTCGTTTTCGGGTCTCGTGGGGCTCAACGTGCTCGGTGTGGCCAACGGGGCTTGGTAGGCAATGAGTGACGGTGGATCATGTCTAGGGATGGGAAACCAACTATGGTGAGCTCCGGCCCAGGCCGCGGTGTGATCAAGGAACACAACATACATTTTTCTTGCGGCGAGCTACGTGCGGCTTGTATCAAAACGGAAGGTTCCAAACCAGTGTGCATATGTAAACCACAAGCTATTAAAAAAAATATTTTTTTGGTGATTCAATGCCATTTCAAATAAATAGAATTTTATTATTAATTTCCACTTTTAGAAAATAAATACATAAAAATATAAATTTTTATGATTAAATTACCACGTAGATAATTAAATTGAGATATCTTGATTTCTAGTTTATTTACATTTTTAAAATTTAAAAATGACATGGCTATTGAGGTGGCCATCATGAATGACAAGGTCATCCATGTGGCAAGCTGACGTGGATGATTTATGACATGGAATGCATAGGTGGAAAGATGAGGTGGTAGATCGAATCCCAACATTTTCCATGTCATATGATGATGTGTCAAAATGGTGACATGTAATGATTAGGTGGCAAAAAAGAAGGTGATGAGTTGGCAAGGTGGCGATGTGGCATGCTTGGTGGTGAGTGATGTGGCAAGACATGCACAAAATACTTATACATGGCATGTCAGGTGGTGGATGACATGGCACTTAAGGTGAAGTGGCATGCAAGGTGGCAGTGGAGGGTGGAGGATGACTTGGCAACTAGAGTAACATGGCAAGAAAAGTGTTATGGTCAAAGAGTTCAGTGTGGTGATGTGGAAGGTGAGATGGGATGATGGCATGGACCTTTGGTGATGTGGCGGCATCCTTGTATGAGGTGGACTAGCCAACTAGGATTAAGAGAGTATAACCAAGCCATGGTTGGTTGACAAGCATCAAAATTGATAGGTTTGGTATTTTATCAAACCTAAGGAGGCACATCTCAAGTGAATGATGCAAGTGAAAAAACTTAAAACAATGAAAACGTGTCTTTCCCTCACTCAAATTGACTCATATTTTTTTCTATGAGGACCTTAGACTAAGAGTTATCACACATATGAAAATCAAAATGAGTGGCAATGTACATTATTTATTAGATTAAAAAAGACTATATCAAAATTCTCTAAGCAGCCTTTGTTATTTTCTAAGCTGTGTGCTAGCATAACCAGGGAAGTTGTCACAAACTATAATATGGGTAAATAATTTTCCCACTCAAATTGCTTTCAGTACTATATGTTTTTACTAACATTATACTATTTGTGGGAGCTGTGTGTGAAGCAGCTTAGTACAGGCACAATTGCAAAGGTTTAGGAGAAAATGGAGCAATGGCCCTTGATGTCTTTCTGTGACACATGGCATAGCTGAGAGCACAATAATTTGGAATATCCCACCTTGCCGATGAACATAAGAAGCTAAAAGGAAAAAGATCTACAAATTTATATTTTAATTTCTTAATGAATCAAGACTTCAACCAAAATTTTACATACTAAGCATATATATGAGTATTTTCACCAACCTAGCTCTCTCATTGCACACACATTGCTGGATGCTATATATAGTGGCTAACAATATCAACCTTGCTATAAAAAGCATGATAGCTTGGAAAAGCATCACTGGCATGGTCACATTCCTTAGGTCATAATCTATCACATGACCGTTGGATTGCAAAATAAGTTCTACGTCATTAGATATTTGGTGTTTTGTAAATAGAAATTTTAACAAAGAAAAATGAATATTAACTATGCAAAGATCCAAAAAACTATCAATAAATCAAGTTAAATTGCTTGCCAAGTGAACATTTTATTTGCAAGAGGGCAAGTAAAGAAGAAAAGCCCATAAAAAGATAAGTGTTTCTTCATCAAGGGCACAATGTTGTGAGAAGGTGTGACAAGCTGGACCAAATTAGTCCTTGCACATTAAAAGTGTCATTTAAATGTGAAAAAATGAACATTAAAGATTTCCATTGTATTTGCAACTATATGCTTTGTGTGGCTACCAAATCTTTCCTTTTCAAAGTAAGTGAAACCAAGTCAAATGTACGTAGGAATGGCCAAAAAAAGGTTGCTCCTTGGCTCTCTTTGTGGGGACAACTGTTGAAGTGGGTACACCTTATCTTGCATACACCCAATAGTAGGCGGGATGTAGAGCCTTGTACATATGTTAGCTACAAAAACTTAGTTTCGCTTGCTTATAGTATTTGCTAAGTTTTTGTAGTTAATAGAAGATGAATGTAGTTTTTTGGTTGAACATGAATGTTCAAAAAGGGGCTGGGGCAATGATGTTGCATCCAAAGCGTGGACGCTAGAAGAGGGCACATGCAGTGATGTATATGCTTATAGATGCATAGTAGAGGGCTAGAACAGATGGGAAGAGCCTGGGAAGGCAGTGGCAGCAATGATGTATGTTTTGTGGTGGTTTTTAGACCAGATGGGCTCCAAAGAGGACCTGGCAAGGTGGAAAATGAATAATTTCCAAGGTGATAATAGTTTCTGGCCTAGGAATGCAGAGCTTGAGATGTTGGAGAAGTAGATCCAAACGGCTCATCAAATGGAGCTACTAAGTGAAATATATTTGGGTTGGAAGTGTTCGTAGATCTGTATCGGGTTGGGAAGTTTCATATAGAGCATCAGAAGTGAAGTGAATGCATGGGCTTGAAGGCTCATCATGCGGAGCATGCCGGTCTTTTCAATCGTCATTTGGAGTATTGAATGCCAAGATATTAGTAGATGAAGTTTCATTGAGGGAGAGTTTTGTTCCGGATTCATCGCCTCGATAGATGTGCCCATCGGATGTTTTTGGAGCCTCGCAAGGATCTGTATGCATTCTATGCGGTGTATGGAGCTAAGAGGAAGTGACTGCACATCAATCAGAGTCAGGTTCAGTGAGCTATGGCCCGTTCAAGTTGGTGCCAGTTAGAGGCGGTGTGGTAGCAGATGATTTTTTACCGTTTTGGTCGGAGGGGTTGGTGTGCTCGGAAAATTCAAAAAGCACTAGTGCTTGTAGTAGATAGAGCCGACAACATGAGATTTTAGTGGAACTTTGCAGGGCTTAGTAGATGGATCAATGGATCGAAAATGGGAGGAGTGGGAAAATGAAAAAAAGGGTCTTTGAATTTAGTTGGAAAGCTTTTGGTGACTTATGGAGCTCTTGAGGGGTAGTCATCCTCGCACCATGGAAATTCCATATGCTATCGGAGTGTGCGTATCTCTAGGGTTGATTAGGAAAGTGTCGGGCTTCTGGCTGTAGACGAATAAGCAACCGAGGCGGAAAACAAGAAAAACGAGTCCAGATGGAGTCATTTCAGTGCTAGCAAGAAGATACAGAGATGAGTACAGAGCAATGCTAAAAGAAAATCATGACTCGGAACACTAATACCAGAAAAAAGAATAAAGTTAAAACCAGTTATCGACACTCATTTGATGTTGCCAATCATAAGATGCTTCCAATTAATTGGTATATGAAACTTTGTTACAAATCGGTTGCATACTCCATCGTCGTTATGCATGTTGATTTGCAACCCATATTCAAAAATCCCTAGCCCAATGAAAGTAACGCACAATGTGCCAGATAAACTTCAAGCCCCTAAGACCTACTCGTACACTACTTCTTCTTCGACTCCTCTTGCTCTCGCCAAGAAATTCCCAAAAAATTGTCTCCCCCCAAAAAACTATATTTTTTTGTCCCTAAAAAAAACTCCCCCTTAGGGCTCGTGAGACCTCCTACCTTTAGCCCCCCCCCCCCCCCCCCCCCCAATCTTTATTTAGCTTCTCCATGGCGTGTGTAATCCTCGTTTTTCCTTATTTTTTGGACCCTTCTCATGTGCACCGCCCCTTGTTTGATGTTATTCTTAGCTTTCCTTAAGCTTACTCCACTGCTCACTACTTGTATACTGGTACTCATAATATTGTGGTAATACAGGTAGTACTAGTACTGCTAGTACTGGTATGGATAACACTGGTAATATTGATAGTATTGGTAGTACTGGTAATACTTGTAATAGTGGTACTGGTAATACTAGTATCGGTAATACTTGTAGTGGTAATACATGTAGTACTGGTAATTCTGGTAGTACTGGTATTGGTCATACTTGTAGTGGTAATACATGTAGTACTGGTAATTCTGGAAGTACTGGTAATATTGGTAGTATTGGTAATACTGGTAGTACTGGTATTGGTCATACTGATACTAATAATGGTAATACTAGTACTAGTAGTACTGGTACTGTTAGCTAACCCGGCACAAACCTGGCCTCAATAAAACTTCAACTGCTAATAACTTGATACCCGTGACTTTGATTGCCGCTCTGAAGACCAGCAAGCTCCATAAATCAAGCACTATGCATCTATTCACTATAACTAGATTTGACTATTTGGCACCACCTGCCTTGTCCGTCTCAGATCTACAGCCACTTCTAGCTTTAAATTGCAATAAATTTCTCACCAAGGCTCCATTTGATGAGCCATCTAGACCAGCTTGTAAATCACTTCAAGCACCACAATATTGGCCTATGAGACCACTTTTTTACAATCATCACTGCTTCGGTCTGCAGGCTTCAACCTCATTTAATGGCCTCAAACCACAATGAGCATACATTTCATTCATCTCCCGATGTCATAGCAGAATCTGATCTGAATCATCAGTTTGGAAAAACCATGAAAATGCAAGCATACCCTCGTCTTTCACTCCATGCCCGCAAAGTGGTAGGACATCCACCCCCTCTAAACGTGCACATCCTCCGGTATGTGCCAACCATTATTCCAAACTACAAGCAAAACCCTATAAACCTATAGGCACTACCCCACTGTGAGCATGCTTTGAAAAATTTTACAACATGTGGTGTTACTAGAATATACCCTCCTCCAGGATCCTAGGAAAAACACAAGAATTTCCCGAAAGTAGAGCATAGTGAGTTAACCCGTAAACCATCATGAGCCCCGCATGGATCATATGGTATATAAGTAAGCCGCTCCAAACCATGCACATCTCCATCTCCACCCAAATCAAATGGCACATCAATCAATTGCCCCGGACCATGCATGTAATTGTTTCCTCCTCTATCAAAAGCTAGTTGAAAAATCCCATATAGCATTTGGAAACATTTGATGTCGCCATCTTCTTTGTGCATCATGCTCATATAATTGTTGATCATCTATCACAGGTAGGAGGATTGGTGATTCCCATTTACCCCCTCTACAATCGAAATTCCAAGCATGCATATCTAGATACATCAAGTCTCTGGAAAAATCCTCTTCATCAGAGTTCTGAGATGCATCAGAAAACATTCCCCTAGTCTATATAGACCCAAATCCCAATAGAGAATCATCCAACAACTGCATAAGGTCATCATCAAACACATTTGGATAAACATGCTTATGCATGAAACAAAATTTCTCAGTACCCTTTGCATCCGTAATTGAGAATCCTTCTAAAGCTTCATCCAATAAGCACATAAGCTCAAGGTCCACCGATTTAGAAGATTCCTCTATCCTGCACATTTGCAACCGCTTCAGGTTTCAAAATAAGTTTTCCACACATGGTATGCATACTAGCCACATTTGTTGTAGACTGCTCGTCAAATTTCTCCCCCTCATCCAAATATCTTTGAACTTCTATAGCACAAATCTCAGCATGCACAATGGAAATTGCATCGACTGTCATGTTTGTATCGTCGGCACAATGCAACCAATCATATGCAACACCAAGAGATTACACTACCTTCTTCATCGCAAACTGTTATGGGGGTTATCTCATTTACACAAACATCTAAAGTTGCAAGTATCTATTCCCATTCAAAGGGTTCAAACAACTCTTGTAGAAATGGATCTCTCCTGTAACTTATATTCTATATTGATCGCTCGAGGATACAATCTTCTTTTTTGAAGATTCCACATTCAAATGTTCCACACATCCAAACATGTGTTTGTTTCATCAACCAAGCAGTTAATTGTTTTTTGGACTCATAGTTACATCAAAACCTTGCACTCATGATCAGGTTCAATTTACTTATCTATAACCATGGTCCTTTGTGCTAACCCTTGTTGTTAGGCCTTTGCTCCTTAAGTAGAGGAGTTCATAGCCCCAATCTTGAACCATTTTTAAGAAGAGGGGGTCATAGTCCCAATCTTGAACCATTTTGATTTGATGTATGAATTGTTGCCCCAAAATAGCCTCAAAGTTTTTGTTTTTTTCAAATTCTACTACGGAAAACATATGCTCATACTCAATCCCACAAGAGGATAAAATTATCTTTTCAAGTATCCCCAAGGATCTTCTTACAAACTGTTTGCTAGTTGCAATTTCATACGTGTTTTTTTGAGTGCTCGTCTTCTCCATTTTGCCGAGGTTTATTTGGTTCTGATGGCTATCGTGGCCCCACTAGCAAGTATAGCTATCATCTTCACTCCTTTGTACTCAAGTGGTAAGGTGGTGTCTCCTTCTTCTCCTTCACAATAGTCACCTACCTTATTTACTCGTACAAACTTTGTTTTTGGTTTCTAGTCTTATCCATGTTTTCTTTGCAGGCATATCATATGGAGGGATCTTCACCCCATCTTTTCCAAGTTTTTTCCAATTTGACCCCATAAATGTGGTCTGATCTTTAGATGTTCTCCAAGAGTAATGGTGCATCTTATAGGAGCTTACATTAATTCATGTAGGCTTTTTCTATTCGTGATTTATGGGATTTGACTCCATTGAGATGGAAAAATTTTCACCTTTGATTTTGTATCAAATTCTCCTAAAAAGAAGGTAAATTATGTAATGTTCCAAGTTTACTCTTTGTGGATAATTTGTCCTTGTATCTCCATACAATGACCGTATATTCCTAGGATAAATCTCATGGTCCATATTGATTTTTGAAATGGATGTTGATTGCAGTATGAAACTGCCATCTTTTTGGTTTTTGATTATCTCCCATAAGGATTGTGGCCACAGATCGTCCACTTCAAGTATTGATTGTATCTGGTCAGACTTGGCCTCATCCATTATATTTGCAACCACCCTCATATCCAATGGATTTTCATTTCCCGGTGTCATGCTGCTCCACTTCCATGATGGGAAAAAAGAGCAAAGAAATGCAAGCTAAGCTTCTTTGAAGCCTACACATTTATCGAGCAGTGATTAGGGCTTGTTAACAGGCCAATTTTAATAATTAATGTATGCTAGATGCCGCTTAAAAGGTCCAACAAATGCCTTAATGATGCTAAAAAAGAGTATTCTTGAATTGAGCACACATGGGAGTTGATGATCTAGAAGTGTAGTGCTTGAAGTGCTCTATTGACCTGTCTTCGGGGCTTGTCAATTGGAGTTATGCTAAAAAAGTTATAGCAATTTGAAGTTTGAGTCAATTACAGATCTATACTGGATTGGGCAATTGCAGCTGAGGGGACATAAATGAAGTGAATGCATGGGGCTGAAGTGCTCACTTTGTCGAGCACGTTGGTCTTTTCAGATCAGCGAGTGGAGTTTTGGTTGCAAAGATATTGGCCGTAAAAGATTCATCAGGGCCAGGTTTCGTACCGGTCTGGTCCGCTCGATTGGCGTGCCATTTGACAATTTTGAGCTTCAATCGGGGAATACTGAAAATTGATGCCGCACTTGGCAATCCTTGAGTTAGGTTCTATGCCACACGGATAATGAACACACATGCTTTGGAAGTTAAGTATGTTAAATGCGGTGTAATGGAATTTGCCTTAATATGTGAGAGTAGCGGAATTTAATGAGAGTACTTTCAAGAAATGATTTTGTGAGCATAGGGTTGACATAATTGAAGATAGCAACATAATCATAGCAATTAGTTAACTTGGCATAGACAATACTTTTGCAAGAGGGAGAGTTTAGAGAACATGACAACAGTTGAGGACCGGATTTATGTGGAGCCGGTCCCCCCTCCAATAGGCATTTGTATTATGATTTCTCCCATAAAGAGAGACTTGTTACAATACAGTCTTTGTGTTCCTTGTGACCTAGGTGATGCCATGAAGATGGAAGGCTTCATGCATCACAAACATAACATAAACTTGAAGATAGCTTTAACTATCCCAAGCCTCAGTCCCAAGACCTCAAACACCTTCGAAGGTGGAGAGAGCTAGCACGGAATGAGGGTAGGGAAGAGGAAGAAGAAACATTTCGTAGGAGAAAGAATTAGTTCCTCACTTATCATACTCTTGTTGCTAGCATACATAATAGCATAGTAATGAAGAAGAAGGAGATGGCAAGCTTAAGCATTGAAGCATGGCTCTTGGTTGGATTTGCACTCCATAGCCAAGAGTGTTGGTGTAGGCTCTCAACCTCTACTTGCTTGGAGAAGGAGAGGGAGCTCTTGCACTTTTCATAGTACACAATGAGAGTGCTTGTGAGTGTGTGTGGGTGAGTATACCCCCTAAGCACCCCCCCTAGCTTGCTTGGTTTGACCCCCCCTTGTAGCTCATGCTTGAAGCTCATTGGACCCCTCCAGGCCTAGCCAATCACAAGGAGGAGCCATTACAAGCAACATGGGTAGCCTTGGGACAAGAGTTCCCCTTTCCCCTTTGAGAGAGAGAGGACTTGATAAATGCAAAATCAATTAGATAATTCAAGTAATTTATCATTGGACCCCTTTGAAGCCTAGCCAATAGGCTTCAAGCAACACATGAAGGTAACATGGGTAGGGACCTGACATGTGTCCTTGCTGCCTCTTCAAGCTGGGGCTTCCCTTGTGAGTGTGAGTGTGTGTTCTCTCTCTCCAATCCCTAGGAAAAGGGCTCGCCCCCCCTCTTGTAGGGATGCTTTTGACTTTAGGAGCTCAAGCACCTTAGTCATCAAGCATGACAAAGCACTTGAAGTAGGGGGTGTTCCCACAAGCATCTCAGGCAAGCTTCTCAAGGCACCTCAAGCACCATAATCATGCACCAAGTCAAGCACCTCAAGCATGGAGCCAGTCAAGCACCTCAAGCATCTTAATCAAGCACCTCAAGCATGACAAGCACCTCAAGCAGGACAAGCACCTCAAGCACGACAAGCACCTTGAGCTTGGGCCGGGTTCCCACCTCAAGCTTAGCCCTAGCTTACCTAAGGTCAAAGGACTTTTACACACATTATTGGAGGTCTTCAATGAAGCTAACCCTAAGGTCTTATGCTCCATTGGTTAGCCTTGCTCTTGATAGACCATCTCCCATTTGGGCCCCTTTACTATTGGCCCCTTTGAGATAGATCTATAAGCACATATCTATATCTTAACACTTGTTCCCGTTTATTCTCCCACATTAAGTGATCAATTTAGTATGAGAAAATCATTTTGGTTGGTTAGATATTAGATTTATGACATTACCTCTCTCTTGAAATCATAGTCGTCCTCAACTATGAGGTAGAAGAGATAAAGCCTTAGTTATTAGTCAATCGTACTTAGCGGGTAGAGGATCCCTTTTTTACCCTACGACATATTTCCAAGATGGATGACTAATCCATTTGGTGCTTGGGAGACATAGCTACCGCAGGCATGTCTGCTCTTTAGTCCATTTCATTCTCTCAAAGTAGAGTGACAAATTCTACTTGGTGTTTGAGAGACGTCGTCATCACAAACATGATTCTAAGCATGCATACTAGTTAAATTTGTGCACAATTAAAAAGAGGAGTAGTCATATAAGACAAAAACATGAGTCATTTAAAAGAAATTTGTACATTTGCTTACTCTAATGTAGCATTGTAAGCATTGACAAGGTTCATACTATCCTTAAGTTGTACTCCTTGCATCCATCTAGCATCTTCAAAAGGATAATTTTTGAACTTAATAAGATACCGTCGGATTACCTTACCATGTCGTAGTACCTTGTCTTCATGCCGAAGGACAGCTTTGGGTTGTAGCACCTCTTCTTGGTCTTCAACTTCGGGAGGGTCTTCAATAATTGGTTCAGTTGGTGGCTCTCCTTTGTAGGGCTTAAGTAGGCTTACATGAAAGGCATTGTGTATAAGCCAATGGTTGGGCAACTTGAGTTGATAAGCCGTCTCATTAATGGGCTTCAAGATTTGTGAAGGACCTAGTATCTTTTTGCTAGTTTAGCATAATACTTTTGATGGTCCGTAGGATTTTTGCCCGTCGTTTGCCTTAATCGAGCCTTAGGAAACTTGAGTAAGACCCAATCATTTTCTTTGAACATTAAGGCTCTTCTGTGCTTATCAGCAGCAACTTTTTTCCTTTGTTGAGAGATGGCTATAGCCTCCCTAATCTTTTGAAAAGATTCTTGTAGGTCACAGCTATACTCATCGGCGGTGAAGATCTTTCCATGTACTTTGAGTAGCAAGGGACTTTTAGGTCTTCCCTCTATGATCTCAAAAGGTGCTTTCCCCATAGAAGTATGTACAGTATTATTGTAGGCATACTCTACTAGAGGTAAATACTTTTCCCATTGTGAGCGTTGATCTACTTCGGTAACATAAGTCTTGAGTAGATCGAGTATCGTCAAATTGGCTATCTCACTTTGGCCATCCGTTTGTGGGTGATAGGCTGAAGAGAAATTCAATCTTGTTCCTAGATTTTCAAAGAGACCTTTCCAGAAATTACTGGTCATTCTAGGATCTCTATATGACACGATGGATGTGGGTAATCCATGGTGTTTGAAAATCTGAGATATGAAGAGAGCTGCCATTTGATGTGCCTTAATAGTCTTTTTGACAGGAATAAAATGTGCTTGCTTGCTAAACCTGTCGACTATTGTCCATATTCCTGTATTCCCATGGATAGACTTGGGTAATCCAAAGATGAAATCCATGGATATACTCTCCCATGGTGAATTTGGAATAGGCAATGGCTGGAGTAATCCAAGTTGCTTCCCTCTATCATACTTGGTCTTTTGGCATACTACACATTTTGAAACATACTCTTGTAAGTCCACTTTCATGGTAGGCCAATAGAAATACGTCTCTACTGCTCGGAGAGTAGGTTGAATACCTCTATGCCCTGCATATGGAGGAGCATGGGATTCATACATAACCTTCTCAAGAAGGGAATGGGTAACACATAGCCTATTGGTGTGGAGAAGATAACCATCCTGCAAGGTGAATGGTTCCTCTTTCTTCCCCAAAGTAAGGGCTGACATTATGTCTCTAAAGTCAGGGTCAGTAGCATACTCATCTATCATAGAGGATAGATCATTGTGAGTAGCTATAGACACCGCATTAACTTTTGGTCGTCGTGAAAGTGCATTGGCAACTTGATTGTGCTTACCAGCTATGTGAGCAATATGGAAATTAAATTGCAAAAGAAAATTTGCCCACCTCATTTGTTTGTCGGAAAGTTTGGTTTGCGTCATGAAATACTTGAGACTTTGGTGGTCGGTTCGTAGGATAAATGGAGTCCCCAATAGGTAGTGCTTCCATGTATCTAGGGCATGTAGAACAGCTAAAAGCTCTTTCTCATAAATGCCCAAGACTCGTTCATCACTATTGAGCCTTCGGCTCTCATATGCTATGGCATGCCCTTCTTGAAGCAAAACCGCTCCAAATCACCACACGCATCACATTGGACCTCAAATGGCTTTGAGAGATCCGGAAGCACGAGGATTGGTTGGGAAGTAAGCTTCTCTTTGAGTTTTTCAAAAGCATTTTGCTCCTTAGCAGTCCATACAAACTTAACGTTCTTCTTTGTTAAGTTGTGAAGTGGTCCTGCTACTTGAGAGAATTTTTCTATGAAGCGTCTATAGTATGCACACATACCAATAAAGCTTCTTAGCTCATGTAGATTCCTTGGGTTAGGCCATGATTTTATTACCTCTAACTTTGATGGATCCATATGAATACCATCGTGAGAGATAATATGACCTAGATATTGAATCTCTTGAAGAAAGAATTCACTTTTCTTTTGGTTGAGAAAAAGTTTGTTTTCCCTCGAGGCTTGAAAAATCACTTGGAGATGTTGCTTATGTTCCTCCAAATATTTGGAGTAGATGATGATATCATCAAAGAACACTCCAGTGAATTTACGATATGGTCTAAAAATTTTCTCCATGAGACGATTGAAAGTAGCTGGTGCATTAGTCAAGCCAAAAGGCATGACTAGATATTCATAAAGACCAAATGTTGTGCGAAACGCGGTCTTTAGGATATCTTCATCCACTATCCTTATTTGATGATAGCCACTCTTAAGGTCAATCCTACTGAAGTAGGTAGAGCCTTGTAGCTTATCAAACAGATCTTCTACCCGAGGCACGGGAAATTTGTTTTTGATAGTGATATGGTTTAGTGCTCGATAGTCCACACACATACGGTATGTACCATCTTTCTTTTGCACTAAAAGGAATGGAGAACAAAAGGGAGAGGAACTAGGCCTCACCATCCCTTTGTCTACCAATTCCTGTACTTGCCTCATAATCTCCTCTTGTTGAGCTTGTGAGACTCAATAAGGAGGTTTGTTAGGCGGTGAGCTTCCTGGAAGGAGCTCAATACGATGGTCATCATCCCCTCGTTTTGGAGGTAGGTCCATAGGGATATCATCGATGAACACATCTTGGAATCCTTTTAGAAAAGTAGACAAGTCTAACTCTTCTTGATTCCTATCATTTTAATTTGATGAAACATTATTAGCTTTTAGAGACTCTTTGACATAAATCATGTACGCAGAAAATGAGCTCTTCATTGATTTATCAAAAGAAAGAGGATTTACAAGTGGAATAGTGCGACCACCCTCACTAGCATCTATATACATGTTCTTTCCCCTGTAGGTGAAGTAAATTCTCCTTTCAGGGAACTTCATGTTGGCAGCCATGCGATCAAACCATGGTGCCCCTAGGATAACATCCTGATGTTGGAGAGGAGAGATGAAGAAATCTTCTTTGTCAACATAGATTTGGACATGAAGCCTCAAATTCCCAATCAAGGGAGTAACGGAGGCTTGTTGTCCCTTGAAAGCTGCATCAGCTGTTACTATATCTCCCATCTCAAAAGCTTGAATTCCCAACTTGGTGGCCAACTCTATTGATATGAAGTTGAGAGTAGAGCCAGGGTCAAACAAGATGAAGGCATCATGCTCTCTTACCTTTCCCCAAGCATAGGAGAGTGATGATCCTTTGCAATGAGCATCCTCTTTTGGAGCTTCGATGGTGGAATCCCTAGGAGTCTCATTGCGAGTATTCTTCTTGGGCAAGAACGATAGCCATGTCCTTGCTCCCCACACTTGAAACATTTATGGTCCTTGCGAAAAGCTTCAAGCTCTTCAGGAGAGAGTTTGTTTTTACCTTTGTAAACTCCTTTCTCCTTGGACCGATTGTTGTTGTTGTTGTTGGAAGTGCCTTGGGAATTATTTTGAGCATTGGATTTCCCCTTTGCATCATTTTTATCTTTGTTTTCCATGGGCTTGACATTATGTCTAGCCCCTTGATGGAAATTGATGCGTGAAGCAACCATGGTGTGGTGGATTACTTCGGTAATAATACCCGGCTGTTGAGAGTTGATGTATTCGGCCATCTCTTCAGGTAATCCCGCACAGAATTGCTGTCTTTGCTCGGCAAAGTCTATCTTTTGAAAGACAGTAGCTTTGAGATGTAAATCCCAAAACTTGTCTACATACTTGTTGATAGACTCATGAGAGAGAAGCTTCAAGCCGCGCCATTCGGTAAGAACTTTATCTTTAGTATCACTTGGAATAAATTGCTTCATGATGGAAACTCGTAGAGTTTTCCATGTCTTTGGGGCTTCTCCATTGCCACGAAGGCTAGACCACCATTGACGAGCTGATTTTTGGAAGTGCATAGCTACATGGCGTAGCTTGGAGGACTCTGTGAAGCCCTCGTCCCCAAAGGCCGCATCAAATTACTGGATGAAGGCCAACACTTTGTCAGTAGCACCAAAGGTGCCATCGTAGGTGAGAAAAGAGATACTCTTTCCTCCCTCCTTGAACTTCTTTAGCTTTTGTGACCTTCGCCATGCAGGAAATGATTTGCGATGTCCTCCCCTCTTGTATTCTCTAGGAGAATAGCCATAACTTTCATCGGAAGAGGAGGAAGGTGAAGAAGAAGGAGAAGAGGGTGACCTCTTCCTAGCCCTTTTCTTCCTTTGTTTCCTCTCTTGCCTTTCAGAGTGATGAGGAGAAGGACTATAGGTTGCTCTTTTCCTCTTGGGAGGAGTAGGCGATCGTATAGACCGCCGTCTTCGTTGAGCCACATCTTCAGAAGAACTTAGCCTGTCATTGCTTTCTTTCTCTTTGGATTCCTCCTCTCGAATGGGAGAGAGTCTTCTTTTGGGGGTCTCTTCAAGAGGCCTCCTAAGCTCTCTCTCCTCTGGGAGAGGAAGGGAAATTCCATAAGCACGAAGTTGTTGAGTAACTTCGGCTTGCAAAACAGGGTTGCCCATAGCTTGTTGCAACCTAGTGACGAGATAATTCACAAACATGGGAGCATCATCATTAGCACCTTCATGTGCAAAATCAAAGCTATCAATGTTCATTCTACTCTCTTGATTATTGTCAGCCATGTTAACAAAATTTATGTTTATACTTAGTGTATGCTTTGGCAATACAAAACCTTAGTTGCCACTCCTCTTAGCCTTTGAAAATCGGCTCTTAAGTATCTACACCCACGGCTCAAAGTGGTTAATTATAGAGAGTAGAGGAGTAGGTCTAACATAGCGGAATTGCCAAGGGCTAGCTCCTTTCGGACTTCTTATGGCTCAATAATGGTAAAGCCGTAGGCAAGTCTAAGAAGACTCCATTATTAAGTCCAAAGCTCCCGAGGTGTGCACCATCCCCCACATAGTGGGCTTAACAAAACCGATATTAGATCCCAGTTCCACTTACTCTATTATAATTAACAACATCAACCATTTATAGGCTACTTAAGGACCTCTCTTCTTAAGCAAGAAAAGAGAAACCAAATGCTCTGATACCAATGTAATGGAATTTTCCTTAATATGTGAGAGTAGCGGAATTTAATGACAGTACTTTCAAGAAATGATTTTGTGAGCATAGCGGGTTGACATAATTGAAGATAGCAACATAATCATAGCAATTAGTTAACTTGGCATAGACAATACTTTTGCAAGAGAGAGAGTTTAGAGAACATGACAACAGTTGAGGACCGGATTTATGTGGAGCCGGTCCCCCCTCCAATAGGCATTTGTATTATGATTTCTCCCATAAAGAGAGACTTGTTACAATACAGTCTTTGTGTTCCTTGTGACCTAGGTGATGCCATGAAGATGGAAGGATTCATGCATCACAAACATAACATAAACTTGAAGAAAGCTTTAACTATCCCAAGCCTCAGTCCCAAGACCTCAAACACCTTCGAAGGTGGAGAGAGCTAGCAGGGAATGAGGGTAGGGAAGAGGAAGAAGAAACATTTCGTAGGAGAAAGAATTAGTTCCTCACTTATCATACTCTTGTTTCTAGCATACATAATAGCATAGTAATGAAGAAGAAGGAGATGGAAAGATTAATCATTGAAGCATGGCTCTTGGTTGGATTTGCACTCCATAGCCAAGAGCGTTGGTGTAGGCTCTCAACCTCTACTTGCTTGGAGAAGGAGAGGGAGCTCTTGCACTTTGCATAGTACACAATGAGAGTGCTTGTGAGTGTGTGTGGGTGAGTATACCCCCTAAGAACCCCCCTAGCTTGCTTGGTTCGACCCCCCCTTGTAGCTCATGCTTGAAGCTCATTGGACCCCTCCAGGCCTAGCCAATCACAAGGAGGAGCCATTACAAGCAACATGGGTAGCCTTGGGACAAGAGTCTCCCTTTCCCCTTTGAGAGAGACAGGACTTGATAAATGCAAAATCAATTAGATAATTCAAGTAATTTATCATTGGACCCCTTTGAAGCCTAGCCAATAGGCTTCAAGCAACACATGAAGGTAACATGGGTAGGGACCTGACATGTGTCCTTGCTGCCTCTTCAAGCTGGGGCTTCCCTTGTGAGTGTGAGTGTGTGTTCTCTCTCTCCAATCCCTAGGAAAAGGGCTCGCCCCCCCTCTTGTAGGGATGCTTTTGACTTTAGGAGCTCAAGCACCTTAGTCATCAAGCATGACAAAGCACTTGAAGTAGGGGGTGTTCCCACAAGCATCTCAGGCAAGCTTCTCAAGGCACCTCAAGCACCATAATCATGCACCAAGTCAAGCACCTCAAGCATGGAGCCAGTCAAGCACCTCAAGCATCTTAATCAAGCACCTCAAGCATGACAAGCACCTCAAGCAGGACAAGCACCTCAAGCACGACAAGCACCTTGAGCTTGGGCCGGGTTCCCACCTCAAGATCAGCCCTGGCTTACCTAAGGTCAAAGGACTTTTACACACATTATTGGAGGTCTTCAATGAAGCTAACCCTAAGGCCTTATGCTCCATTGGTTAGCCTTGCTCTTGATAGACCATCTCCCATTTGGGCCCCTTTACTATTGGCCCCTTTGAGATAGATCTATAAGCACATATGTATATCTTAACACTTGTTCCCGTTTATTCTCCCACATTAAGTGATCAATTTAATATGAGAAAATCATTTGGGTTGGTTAGATATTAGATTTTATGACATGCGGTGCACGCACGGAAGCACATAAGGTTTTTGAAGAGCTTCATGTTCGGAATGTCGTCTCTTGGAATGCAATGATTGCGGGGAATTCCCAACATGGCTACGGTAAGGAGTTCTAGGCTATAATCACCGCGTGCAAAGGGAATGCCTTCCGACGAATGCAATCACTTATACTTGTGTCTTGAGGGCATGTGACTATTCAAGACCTTTTAACGGGCATCAAAAATCACAGTGATATTGTTAGTTAAGGACTATTGGAGAAATAATTTGTGCTTATTAATGCATTGGTTGAAATGCACGCCAAATGTGATGCCTTCATTTGCCATGCCTTTCCCGATATGTATACCAATGTGGTGCCCAAGGGGAGCCAGCCGCCCAAGGGATAGGCTCAAAGGCCGCCCATTGAATTAAAATAAGGTCTTTAGTAGGAAAAGAAGAAAGGAAAAAGGGGAGCATGGCGTGGCAGCAGTAGCCAGAAGGCTCTCGGCAGAGGAGGAGGAAAGCACTCTCTCTGGCCAGGAAACTTCTCAGATGGTGGCGAGCACGAAGAGGAATTTACTCAAGAGGTAATCATGCAGCTTTTTGGTCTTAGCACCGGCGGTTTTGATGCTTGTCTGGGTGTCACGTGCCACATCATCAGTGGTCGTTGTCACAACGACGACGTTGTGGGTGCTAAAAATGGGGCATTGCTATTAAAAGGAGAATTTGACATGAGGCATTAATGAAAGGGAACGAGGAGAGATGAGTACGGCATTAACGAAAGGGAAATGAGGGATGAGCTCAAACAAGGGGAGCGTGATGAGGTCTCTCTCTCTTGTTCTCGGCCATAGGCAAGAAGGAGGCAAGAAGGGAGCTCACTCGAGAGCGGGATCCGACGACCGTGGAAAAGAGCAAGAAAGTCTCTCGGCATAAATCTTGAAGGAGGGAGATGCTCTCTCTCTCTCTCTCTCTCTCTCTCTCTCTCTCTCTCTCTCTCTCTCTCTCTCTCTCTCTCTCTCTCTCTCTCTCTCTCTCTCTCTCTCGGTGCATGAGCAAGGGAGGAGGAATCAACTATCTCTCTCGCTCTCGGATTGAAGCAAAAGGGAAAGAAGGAGATACTCAATGGGAGTTGAAGGCTCTCAATTGGGGAGAGCTTGGAATGAGATAACTAGGAACAGGAGAAGGATAGGATGCAAAGGGAAAGAAGGGGATAACTCTCTTTCTCTCTCTCGGACTAGAAGCAAGATCAAGCCTTGATTGAGGAAGTTGTGTTTCATGAGAGAAGGGTACTCGAGAGCGGTGATTAAGGCAGTGTGAAGCACACAAAGCAGAAAGCTACATAACAGCTTACAATAATTGAAGCATGGTTGCTGACCCAATGAACTTAAATGAAGTTTGTAGAACCTTGAAGGTAGTTGAAGCAGATAAAAGGATAAGAGATAATTCAGCCATCACCGTCACTAGACCGAAGATTAATTAATCATCTTGTTAAGTCATGGTGTCGTTAAGGGCCCGGTTTATCTGTAAAATGGGAGCTTAAACTCCTAGTTATCAGATGATCCAAGTAACGATCCTGCTAACAGCCCGGCGCCTTGGCTAAGGATTAAGTTGTGCTTAAAGCTTGACTTGATTAATAAAAGTTTATGGTGATTTCCATAGACATTTGCACCTCTTGTTCCTATTCTCTCTCACTCCTCTCAGAGGCAGAGGCCCGACGTCGTGCTGGCTCATGCTTCGGACACATATCTCTCAACATCTTTGGTGAACACGACACGAAATCGAGCCGGGGTGAGAGGTAAAGATGAAGAATTTAGAGCAGATGATGAAGTTGATTGAAGATTTGATGATAATGGTTTTGATGATAAGTCAAAAATTTCAATTTTCTTGAAGATGTTTCAATTAGCTCAAGGATCTTTGCTTGAAATGGAGACCATGAAGAAGAAGAATCAAATGGATGCAGCTTTAGATGCGGTATACGATGAGAGGTGAGTATTCAATGGTTATGATCCAGAGGGCTACCTAAAGTGCTATGAGTTGGAAACCAAGTTAAGAGGAATACCATAAGAGTTAATGATCAGATCCTTTGAGCAGTTGGTGAGTTTAGATTTGAAGGAGCAAGTTCAAGAGGTTATGAATGCATATAATGACAACTGGGAATATTTCAAAGAAGCTATTGTACAAGTAGACTATGAGCATTATGAAATCTATAAAGAACATAGTCTAAGTCTACCAAACTGCAGAGATATTCAAGGACAAGTACGATCAAAATTAGAAGCTGTGATTGGTGAGTGTATTGTACAGGATGCTACCTTCTTATAAGCTAATGATGAAGACATATTTAAAGTTGTGTATAAAAATCTGGGTTTTGCAGATGCCTTGCATGAAATAGAAGTCTTTGAGGGTGAGGTTATACAACCTCAAGATACACAGGGTGAATTTTGCAAAGAATCGATACATGCAGTATAGGAGGAAAAGAAATCTGTGGATAAAAACAACGAATTGGCTAAAGATCAAGAAGAAATTGTGCAGGTGAATGAGTGTAACCATATTCAAGTAGACATGCATGAAGATTCATTTCAACTGATACTTTTGTTACTGACTTAGAATTAGAGCAAAGTTTTTCCGGTACAAATTCTACCATAGAGTTGATCATTTGCAAGTTGCTGTGACGCGTAGCTATCAAAGTGGCAAACTCCTTCTTTGACAAGTTTCTATGATCCAAAGCTACCAATTTGGCAAACTGATCCTGAATTTGGTGATGATTTAGAGGGGGAGCAGTCTTCTTCTTTATCAAGAATTTATGACGCAGGGCTCACACTATGGCAGAATGATCATGAACTTGGTGATGCTGATTCAGAGGGGCTGCATATTGAAGTGCAATCTCTTGGTGTTGAATATGATTGGTTTCATTGTGTCAATGATACAGACATGGAAATAGATGAAATTTTCAATGTGCATGCTGAACTTTGTGTTACAGAAGTGCAAAGATATTTGGATAAGGGTGAAAGACTTGAAGATCAGCTTACAACAGATGTGTTTAGTATGCATTTCAACTGTGGAAATCTTAGTTTACAAGAGCCCGAGATGTGTAGGGTGGAGGAACCTTTTGCAGCTGTGGACTTAGATTGTATGTGCTTATTGGATGAAGCTTTGGAAGGATTCTCAAGTACAGATGCTAAGGATACCAATCAATCTAGATTCATGCATGAAAAAATTTGTTTAGATGCAACTGATGATGACCTTATGCAGTTGTTGGATGATGCTCTACTTTATTTTAAGCCTCTACACGATAGAGATTTTTTTTTTGATGCATCTTGCAAGCCTAATAATAATACTTGAGGTATTCTGCTATGCATGATTCGGATTCCAATACTAGTGAGAGTGAGAGTGCACTACCAATGCTTTTACCTGTGATTGATGATCGACAATTGGATGAGCCAGTTGCATAGGGGATATGGCAGTATCTAATGATACCTGACGCTATATGGGATCTGATGTTACCCTATGATGCATGAGATTTTGAGCTAGCTTTTGACCCAAGAGGTGATAGATATATGCATGGTCCGAGGCAATTGACTTATATTCCATATGATCCAGGTGGTTTTCATGAAGGTTTGTGGGTTAGTTTATGTTTATGCTCTACTAATTGGAAATTTTTGTATTTTCCCTATGATCCTGGAGGATGGTGCAAATTTTTTGAAGGAGTGTTCACAGTGGGGAAAATGATTGGTTTCCCATTTGCTCTTGGGGGCTACTAATGTGTGAGTTGCAGACATGAAGAGTACAAGTTATCCATTGCAGCAGGTTACATGGTACAAGGTTTTGGTTTCTATATTATGCTAAGTCAAAAGAGCTTTTGGTTATGCGCTCAATAAGATTACATGACTGGCTTCGAGTTTACTTCTTTGGACAATTAATGAAGTATCTTCACATCTTTTGAGTTGGTTCTGCTACCATAACTTGATGTAAAGGACTTGACAGCCATTCCATGTGTAGACAAAGTAATGCATACTTGATCTTGATAGGGTTCCCTAAAGAGAGATTAATGGTGAAGCCGTGCGCATCATTAACTAGAGCATTTGAGTCTGGTGGGGTTCACTGAACAAATTTTACATAATTGAATGCTTTGGAGATACAACACATACGGTTCAAGATTTTTGATGGGCAGCTACCTAATGATTAAGCTAGAACATTGATGATAGGGTATATGGTATAAACCTTAGATTATTTTCCATATGTTTACCAATTATGTGAGTTTGATGATGAAAAAGAGCTTAAGGTACCTATAGCAGATGGAGATTCAAGTGCAATTGGCACAGACCGGAGGCTGTGCAGGTTCAGAGGGGGTGGATGTCATGCCGCTCCACGGGAAAAAGAGAAAAGAAATGCAATCTAAGCTTCTTAAAGCCTACACATTTATTGAGTAGTGATTACAGCTTGTTAACAGGCCAAGTTTAATGATTATTGTATGCTAGATGCGGCTTAAAAGGGCCACCAAATGCCTTAATAATGCTAAAAAAGAGTATGTTTGAAATGAGCAAAGATTATGATCTAGAACAATAGTGCTTGAAGTGCTCTACCAGCTTATCTCTATGGCTCGTCGATTGGAGCTACGGTGAAAAAGTTATGACAATTTGAAACTTGTTTGAAGGTTGAGTCAATTGCAAATCTGTACCGGATTGGGAAGTTGCAGCTGAGGGGCAAGAAATGAAGTGAATGCATGGGGCTGAACTGCTCACTTTGTGGAGCACGTTGGTCTTTTCAGATCTACAATCAGTGTTTTGGTTGCCAAGGTATTGGCCGTTAAAGATTCATAGGGGGTCGGTTCGGTACTGCTCTAGTCCGCTCGATTGGTGTGCCATCAGGGAATTTTGAACTTCAACCAAGGAATGCTGAAAACGGATGCCACACTTGGCAATGCTTGAATTAAGTTGCATGCCACAGTGATAATGGACACACATGCTTTGGAAGTTAAATATGTTAAATGTGGTGCCGTGCCGGTATGGAAGCACATAAGAAGAGCTTTGTGTCCGAAACGTCGTCTCTTGGAATGCAATGATTGCGGGATATGCCCAACACAGCTATGGTAAGGAGCTCTGGGCTATTTTCATCTAGTGTAGATGGGATGCCTTCAAGAGAATGCAATCACTTATACTTGCGTCTTGAGGGCATGTGGCACTAGTCAAGACCTTGGTAACATGCACTGAAATTCACGATGATATTGTTAGTCAAGGAATGCTGGAGAAAGAACTTGTGCTTATCAATGCATTGATCAAAATGCACGCCAAATGTGGTGCCTTCATTTGCCATGCCTTGTGCAATATGTATACCTATGTGGTGCCCAAGGGGAGCCGGCAGCCCAAGGGGATAGGCTCAAAGGTCGCCCATTGAATTAAAATAAGAGCTTTTATTGGAAAAAGAAGAAAAGAAAAGGGGAGCATGGCATGGTGGAAATAGCCAGAAGGCTCTCGATAGAGGAGGAGGAAAGCACTCACGTTGGCAAGGAAACTTCTCGGATGGTGGGCGAGCACAAAGCAGGATTTGCTCAGGAGGTAATCGTGCAGCTTTTTGGTCCTAGCACTGGTGGTTTCGGTGCTCGTCTGGGTCTCACATGCCATGTCATCGGTGATCTTTCTCACAATGACAGCGCTGTCGATGCTAAAAAGGGGGCATTGCTATTAAAAGGAGAATTGAGCATGAGGCATTAACAAAAGGGAACAAGCAGAGAGGAGTAAGGCATTAACGAAAACAAGGGATGAGCTTGGACGGGGGGAGTGTGATGAGGTAACGAGGAAGGGAGCCCTGGAAATAGAAGAGGCCGCTCGCTCTTTCTCTTCGCCATAAGCACGAAGGAGGCAGGAACGGAGCTCACTTGGGAGCGGGCTCGGACGATGAAGGAAAAGAGCAAGCACGAATCTCGGTAAAAAGCTTGAAGGAGGGAGATGCTCTCTCTCTCTCTCTGTGTGCGGAATCAACTATCTCTCTCTCTCTCTCTCTCTCTCTCTCTCTCTCTCTCTCTCTCTCTCTCTCTCTCTGTGCGGAATCAACTATCTCTCTCGATCTTGGATTTCGATCTTGGATTGAAGCAAAAGAGAAAGAAGGAGATACTCAATGGGAGCTGAAGGCTCTCAAGCGGGGAGAGCTTGGAATGAGGTAACGAGGAATGGGAGAACATGATGTAGAGGGAAAGAAGGGAATAAATCTATGCTTGGGGAAAGGTTAGGGAGCATGATGCCTTTATCCTTTTTGACCCTTGCTCTACTCACAACTTCATATCAAGGAAGTTGGCCATACAACCTTTTGAGATGGGAGATATTGTGACTGCCGATGGAGCTTTCAAGGGACAACAAGCCTCTGTTACTCCCTTGATTGGGAAATTGAGGCTTCATGTCCAACACTACATCAACAAAGAGGACTTTTTCATCTTTTCTCTCCAACATGAGGATGATATCCTAGGGGCACCAAGGTTCAACCGCATGGTTGCCAATATGAAGTTCCCTAGAAGGAGAATTTGTTTCACCTACAAGGAAAAAAGCATGTATTTAGATTCTAATGAGTCGGATCATATTATACCTCTTGTAACTTTGCCTACTTTTGATACATCAATCAAAAGCTCAGTTTTTGCGTACATGATTTTTGTTAAAGAGTCCATAAATGATCCTAATGTTATAGAAATTGAAGTGGTAGTAATTAGAAGCAAGATCGAGCCTCGATTGAGGAAGTTGTGTTGCATGAGAGAAGGGTACTCAAGAGCGGCAATTAACGCAGTGCAAAGCACACAAAGTAGAAAGCTGCAGAATAGTTCAGAATAATTGAAGTATGATGACTAACACAATGAACTTAAATGAAGTTTGCAAAACCTTGAAGGTAGTTGAAGTAGATAAAGAGACAAGAGATAGTTCATTCATCACCATCACCAGTCCGAAGATTAATTAATCATCTTGTTAAATCTCGGTGTCGTTAAGGGTCCTATTAATCTTGTAAAATGGGAGCTTAAACTCCTAGTTATCAAATGATCCAAGTAACGGTGCTGCTAACAGCCCTCCTTGGCTAAGGATTAAGTTATATTCAAAGCTTGACTTAATTAACCGAAGTTTACATTGATTTCCATAGCCAATTGCACCTGTTGTTCCTTTTCTCTCTCACTCCTCTCATAGCCACAAGCCCGACGCCTTCTCGGCTCACGTTTTGAACACATTTTTTACTTGTTCTCTTGCATACGCTCATCCTTTTTTTCTTTCATTCTATCTCTTTTTGCTTTCCATGATTTTTGTTGAGTCCAAATTGATAAATTTTCTAACTCCGTTTATTCTAGAGTTTTGGCTCCTCTACTCCGATGAGTTTCTTACTGCTTTCCGAGCTTGAGCTATAGTAACTACCTTGATATGAATTGTCGGCTCTGACTCAAATTCACTGAGTAAGGTAAAATCCCAATGACATTCACACTAGCCTTTTCCTTGTTTTTAGGATTGTTTGCATAATGTTGGATCAAGTGTTCTTTTCCAAAATCCAAATATTTTTATTCTCTCACCCTTGTTTGGACAAAATCGTGTCCAATAATTACCTCAACATTCATAGCATGGACCTTTTGTCTAGGCAGCTGGTGGTGCTTCCATTGGTTGTCCCATCCTAGGAGGATATCCTCTAGGTTTGTAATTTTGGCTAGCTATAATCATGAGTCTTTTTTATCCATTGTATAGTGGTTTCTTATTATTTGAGAATCATCTGAAGGTTTTGTTGCTACAACCGGAAGTTGGCTGCCCTGCAAAATAGTCGAAATATCGCATAGCAAGACATAAACAAATAAATCTACATACCTGTCGACTCGCACAAATCCATACTTGAGCACAATACGAATAGAGAGAGACAGATAGCGAGAGGGATTGAGAGAGCACGTCGTGCAGGCGCACCTCCTAGAGCGGAGTGCTACGCCGGCACGGCGGGAGAGAAGAGAGAAGAGATGAAAAGAGCAACGCAAACACTGGGTGCAATCTCCCCCGTGCAAGAGTGACCATTTCCCTCTTGCACGTATTTAATTTATAGATTCTTGAATGGTTAAAGTGAGTACAAACTGGCCGGCCGGACATAATTGGCCTAAGCTTACAAAGAGCACTTGAATAATCAAATATACATAAAATGTAACATCCTTCTGCATAATCCATTATCTTCTGATTCTCTTGCCACCTGTCAGCTGCAATAGATAATAAAATATCAATTCTATAACATACCTCTCTGTTGGAAAGAAACTGTCCTCAGTTGCGAAGATAAAAATCTGCAAACAATACTTGTCAAAAACAGTGATTAGTATGTTGTATAAAAAACATCACATAATAAAAGTAAAATTTATGAAACTAAACAACATTAGCTTATGCCTGCGGTCATCCACATACTACCTATTCTAGTGTCCCATATCACTAGAATAAGCAGTATATGTCATACCCTGATGAATAGGATATCATTGGTCACACTCATCATTGTATAAATCAATTCTCATCAATCTCAAGTTCACTTCCATAAAGACTGTCACGACAAAAAATCATCATATACCAAATCCAAATCCAATTCCAATTCCACAATATAAGTCCAAATCTAAACCACTTTCATTATGTACTTGGGTAACAAAATCATACCAGTTACAGTGGTGGCCAGCCACTGCAGCATGAGTTTGTGATCGGTGTTGCCTAATCGGTGAATCTACACCAATAAGACATGCTGCCTAAATCGGCGAATCTGCATTTGGTATAAGTTTAAAAAAATTCATGAATCTGCAATTTATCAATGTGCTGCCTAAATCAGCGGATCTGCACCAAGATGAGTATCTACACACTGCCTGAATCAGCGAATCTGTGTGCATGTGACCAATGGACTAGAAAAGTCATAAAGAAGAAAAGAATATATACTATATGCTAGACACCATTGTGCAATATAACCAAGTACTTACAAATTGTTGTTCAGTATCCCAGAGCACCTTAGCTTACATGAGTAGCTGCATAGTTTATAGAAAAATCATCTCAATAAAAATTCCTTTCAATATAATGAGAAGTGATAACCTTAGCAGTGTTTGAGTATTCATGTTAGAACACAATGCAGAGAAATGAAATATGAAAAGAGGAATGACATATTTGATGTATATACCAGGAGTGTATATTGTATTTGAATTTATATATACCATTGTTGGCATATGGGGAGAGGTACAAGTGCTGCAACTAGCAAACTTACGCCAACATATATCTAACAAATTCAAAATGTGTTAGTGTGGGGTTAATAATTAGTCATAAACTTGCAATGACAACTGTAGAGGGGATTCGTATACAACTGAGAAAAATGTGAGACATTTGAGCAGAAAGAAAATTTTTGCAGTTAATAGCATAGATAAAGTAGAATGATAAACAAACAAAAAAATGTAGGAACCAAATTTGATTTGAGTGTCTAGCTGAATGTAAGAGCCAGAATTTTACTGATTACTTACAAGCATCTACTATGATTAGCCTTGGATTGAGCAAAAAGTGAGATGAAATCCATATATTACCGATTGTTTTGTTTTGAATAGATGTAGCAGTCCTCTTGATATTGCAAACTATTGTCTCTAAAATTCAATCCTCTTGATTTATTTAGTTTACCTTTTTGTAAAAAACTAAATTGTGTAAAGGGCATTGACTAGTTTTAGTCAATAATATCATGAGGGTACATCTTGTATATCATGTAAAAGGCTAGAGGACAGACAGTAGATTGGGCCAACAAATAAATACCAACGCAAAATTAATTCCTATGGCAGAGATGATGAGATTGGTAACATCATTTGCATCCTTATTGAGAGATCTTGCATGAATGTGATGCTTGTTGGGAATCTAGGAGTTGGAAAGGCTACAGTAGTCAGAGGCCTTGCTCTGAAAATAGCCAGGAGAGAGGTGCCAAGTATTCTCTTCGACATGAAAGTAAAAGCTTTGGACGTGGGTGCTTTAATTACCGATGCAACCCGGCATGTGAAAACACGCTTTGGGGCTCTTTCAAAGGATTCAAAGCAAACTGGTGGAAAACTTCTTCTGTTTATCAATAAAATACATCTTGTGCTAGGAGCAAGTTGCACACATGGATTTATGATTACAACAGACTTGTGCAAGTCATTGCTTGTTGAAGGTAATTTTAGATGTATTGTCGCAACAATCGCAAAACATTACATGAAATATGTTTAATGAGAAGCAGCTTTAGAAAGGCTCTTTCAGTAGGTGCATGTTACTGAACCCAATGTAGCCGACACACTAAGCATCCTTGATGGTGTCAAAAGGGAGTATCAATTACACCAAGGTTTTTGCATAATGGATAAGGCCTTGGCTGTAGATACTCAATTTTAAAGTCCATATGTTATTGACACCTTCCTCAAAAAGCGATTGACCGTGTTGATCAAGCATGTGTAAATGTGAGTACAACGTAACAATCAATAAAATAAAATACTATTGATAATACTATACTAATAGAAACAGTGGGTCCTGATCAAATAGCTGAGGTGGTGGGCAGATGGAAAGGCATTCTTGTGAGTCGTCTGGGCCAAAACGAGAAGGAGAGATTGATAGGTTTTTCTGATTGTTTGCATCAACGAGTGGTAGGGCAAGATGAAGCAGTACAAGCAGTTGCTAACGCTGTATTTATCAGTCGTTGAGAAGCTTCGATAGTGTCCGCCTTGTGGTGATCTAAGGGGGGGAGAGAGAGAGAGAGTCAGTATCTGAAGGCTGTTGTGAAGCTTGCTCATCAGGGGTTGGCAACTCAGAGCGAGAGAGCTAGTCGCGACAAGGAGGGAGGGATGGTTCATGTGCTTGAGGTGAAGGTTTGGCAGCGGAACCAACCACTCTCTCATCGGTTAGCAACCCGCCACACGCGGCAGGACTCGTCAAGCCATTAGTGCTCCAACCTCTTCAGGTCTCACTGCAGGGATGCACATTGATCCTGGCTTCGCCAAAACAAACCCCGCCTCCAGGACTCTTTTCCTTTTCGCCTTCCTCTCCTGTGCCATGTGTCAAACTACATCATGCAGCTAGTTGCCATGCTCATGTGCTATGAGAGATAAAGATACAGGTTGAGGAGAGAGAATGAGAGAGTTTAACGAGGTCGGCGGCTTCAAGAAGAGAGAAAAGGTCTGAAGGTTGTCCGCTCGACGTTGATTGCATGAATATACTAGGAGTCGAAAAAGGCTGCGGCTAGTGGTGGGGCAAAGAGGTTGGTGCACCATGGGCTGTTTGTGGATAAGGTGAGAGAGAGGTTACGGCAGCAGCCAGTGCATGCACACCGGCTGGGAATCAAGGTGGTGGAGTCGGAATTGGAGAGCCAAAAGCCGACGACTGTGTGTGTGTGTGTGAGAGAGAGAAAAAGAGAAAGAGAGTTTGCATGGCGGCTAGGTGGTGCAGTTCGGGAACGGCCATGTAGAACTCTTTGGCATGCAACCACTAAATGGTGCGGCTCTGGTAGGCGCCGTCATCGACGGGTGACTGAGAGAGAGGGGGAGAGAAGGGTTTTTGATGGCTCACGATTTCCATGGGCATGGGAGAGTTTAGAGAGACCGCCAGTGGGCCAAAGAGAGAGAGAAAGAGAAGCGCTGCATGGAGTTGGAGGAATCAGGGAGTAAGATTTGGTTGGCCAAGAGAGAGAGAGAGAGAGAGAGAGAGAGAGAGAGAGAGAGAGAGAGAGAGAGAGAGAGAGAGAGAGAGAAGCCACGATTGTAGAGAGAGATAGAGGGAGTGACTCTGTTATGGTTGGTGTCGAATGAACTGCCGGGCCTGCAGCTGCGCCTTCACCTGCTTCAGATGGCGCTACTGCCATTCATCAGGCCTTCTGTTGTGCAAGGTTGCTGCTCCCAGAGTGCTACTGATTTCACAGGCTTTGGTCGCCAGTCTGGATCGATTTATTTGCAGTTGCTTTACACAATTGAGAATCAAGATCGATAACCTTGGGGGTGTTTTCCATGGTGCTTTACTAATTTTGATTGCGGACAGTAATCACTACCGTGTTGACAACGGTAATCACTACCTTAATGGCAGTAATCTTCTACATGTATCCTGATATCCCCATGTGTATAATTGAGCTTGATGTTAACACTCGGCGGATAGTTCTGTGAGCTCTCTCAACATGGATTCTATACAGTATTGAAAATTTCTCTTCTTCTTCTACTTCTTCTACTGTTATATACAATAAAATCCTATTTCCTATTTTGCCATGATCATATCGGGCTCCCTTGCACTCATCTTCGCTTCACTCTCACAAACGGTTTATCGTGATTACTTTAAATTAAACCCTCAACTGATCACCATGCCATGCAACTACATATGCACTCTAATGCTTAGAATATCATGATGCAAATTACCCTATTCCCTTTTCCTCATCGCAATTTGATAAAAGATTATCCTTAATGTACCCAAAAATATCAAATATCTTCCAAAAACATGTCAATCAAAATAAAATCAAATGAAGATAATTAGAGTTGTATAATTACTTAGATACCGTATTCAAAACTTCAATGACTGGTTGTTACCAAGAGCGTAATCTTGGCTCTGATACCACTACTACAACCGAAGCCTCGCTGCCCTGCAAAATACTCGAAATATCGCATAGCAAGACATAAACAAATAAATCTACATACCAGTTGACTCGCACAAATCCATACTCGAGCACAATACGAACAGAGAGAGACAGAGAGCGAGAGGGATTGAGAGAGCACGTGTAGGCGCACCTCCTAGAGCGGAGTGCTACACTGGTACGGCGAGAGAGAAGAGAGAAGAGATGAGAAGAGCAACACAAACACTGGGTGAAATCTCCCCCCGTGCAAGAGTGACCATTTCCCTCTTGCACGTATTGAATTTATAGATTCTTGAATGGTCAAAGTGAGTACAAACTGGCCGGCCGGACATAATTGGCCAAAGCTCACAAAGAGCACTTGAATAATCAAATATACATAAAATGTAACATCCTTCTGCATAATCCATTATCTGCTGATGCTCTTGCCACCTGTCAGCTGCAATAGATAATAAAATATCAATTCTATAACATTTGTAGACTCTCTATGATTTTCGAAGTAGTACATCTAATTCAAAGATAAAATTGTACGGATGGTATTGGAAGAGGATATCTATAGATTAAACACTACATCAATATTTTGATAAACAATGGTTATACATGTTGCATTTGTAGTGGATGCAAACATTTCTTGCATGTGGTATTCCATCCAATGTAGTGAGAAACCCTATCTTCAAAGATGCATTGATGAGAACCACCAAACAAAAAATTATGATGTTGGATTACAATAAAATAAGCACAAAGTTTTTTGACAAAGTCAAAGATGATGTAGAAAGCACACTCAAACGTGCAGTGTTAGAATATGTTTCTACCTTTGGGTATACTATAGCTTTGGATGGATGGACCAATTTTCAAAATAATCCTTTAATCAATTTGATTCTGATTTATCCCCGAGGGTGAGTATTTTTAAAATCCATTGACATGTCCTTAAAAGGCCAAAAAACTATTCCCTTTCTTTCCAAGTTCTATGAGTGTGCCATATCAAAAGCTTGAGGGCCAAGGAATGTAATAGGCATTGTCACCAACAGTGCTGCAAACTATAAAGATGCAGGTCTTGCAATTCAAGCAAAGTACATGGAATTAACATGGCTAGAATGTGGTGCACCTACTATCAATCTAGTTCTGAAAGACATTGGCAAAGTTGAAAAAATAAAGACTAATTTGGTGGAAGAAATCACAATAGTCTTTTCTCACCCTCTTCACCATTAACCTCCCCTCTCACCTCCATAGCTCTCATAGGGACTTCTATAGGTACATACACCCTCTCTATGTTTCTCTTTATCCTTTCAAATTACAATTCCTTCTTACCTCTTCTCTATATACATAAACTTCAGCATGTAAACCAGGCTTAGTCTCTGCTAATTGGGGATTCTCATCAGCCAACATCAACGTTACATCGTGTTGTTCAATATTGGTGGCGACGGTGTAAGAAGAGAGGAACAAGAGGATCAACGGTTGGAATTGGAGTTGATCTTTTCAGATAGCTAATTCCAGTTTTAGAGTGTACAGCCTACTGGTGATTCATTAGTCAATCAAGAGAACATGGAGGAAAAGATAGAAACTGAGCTAGAACAGTTACATGAACTAGAATACATCTGATGAGAATAGACAAACTGACTAACTAGAATTAGTGTTCAGATTCAGAAGGAATGGATACAAAGTATATCTGACTGGATTATACTTGACTACTGTATTATGAATTACAGAGTAAAAGTACAAGTGGGGATCATGTAGCTTATGAACAGCTTCAGGACTACAACCACACACTAAGAGTAGGAAGTCAAAAGATAAAATAGCCCAAGAGTACAACCAACAATTGCCAACCCGATTACAATGTAATGGGTCCTATTTATAGCCTCTTGGAGTTATTGTGGTAACCGTCACGGTAATTAATGAATAGTCTACTGCTCGGCTTTCCAGGAGCTGATTCCCACCTAGTGAAACTGCCTCCGCCATCTACATCCTTCCCTCCTTTCTTGAATTTTGGTAGGACTCCAAAATTTTTGGAAAAAAAATCCACTGTCTGATCCTTTTGAAACATGGATTTATACCATATTTCATGCTTTGTTGAGTGCTTGACACCCCCTATAGTTGTAATTCCAAGGGTGTTAGCCAAAGAGATGTCCACACCCAGCTGATAAAATCCACTATCTCATTATAAAAATGTTAAAAAAAACCCACCGTCTGATTTTGAGACGGTGGAGAGGGGGAATGGGGGAACACGCCTGGAACAAACACAAGGGCCTCTCTATAGCTCAGGGTATCCACAACACCCCTATCCTCTTGAAAAACACCTTCAAAGAAACACTTTACGCTAGCAGACCACCGCCTGCTCAATTTCCATTGTTTACACACTCCACAAATCCACCACACAAGGTACACCTGCTCCCAATGCCTGTCTCCACCCTTACACATGCACACAGCCACTCAATCTCACTCTCTCACACAAAACAACATCGGTCCGAGGGGGTACACACATCCACACAACCGACACCGAGCAAAAACATGAAAGCAGGAGAAAGAGAAGGGGGGAAGGGGAAACGACACCACGGGGAGGTAACTGTGGGTTGATTGCACTTCAAAAAACATGTAAGCAGGCTTGCACTGCCATCACCATGCCCATTTTCAAGAAAAAGTTACAAAGGGGCTAGCTTGCTAGAGAACTCCACTTTGCAGGCTTCAAATGGCATCCAAAAAGCGAGGAAAAAGTCCCTAATTTGATCTAATTTTGACTTTTATAGGGGTCTTCCACTTGGCACCTTGAATTGGAATTTTTGGAAGGGGCATCTCCTTGCTCTATCTGCTCTTTTCTTCTCTCTTTTGCACTTGGGGAGGGGGGGGGCATTAGCGATGTCGCTGTTGCCCCCTAGGAATTTTTCATTTTTTATTTTTCCCTCTTTGGGATCAGCCTTGCCGTGCTCTACATGGCTTGACTTTGACTCTCTCTTTCTCTCTATCCGACTCCTCCTTTGCCCCCTTTTGGCCTTGGCCTTCATCTTTGCCCTTGCTTTGGTTTGTCCGGACGGCCTTTGTAATGGCCTCTTTGCCGCCCTCGAACTCTCTTTCTCTTCTTTGCTCATTGCCCACACCATGGGATCCTCCCTTTGCACCCAACTTATCGGTTCGGACCTGACTACTCCTGCCCTCCCTTCATTCCTGCGGGACTCTCGTCTATCTCACACTGGGGGGGCATTAGCGATGTCACTAATGCCCTTCCCCTTTGCCCTTCAGTCGACGCTTGCCAAGTCATCAGCCGACCTAACTCTCTTCATTTCCACACGTGCGTGCGCACCACCGCCCTGCCCTGTCCTGCCAAAACATTGCCGCCTACTCCCGGCATGGCCGCCTAGGCCCAACGCAGCACCCACGGGCTGCCTGCAGCACGCCACACTGGAACGCCATAGCCAATGGGAGAGCTCCCCTCTCTCTTCCACTTTGTGTTCAATACAAGGCACAGGGCCCACATCATATATCCTCCCTCTCCATGCTCGCACACCGCATGCGGGTTTATTATGCCGCCACATGGCAGCTCCTAGCCTGAATGGCCTCCAAGGCTTCCCAAAACCCACCATTTAAACTCTAAAAAAAACCTCCTTTTTGCTTGTATTGGGTACTCTGTTAGGTCCTGCCCAGTTGGCCTATGCACCGACTTTGAAGCCCGACCAAAACCCACCGTTTTCATCTTCAAATCATCTGCCTCTTGCCCCATTTTAAGATCTCCAATGCTACCATCCGAGGATGCGAAAAAGGCCAAAAAGCATCTGCCACTTTGCTCTCAGCATTACCTCCGGACTTCGTCCTGCCGCATCATAATTATCCTTAGAACTTGAAGAACTGGTATTATCTTCATAATACCATTCCTTTGGTTTAGTGCTTTCAGCTCCTTTAGTAGTTCCCAACTCTTTCATCAACGCTTGTAATGCAGCCAACATGGTCTCAGGAATCCCAGGCTTCGACTGATTTGATTGTGTTGTTTCAGAGAACTGGGTAGGTATCTTATGAATGACCTGGGCATCAGAACTCTCTAGTTGCTCTGCCAGCTTCTTGGTTAAATCCTCAGTGATTTTTGCCGCTAGTTCTCTTTGCTCTTGCCATTCATCAACCACCTTTTCTTTACCCTTGGCCTTCCATATCTCTCTCTGCTAAGCCCATTTTCTACTTTCAAGAGTGACTAGTTTCACTGGACTTTCTGGAATTTTCTCAATCACCACCCCTTTACTTCGTGTAACTACTCTTACAAGAACCGGTTATGGAACCTTCGCCTCGGTATCCGCAGCACTAGGTGTTTTTGGACACTGAGCTACGAAGTGCCATACTTATCACATGTATAGAAATTCAGGCTTTGATTCTTAAAATTACCACGACCTTGGTCCTTGTTGGTACCCGCTTGGTATCTGCCGCGCCCTACACCAGTACCACTTACACCTAGTTTCTCTTCTTGAGAAGCACTGGTAGTTTCCACTCTTACTGGTTCAACATTGGTGAATGCCACCACTGACAAATCTTTTCCCTTCTTAAAATGATGAATTCGAATACCACAGTTCTTCCATAGATGGCCATAGGATTTACAATAAGTGCATTGTGGACATTTGTTTGAAAATTGTTCTTTAGATTTACACTTTTAACACCAGGTTTCCATACTTCATTAGGAAGAGGATGGGGTGTAGGAGGGCCTCTTTATTTGCCATGAGCTTATGGAGGTGATTATCATTTCAATGAATAGGTGTATGCCATGTGTGCAAGAATGGTGGGTGTGTAAGAGTGGTCAAAGGATGCACTTTTCCCCCCAAAAAGAAGGTGGACAATTTTATGATTTTTGGCCTTCCATAACTCTCACATATGATCTTCAATTTGAGCGGAGATCATAGATCTGCAATTTACACATCGAGATCTTTCAATAGATATGCTACATGATATGGTTTTACCCGCTAGATTTGAAATTCCATTTTGGAGGGAAACTTTGAATTCAAATAAACTAGCAGTTTTGCCTGTTTGAATTCAAAAATTGTCCTTTGATTACTTTCTTAACACTAAAGGTTTGACTTCCTTAAACTGTCAAATAAAGAGGCCCTCCTATACCCCATTCTCTTCCTAATGTCTTACTGGATGTTTAGTTTGACTCATTTCAGCAATTTGCCGGGCCATCTCTTCAATCTTCCTAGACCAAGATCCTTTCTTAATCTTGTCTTTGGTTCTTGCATCTAAGCTGCTTTCAGAGCTACTCGAGGCTCTACTTGACTTAAAGTCTTCAGTAGAACCTTCTTTTTTTATGACTCTGTTCCTTCTTAGCTCGATGTTCTAGCTTCAGGGCCCCTTGCACCAAATATTTAATTTCTTGGTTGGTCCCGGCACCTCCTATTCCCTAAGCTTCTTACTGCGAAAACCAATCAAAAACCATGCTCGCAGCCACTTTCTGGATGGCGGTTCCTGCAGTTGTCTAGTTAACTCCTTGTTTTTCTCAACATAGCTTCTGAGACTGACAATTTTCCTTGCCTTATCTTATCCAGCTCACAGAGTATATCCTCATCCCATCTGTTGTCTGAATATTCCAGTCGGAAAGATTTAAGCAGTTTAATATATGATCTAAGTTGACAAGCCGGGTAATGCTAGTACCATTTCCTTGCTGCCTCCTTTAATGTTTGCGGAAAGTAGTCACCGAAATCATCTTCATCAATACTTTTTAACTCAGCATACTACTCAAAGGCTTGGATATCAACATCCGGGTCATCCTTCTTTCCCCCTTTGAACATGGGAAAAGAAATTTTCAATGAAGATGTGTAATCATGTCTATCAGCCTCATTTCTTCCTCTTCTCACCTTGGAATCGTGACTCCTTTTGGAAGCTTTCTTATAATGGTCCGTGTCTGCATCCCAATTAATTTCTACCTCCATCTTAGTTGCTATTTCCTCCCTGGATTTTCTACTAGAAGTATGAAGAATTCCTTTATTTCTTTTGGCTCCTTTGTCTCCCTGTGTGGTCCGAGAACTCTTGGCCTTGTGCCTCTTCTGGACTGACTAGAATGTTGAGAGTCCTGTGCCTCATCAGCATGACTGTGCTCCTCCTGAGACTCAGTGTCAGTTACTTGTTCATCCTTGGGATCAGAGTCTCTTTCTGACTCCTCATGAATAGGGTCAATATAGTAGGATGGTTTCTGGCGACGACTAGGTTTGGGTGCCATTACTGTAGCTGAAACTAAAACTGGGAGAGGAGTCTGCTGGTCAACGAGCAACAACTCTAGCCACCGTGATCGCCAAAATGGAATTGGAGCTAATATCTTTAGATAGCTGATTCCAGTGTTAATGTTTACAGCTACTGGTGATTCATTAGTCAATCAATATAACATGGAGGAAAAAATAGAAACTGAGCTAGATCAGTTACATGAGCTGGAATACATCTGATGAGAATAGAAAAACTGACTAACTAGAATTAGTGTTCAGATTTAGTTCAGATTCAGATTCAGATTCAGAAGGAATGGATACAAAGCATATCTGGCTGGAGTATACTCGACTATTGTATTATAAAATACAGAGTAAAAGTACAAGTGGAGACAATGTAGCTTAGGAACAGCTTCCGGACTACAACCACACACTAAGAGTAGGAAGTCAAAAGATAAAACAGCCCAAAAGTACAACCAACAATTGCCAACCCGATTACAATGTAATGGGTCCTATTTATAACCTCTTGGAGTTACTGTGGTAATTGTCATGGTAATTACTGAATAGTCCGTTGCACGGCTTTCTAGGAGCTAGTTCCCACCTAGTGAAACTGCCTCCGCCATCTACAACGGTCATTTTTTAGAAGCTACACAAGTAAGTTCAAAACTTCTTCAAAGCCTCACCATCACAAGGATTTCCTCACTTCATTCACCCATCTGCTTAACCATTCAACTCATTCTACCCATAGTAAATGTATCATTAGCTTTTTAGTGATTACTAATACTAACTACTAACCTACTAACACAAACATCCATTGAACTAACCTTAAAAGACACCTCATCTCAAAACATGTGTATATAGTTAAAATCTCTCTCTCTCTCTCTCTCTCTCTCTATGTGTGTGTGTCTCTCTCTCTCTCTTTAAAACTCAATTTTCACTTTATCTACCATCAATAATGCTCTCTCTTGAGCCCACATCCATGACTCAAGCAAACAAAGAAGTCCCGTAATGTTTTGATATTCTGAAAAAATCATAAGCCTCACTTGTTAGCTTGTAGAATAGGATTGCCAATAACTTTAATGATGGGTCTCCAACTTATAAATAGGCCCCTCTCCTTCTTGTAAAAACTCTATTTTCACCTTATCTACCATCAATTATGTTCTCTCTTGAGCCCACATCCATGACTCAAGCAGACAAAGAAGTCCTGTAATGTTTTGATATTAAGAAAAAATCATAAGCTTGATTTCCTAGCTTGTAAAATAGGATTTCCAATAACTTTAAGGATGGGTCTCCAACCTATAAATAGGCCACTCTCCTTCTTGTAAATTAGGTCTAAGCTCTTAGCTTGGAGATCTAACGTCCAATATCTCACATAGCACCCTATTACTCAATATGTGAGAAAAGAATAAGCATTAGGAAGAGGATGGGGTGCAGGAGGGCCTCTTTATTTTCCACGAGCTTATGGAGATGATTAACATTTTGAAGAATAGGTGTACGCCATGTGTGAAATAATGGTGGGTGTGTAAGAGATGCATAAGCGTGGTAAAAAAGGATGCACTTTTTCCCCAAAAAAGGAGGTGGACAATTTCATGACTTTTGACCTTCCATAACTCCCATATATGATCTCCAATTTGAGTGCAGATCATACATCGGCAATCTATACGTCAAGCCCTTTCTATAAACATGCTACATGATAAGGTTTTACTCGATAGATTTTAAATTCCATTTTAGGGGGAAAATTTGAATTCAAATAAAGTAGCCATTTTGCATGTTTGAATTCAAAAGCTGTCTTTTGATCACTTTCTTAAAATGAACGGTTTGAATTCCTTAAACTACCAAATAAAGAGGCCCTCCTTGACCTCATTCTCTTCCTAATGGTGTAGAAACCACTTAGTGAATTTCACACTTGATGTGAGAGAACCTTTCAAGCTACACATTTGCAAGTGAGAGAGTGTGAGTTCAAAATCTTTAAACCACTATTGTATATGTTCCTCCATTATCAATAAAATCAAGGGTTTGGTGCTTCAAAGGCTTGATTCCACATTAAAATCTTAGTCCTTTCACTTGTGCAATGCGGTTTAGTGAATTCAAGGTGAATTGTGTATTTTAAGTTTTACCATTTGAGCTTGTTTGAAAACTTTTCTAGTGTGTTTTCGCTGACAAATTTGTGTCCATTATATGAGGGTATTGTGGTGAAAGGTATCCCACACCTTAAGAAAGTGTGTGTGTGTTGGCAATGCTTAGCATTCACTATGCGTTGGGTTGGTTTTGTACAAACTCAATGATAGCGGCATAGCAAACCATCTCCATTTTCACTTCACAAACAAGGTATTATGAAAGTTCCATTCTTCTCTCTCTTTCCTTTTCTCTAGTTCTCTCTTGCTCCATTTGTGTGTCTCTTGGTGTAAGATTTCTTATGTGTGTTTTGTTGCACCTCTTCTTGGTTGTCACAAAATCTCTCTTGTGTCATACTTCGCATCCCATAACTAGGCGGTGACCCTTCACTTGTTTGGCTATGGGTTTGTTGTTACGTTTCTTGCTTGTGGTTGCTCCAACCCCAATTGAGTAACACAGAAGCCTTGAGGGGTGTTTAGACGTCACTTCTCTTGTCGCCCACCCCCCCAGGCTGCCTCAATTTTTGTGCCTCCATTGAGGAGGGCTTTGTGTATGTGCATTTTATATTTGTGATTACTTATCCTTTAGCATAATCAAGTAGTTTACATGAATCAATAAAATTTTAATGACTCCTTATCCCTATTGCAAGGCAAAAGGTTTAATGTTGTTGGGGGTTTCTTGTTCTCCTCCTCAAGCCTTCTAATAATTTATACCCAACAATTATAAACTCGATCAAAATATGTAACCATGTGTGCATGTTTATCAATCCAACTTGCTCCTGCACTCATTCTTGCCAATGGAAGAAAAGTTAGAAAGAAATATAACACCAATGAGAAAATTTAAACTCAAGTGTTCAATGACAGACAATAAGAAAGAAGAAGAAAGACACTCATATCCCATCCAACACAAGATGTATGTCCCTTTGCAACTCTCGTTGTTGCCCTTGATGGTCATCTTGAATAGATCCATTGACTTTGCAAATGCCGCAATATTTGAGTGTAAGGTTTCTTGACATACAATGCTTTAGCCTCATCATTTACAACAATACGAGCCTTTTGAAATTTATAACGTCAATCAATCTTTGAAATATCTCATCCTTTTATTGTTCTTGTGACGCAAAACTTTTGAGGCATAAATTGAATGTTGGCCATCAAGAATCCAATAATGATAATGTTGTAGTTTTCCCTCTTGTACCTCTTCTGCTGCCAAAGGTGTACCCTTCTTTGCATTTTCATTTGCATTTTGAACAAACATTAAATATGCACACGCTCTGCAGGCTTAGTTGTACTCCGAGAAAACCCAAATAGCATGCTTTCAGCCTGTTTTTGATCAATAGTGTCTACATTATAGTGATCAGGAGCCAGTCAACAATTTTGAATAGGGATATCAAAGTCCTTATATTGGAAAGGGAAATAGCTTATATACCCACCTGTATCTTTTTTTTTTCCTTTCATGGCCTCTTCCTCTAAAGTTTTTGGATCCACAATTCTCATCTTGGACGTTCAACCTTGTGTTGAGGATGCTAGAGATGCATTGTCTACATCCAAAATAGAACTAGTCTCCTTAGGTGCTACTTTTTACAATTTGACTTTCTTGTTTATAGGTGGTCGTGAAGCTTTCACCTTTTTTCCTTGTAGTGTGGCTATAATGGAGCTTTGAATTTGATTTTTTGTGACACCTTGAGTTGACTCTTCAATCTTCCATCCTTGAGAAAACATTGTCTCATCTTTATTTTGAGACATGTGTGAAAATGCATATGCTCCTGGAGAGATAATTGGAATTATTGATTCATTGGGACTACAATATCAATGCATTCCACTCGTGGATGACCATCAATTGTAGAGATAGAGGCTTCCCCTACTTGGCCAACATCTTCAAATAGACTGTCATTCTCTTTCTTTGCAATAAATAAATGCACCTTATAAAATTGTGCACCCTCCATACCATATATATCGAGATACCAATTCCTTTGATCATTGAAAGTATAGTCAACTGTAGAGATAGAGGCTTCCACTACTTGGCCAACATATTCAAATAGACTGTCATTCTCTTTCTTTGCAATAAATAGATGCACCTTATGAAATTGTGCACCCTCCATGCCATGTATATCGAGATACCAATTCCTTTGATCATCACAAGTATAGTCAATTGAGACAGCCACCCTTGTAACATTTCTTTTTGGTGCCATATCTTCGTGGGAAAAAAACAAATTCAATTGTTACTAAATAATATAGTCCACTACTTGTCCAACCTACTTCCAAGGTGGTTTGTAGGTCCAGTACTTGTGCAAACTAGCTCTATTGAAACAAGATATCTCTATTGTTTCAAGGTCAATGTGTAAATGGAGTGTAGCTACTATGCCTTTTAGCATGAATGGTTTGGGTAAAAGGTCCACCACTTGTCCAACCTACCCTCCATTGTGTTATGGAGGATTTAGCCCAAGGTGGCTTGAAGGTCCACCACCTATCCAAGCTAGCTCTATTGAAACAAGCTATCTCTATTGTTTTAAGGTCAACGTGTGAATTGAGTGTAGCTACTATGTTTACTACCATGCATGGTTTGGGGAATAGGTCCACCCCTTGTCCAACATACTATCCATTGTGTTATAGAGGTTTATGTTAAGTATGGAGCTTGATTTACCCTTGTAATTTTCTGTGGTAAAAGTGCACATTTGTAAGGCCCACATTATGAGGAGAAGCCATCGTACGTGAAGGAAAATCACTCACTGGAAACCAAAATTTTCACAGACAAGAATCAGGGGCAACTTTAGAGGCCTCGAGGGCGGAGACCCCCGAGACTTTTTTTTTCGCCGGAATATTATGGCCGGACGGCGGCCGGAAAATGGTCAGAAAACAACCGGTCGGTTGGCCGGTAGTCAATGCCCGATGGCCGGTGGCTGAATTCAAAAGCGGACTTGTCTTCTCAAGGGCGGCCACACATGGGCGGATTGGAGGGTCCGACTTGGACTTATTCGCACAAGGGCGGCTACACATGGCTGTCTCTCATAAGAGAGGGCAGCCCTTTTGGCTTATAAAAGGAGGCCATTTCTACACACATTTCATAGTGTGAAGTTGATGCAACAAGGTGAGTGTGAGGTGGTGAGAGTGAAGCAAGGCGGGAGCTCCATTAAGGGTAATCCCTTTGTAAACTACTTCTTGTTTTGAAGTACTAAAGCCATTGAGTGGCTGCTTTCCCATGGACGTAGCCCACATTGGGTGAACCACGTATATCGTGTGTACTATCTCTCTCTCTCTCTCGCTCTCTCTACTCTATAATCTCGTGTATATAAATCTGTCTCTCTCCATTAAGTAATCTACTCAATTATCTATTTAGCTATGTCTTATTTCCTAACAACTGGTATCAGAGCAAGGTTTGCTCGTAAATAAATTATCTCAAGGAAAGGATTCCTTGAATTGAGTGGGAGTTATGGCGGAGGAAGGGAAGCTCAAGATTGAGAAGTTCAACGGCAAAAACTAACAACATTGGAAGATGCAGATTGAAGATTATCTCTACCAGAAGGACCTCTATTTGCCACTAGGCGGTCTTGCAAAGAAGCCCGCAACGATGGCAGATGAAGCATGGATTGTCCTTGATCGAAAGGCCCTGGGAACAATCTGGTTAAGCGTGGCGTCAACCATGGCCTTCAATGTTTCGGAGATGAAGACCATGGAGGACTTGATAAAGTCACTTGACGACTTCTACGACAAACCATCGGCATCCAATAAGGTATTTCTTATGAAGCGCTTGTTCAATCTAAAGATGGTAGAGAATGGTTCAGTTGCAGAACACCTAAATGACTTTAACACAAACATAAGTCAACTTCGATCGGTGAAAATAAATTTCGATGACGAAGTGCGAGCTCTCCTTATATTATCATCTCTACCGGATAGTTGGGACAACCTTGTGATGGCTGTAAGTAATTCTATCTCTGGTATAAATACTCTTAAGTTTGATGATGTTGTGGGTGTTCTCCTAAGCGAGTTAATACGAAGGAGAAGCACAGGAGAATCATCAAGTGCTGCATTATCAGTGGAAACAAGAGGAAGGCCTAAGGAGAGGTTCAAAAGCCAAAAGGGTCGTGATCGCTCAAGACGGAGCAAGTCACGCACAAAGTCAGTTCTTGAATGTTGGAACTGCGGCAAGAAGGGCCACGTCAAGAAGGATTGCTGGTCCAAGAAGAAGAAGGAGATAGAGTCTCAAGACAACAAGCCAACATCGGAGGCCAATGTGGTAGGTAAAGTAGAGCAAGATGCTCTAATTCTCTCATTAGACAATGTGTCTAATTCCTGGATAGTAGATTCCGGGGCTTCATTCCATGCGACACCACACAAGCAACATTTCCAAGACTACACCAAAGGTAATTTTGGGTATGTATACTTGGGAGATGATGAAGCTTGTGAGATTGTCGGCAAAGGTACAGTTTCTGTCAAAACTGCTAACGGAAATGAATGGAAGCTTAAAGATTTTAGGCATGTTCCTTCTCTTTGAAAAAATTTAATCTCTACAGGACAATTGGACGATGAAGGTCACAACATTGCATTCGGAAATAAACGGTGGAAGATCTCAAAGGGATCTTTGGTGGTTGCCAAGGGAGAAAAGGTCGGTACACTTTACTTGTGTACTGTTAGCACGCAACATTCAGCTTGTGCAGCAACTACAGAAGTTGATAGTGCAGTGTGGCACTATCGACTTGGGCATATGAGTGCTAAAGGAATGCAAATCCTTCAAACAAAGAAGCTTATACCAGTTTTGAAAGAAGTGGACTTAGAGTTCTGAGAAGATTGTGTTTATGGTAAACAAAAGAGGGTAAATTTAAAACATCAAGAAATGAAAGAAAAAATAAAAAACTTGAGTTGGTTCATTCTGATGTTTGGGGTCCTGTAAGTACACCATCACTTGGTGGCTCATTATACTATGTAACATTCATAGACGATGCGACTAGAAAAACATGGGTTTATGTCATGAAGAATAAATGTGATGTATTTTCCATATTTCAAAGGTGGAAAGCCTTTGTGGAGAATGAAACAGGTACCAAGGTTAAATGCCTCAGATCCGACAATGGAGGCGAATATTGCAGTTGAGCTTTTGAAAGATTTTGTGCTAGCAATGGCATTCAGAGGCAGAGGACAACCCCAAGGACACCTCAACAAAATGGGATTTCGAAAGGGATGAACAGGACAATCATGGAATGAGCACGAAGTATGCGGCTACATGCAGGCCTACTGCTTGAGCTTTGGGCGGAGCTTTGGGCGGAAGCTGTAAGTACGTCTGTGTACTTAATCAATCGGTCACCCTCAACGGCATTGGATGGAGGAGTTCCAAAAGAGGCATGGATAGGTAAACCGGTGAATTATGCATTTCTCAAAGTGTTTGGGTGTGAGGATTTCATGCACATAGATAGAAGCCTAAGATCAAAGCTAGATGCAAAGTCCAAAAAGTGTTTCTTCATTGGCTATGGAGAAGGAGACTTTGGGTATCGCCTATGGAATCCTGAAGATGGTAAAATCTTAAGGAGTAGGGATGTAATTTTTAACGAAAAAAATATGTACAAAGATTACTTGGAAAGAAAACAAACAAAAGAAATAGGTGGAGTACATGGAGCTTGAGGACGGTGAAGACTCAAGGACTGCAAACGGTGACAATGTGCAACAATGTCAACCAAATGAGGAGCCTCAACCTATTCCTCGAAGATCTACAAGAGAAAGTAGACCTCCAAAAAGGTTTGTTCCTTCCTTCAACCATCTCTTGATCTCAGATTCTGGAGAGCCGGAATCATACGAAGAAGCTATGCAACATGAATCCAAAGAAGAATGGACAAAGAGCATGCAAGTGGAGTTGGACTCACTACATCGCAACCAAACATGGGAGTTGGTTGAGTTGCCTAAAGGTAAGCGGACACTTCAAAACAAATGGGTGTACAAGCTGAAGGAAGAAGAAGGTGGGAAGAAAAGATACAAGTCTAGGCTTGTGGTAAAAGGGTTTTCTCAAAAGAAAGGTATTGACTTCAATGAAATATTTTCTCCTGTTGTAAAAATGAACTCAATTAGGCTTGTCTTAAGCCTTGTGGCTGCTCATGATCTAAATCTCGAGAAAATGGATGTAAATACGGCATTCCCTCACGGTGACTTAGAGGAGGAAATCTACATGCTTCAACCAAAGGGGTATGAAGTAAAAGGTAAGGAGAAAATGGTTTGCAGATTAAAGAAGAGCTTGTATGGTTTAAAGCAAGCATCAAGACAATGGTACTTGAAGTTTGATCGATGGATGTTGGATCATGGATTCACAAGATGCAACTCGGATCACTGCGTCTACACGGAGAATTTGGGAGATGGGAAATTCGTCATCCTAATGTTGTATGTTGATGACATGTTGATTGCAAGTGCTAACATGCAAGACATCAAAGACCTAAAAGAGGAGCTGTCCAAATCTTTTTCAATGAAAGATTTAGGTGCTGCAAAGAGGATACTTGGTGTGAAAATATCAAGGGACGGGACGAAGAAGACAATAAAGCTATATCAAGAAGATTACATCAAGAAGGTACTAGAAAGGTTTGCAATGCAAAATGCAAAACCAGTTTCTACACCTTTGGATGGTCATTTTAAACTAACGAAGGATATGTCTCCAAAGACACAAGAGGAGATAGCCTATATGTCTAAAGTACCATATGCTGCAGCGGTAGGTTCTCTAATGTATGCTATGGTCTGGACAAGGCCAGACATTGCACATGCAGTGGGAGTTGTGAGTAGGTTCATGGACAACCCAGGTAAAGAGCATTGGCAAGCTGTGAAGTGGATACTTAGGTATCTAAAAGGGACAACAACAAATGCTTTGTATTTTGGAGGAACTGATATTTTTCTAGAAGGGTATGCTGATGCAAATATGGCAGGTGACAAAGATACTCGAAGGACCACTACTAGCTATGTGTTCACGGTTGGAGGCACAGCAGTAAGCTGTGCTTCAAAGCTGCAGAAAGTGGTTTCACTTTCTACCACGGAAGCAGAGTATGTAGCAATGACGGAGGCAAGCAAAGAAATTCTGTGGCTCCACAGATTCTTAGAAGAGCTTGGATTCAAACAAGACAATTGTGTCTTGTACAGTGATAGCCAAAGCGCTATCCATCTTGCAAAGAACTCAGCCTTTCATTCAAGGACAAAGCACATTGAGGTGAGATATCACTTCATACGCACTCTTTTGGAAGAGGGACAACTAAAGCTAGGAAAGGTGCATACAAGTGAAAATCCTGCAGACATGTTTACAAAGGTGGTTAACAAGAAGAAGTTGAGGTTTTGCTCATCTTCAATCCGCATTCAAGGATAAGAAGCCATAATGGAAAGCAGTCACAGGTTTGGTTTGGAGATCAGTCTCCAAGTGGGAGATTGTTAAGTATGGAGCCTGATTTACCCTTGTAATTTTATGTGGTAAAAGCACACATTTGTAAGGCCCCCATTATGAGGAGAAGCCATCGTGCGTGAAGGAAAATCACTCACCGAAAACCAAAATTTTCACGGACAAGAATCAGGGGCAACTTTAGAGGCCTAGGGGGCGGAGGCCCCTGAGACTTTTTTTTTTGCTGGAATATTATGGCCGGACGGCGGCCGAAAAGTGGTCGGAAAACAACCGATCGGTTGGCCGGTGGCCGGTGGTCGGAAGTCAATGGCCGATGGCCAGTGGCCGAATTCAATGGCCGGTAGCCGAAGTCAAAAGCGGACTTGTCTTCTCAAGGGCGGCCACACATGGGCGGATTGGAGGGTTCGATTTGGACTTATTCGCACAAGGGAGGCTACACATGGCTGTCTCTCATAAGAGAGGGCAGCCCTTTTGGCTTATAAAAGGAGGCCATTTCAACACACATTTCATAGTGTGAAGTTGATGCAACAAGGTGAGTGTGAGGTGGTGAGAGTGAAGCAAGGCGGGAGCTCCATTAAGGGTATAATCCCTTTGTAAACTACTTCTTGTTTTGAAGTACTAAAGCCATTGAGTGGCTGCTTTCCCATGGACGTAGCCCACATTGGGTGAACCATGTATATCGTGTGTACTCTCTCTCTCTCTCTCTCTCTCTCTCTCTACTCTATAATCTCGTGTATATAAATCTGTCTCTCTCCATTAAGTTATCTACTCAATTATCTATTTAGCTACGTCTTATTTCCTAACAGTTTAAGCCCAAGGTGTTTGAAGGTCCACCACCTGTCCAAGATAGTTCTTTTGAAACAAGCTATCTATGTTGTTTCAAAGTCAATGTGTGAATGGAGTGTAGCTACTCTATCTATTAGCATAGATGGTTTGGGGAAGAGTTCCACATCTTGTCCAACCTACTATCCATTGTGTTATGGAGATTTTTGCCCTAGGTGGTTTGAAGGTCCACCACCTGTCCAAGCTAGATCTATTGAAAGAATCTGTCTCTATTGTTTCAAGGTCAATGTGTGAAAGGAGTGTAGCTACTATGTTTACCATGAATGAATTGGTTTAGAGGGTCACCCCTTCTCCAACCTACTAATCATTTTGTAATGGAGGTTTTATCCCAAGGTGGTTTAAAGGTCTATCGTCTGTCCAAGCTAGCTCTATTGAATAGTCCTATCTCTATTGTTTGAAGTTAAATTTGTGAATGGAGTGTAGCTACTAGATTTACTATCATGGATGGTTTGGAGCAGAGGTCCACCGCTTGTCCAGCCTACTATCCATTGTGTTTTGGAGGTCTTAGCCCAGGTTGGTTTGAAGGTGTACCACCTATCCAAGCTATATAAATTGCACAAAGATATCTCTATTGTTTCAAGTTCACTATGTGAATGGAGTGTAGCTACTTTGTTTATTACCATGGATGGTTTGGGACAAAGCTTCACCACTTCTCCAACCTACTATCCATTGTGTTATGGAGGTTTTAGCCCAAGATTGTCTGAAGGTCCACCACTGTTCAAGCTACGTCCATTGAAAGAAGCTATCTCTATTGTTTCAAGCTCAATGTGTGGATGGAGTGTAGCTACTTTGTTAACTACCATGGATAGTTTGGGGCAGAGGTCCACCATTTGTCCCTCCTACTATCCATTGTGTTATCAAGGTTTTATCCCAAGGTTGTTTGAAGGTCCACAACCTCTCCAAGCTAACTCTATTGAAAGAATCTATCTCTATTATTTGAAGGTCAATGTGTGAATGAAGTGTAACTACTATGTTTACTACCATGGATACTATGTGTCAGAGGTCCAGCACTTGTCCAAACCTACTATCCACTTGTCCAAACCTACTATCCATTGTGTTATGGAGGTTTTCACCCAGGTTGGTTTGAAGGTGGACCACCTATTCAATCTATCTCTACTCTTTCAAGGTCAATGTGTGAATGGGGTGTAGTTACTATTTCTATTACCATGGATGGTTTGGGACATAGGTCCACGACATGTCCAATCTACTTTCCTTGTGCTATGGTGGGTTTAGCCCAAGGTAGTTTGAAGGTCCACCACCTATCCAAGCTAGCTCTATTTAATAGTAGTATCTCTATTTTTAAAAGGTCAATGTGTGAATGCAGTGTAGCTATTATGTTTACTATTGACGGGAGCAAAGCCAACCCGGAACCCCGACGGCCTCTAAAACACCGGGGACCGAATGGCGCGCCTCGAGCCTGTCATGGTAAAGCAAACAGGGGCACCACCTAGCTTCAACGGCTAGGACGCAAACAACACACCACCATAACAAAGTTTTCAAAGAGAGATGGATGCTTGAGAGTAATGATGAAGAGGAAAGGGAATGAGATCAAGTGAGAGAGAGAGAGAGAGAGAGAGAGAGAGAGAGAGAGTGAGGGAAGGGGTATAGCGTCTTAGTACTTAGGCACCACAAAAGGATGGCGAATTCGCACACCCTTCACACATACACAAGCTCACTCCAAACACAAGCTTAGGTGGCGATTCCGCACACCTCACATGGGCAAAACATTGCAAGAAAACATACTCACAAAACCTCAAGCTTTATTTAGAGAATAAGGCGATGAAATGGGGAGCATAGGGTAGGGGAATGAAAAGGGAGAGAGTGGTAGAGCACATGGCGGATAGGTGGGAGTTGATGGGGAAGACTCGCACGAGGGTTATGGCCATCATCCTTCATTTAGTTGCCCTTTATCTTCCATAGCCAAGGGTGTAGAGGTCATGCTCAAGACAAGCATGGTGATTGCAGTGATGGTGATGGTGTGGGTGTGTGTGTGTGCACTAGGCACACACAGTGCATAGTGTGTTCTTTGGTGATGTTGTGTGTGTATTTAGTGTGATGGTGACCCCTCTTTATATAGGGGAGGAGGGGGGAGGAATTCTAGAATTTAGAAATGAAGAAATCATTATCTACATAGGCCATGTGACTGTGGGTCCCACTTGTCTGGCTGTGTGTATATGTGCGAGAACAGCAATCTCGTGAGAGACAGACTAAGAGAGAGAGATGGGTTGATGAGAAAAAGTGAGAGGTGACATGGAGAATAAAGTGATTACAAGAGGGGAGAGAGGGGAGTGTGTTCAGAGGTGAATCTGTGTGCAGATGTGTGTGAACACAAGAAAAATCAGGTAACCACTGGGTGGGGATGGGTCTGTGGACACCCTTTTCAGTGAAACTGAGTGTGTGTGAGTGTGGGGAAGGTTATTTAGCTACAAGACAAGAGATATGGCGCCCTTTAGAGAGAGAGGGGGGTATTTGGGTCATGGGATATGATAGGAGAGAGAAAGAAGGGGTGGGGTATACTATTTTGGAAGATAGGGTAAGTTGCATGTGAGTTAGGGTGCATTATTGGTGAGTTATAATGCATTATTGGTGAGAGGTGGGGTAGCTTGAGGGGAGAGAGAAAGGAGAAAGGACAAGGGGAAGAGAGAGGGGGTTGATCTTTTGAGTGGAGGAGAGGAAAAGGGACACACGGCGGGGCAACAGTGAAGAAAAAGGAGGCAAGGTGGGGATGGTCTACCCCGCAGGCATGAGGTGGCATATTTTACCTTTCTTATATATTTACATAATCATACTTTTTTTTTTCTTATTTTTTCCAATGCCTTTTATCACTCCCTCCCTAAGCGGGGGTTTTCATGGGGTGGGGACGAGAGAAGAGGGGTATGGGAGCTTGGCTTGTGAAAATCCCCCATCATTAGCCCTCCCCTTTTGGCTAGAGGCATTCATGTGTCTAGCTCATCTGTTTGATCATTATCGTCGGAGGTGGCGGCTGATGGTGTGTCCTCATCTGGAATGTCAATTGGTGGAGCCTGGTCAAATCGAAGAAAATAAGGTTTAAGTTGCCAACCATTTACCCTGGTTTTATGAAGTTTTCCATCAGCCTCCATAAGCTGGTAGCTTCCATTGGCATACTTTTTCGTGACGATGAAAGGACCTTCCCATCGGAGTAGGAGTTTCTTATCCTTGCGCGTGTCGAAGCGATTGTCGTAGCGGAGCACCAACATTCCTTTCTTCAATTCTTTTTTCCGGAGATGCTCGTTAAAGCTAAGCCGTCTATGCTCTTCTTGTGCTGCATAATAATTTATTGCTTCTTGTCTGTCTAGCTGCAGTCTTTCCAAGTTGATGATGTGATCTCTCAAATGCATGTTGGGCTGCAGTCTAGCTGCAGTCTTTCCAAGTTGATGCTGTGATCTCTCAAATGCATGTTGGGCTGTTGAAGCTGGCTTGCCATTACTCTGAGACTTTGTAGTTGCACTTCAATGGGCAAGATTGCTTCCTTACCAAATACTAGATGATACGGTGTGAATCCCAAGGATGTACGAAATGAAGTTCTGTAGGCCCATAAAGCTGGTAGTAGATACTTATCCCAGTCTACAGGATGATTGTTTACCTTCTTGGTAATAATTTTAGAAACCATTCCATTTACCTTTTCAACTAGGCCATTACATTGAGGGTAATATGGTGAAGAGTGCCTCCTTGTAATGCCCAGTTTCTGCATTAATTATCCTACCAAGTCTGCTCTGAAACCTGGCCCTCTATCAGAGATGATCTCTAAAGGTGTGCCAAACCTATAGCATATGTGCTCATAGATAAATTTAGCTACCTCTATCGCTGTGATTCTAGTGGTGGTTGTAGCCTCTGCCCATCTAGTCATGTAGTCGACCCCCATGATAATGTAGAATTTTCCTGAGTTGGCCCTAGGTAATGGCCCAATGGCATCGATACCCCATTTTTCAAATGGGCCATATGAGAGAATAGGTGTTTGTGGTTCAGGCATAAGTGACCTAGTGCCGGCCTTTTGACACAACTTACAAGTTTTGCACCAGTGGTGTACATCACGGTTGAGGCTAGGCCATATGAAGCCTGCCTACAAGATTTTCCTACTTGTTATGTCTAGGGCGAAGTGACCACCACAAACCCCGTCATGACAACTAGCAATTACTCCCGTGATTTCCTGAGAGAGAGGGACCTTCCTGAGTATTTGGTCCTTACCCTTATAGTACAAACCGTCATTGATGAGTCGATACCTTGTGGCCTTCCGCGTCAGCCATTGCTTCTGTCCCTTTGTTAAATCTGATGGGCATTCCCCTGTTTCCAAAAAATGCATGACGTCAGGCAAGGCATCACTTCCTTGAAATAGAGGGAGCTTTAGTTTTATTGCTCCAACCACCACTTCCTGTAGTCTTTCACTTGCTAGGGCATCTGCTTCTTGGTTTTGAGCCCTTGGGATATGGTGTATTTGAACTTCTTCAAACTTACCCAACAAGGTTTTTACACCACTTAAGTAAGTCCTTAAACTAGGATTCTTGCATGTTCATGCTCCATTTACTTGCCTTACCAGAAGTAGAGCATCCCCAAATACATTAAGGCGTTGTACACCTTGTGAGACGCACCATTGTAGACCCTTGGTTAGTGCTGCATACTCAGCTTCATTGTTAGAATGTGAATCTAACAATTGGCCCAACGAAAATACCTTTGTCCCTTTGTCATCAAAGACCACTATGCCTGCAGCTGCTTTGTCGGACGCTCGCTTGTAGGCTCCATCAAAGTAGAGAGAGTATGCTCCTTCTACCATCGGTGGTACTGGAGGTAATCGGACTTCTGCTTCCTAAGATTGCTTCTCCTTCCCTTCAAAGACTTGGTAGGTCATGAGTCCCCCCAAACTTGCCCTTGTCGTGCTTTCTACCTGTACCGTGTAGTCAAACTCTTGCAGACGAACTAGCCATTTAGTAATTCTAGCAGACACATCCATGTGTTGTACAACATAGGGAAATATTTCATCCATGGTTAGAATCACAAATTGCTTAGGTAGCAAATATGACCTAAACTTTTCAGTTGCAAATCTAAGAGCTAGGACTAAGTGTTCCACATGGGTGAAACCTTTCTCTCCTGCTGTCATCATTCGACTAGAGAAGTAGATTGTCCTCATGAAAGATGTCGTCGTATCCTTTTGGAGCAGCACAGCCCCCAATGAGTCATAACCAACACTTGAGGTGACATAGAATTTTTCATCCCACTTAGGTGGTGAGATAGTTGGCAGAGTGGCTAAGACCTTTACCTTGTTGTAGTGATGTTCGCTTTCCTCGTCCCAAGTGAAAGTTGATCTTTGAGTGAGTTGTTGCAGTAGTTGTGATAGTAGATGTATGAATCTACTTAAGTACCTCACCTTCTATAGAAAAGAGACCAGTTGAAGTGCGGTCGTTGGTGAAGGTAGGGCTATGAGTGCGGACACCTTACTTGGGTCGGCGTTGATACCTCTTGCTGAAATTTCATGGCCTAGTAGAATGACTTTACTCTCCCCAATGTGACATTTATCCACATTTAATTGCCCACCTAGGCTCTGCAACCTGGCCAAACCTTCAGTTACCTTTTCTAAATGTGAAATACAGGATCTATATATACAAAAATCATCAATGAACACTCTTATGGATGTTCCAAAGAACGGTTGAAAAACATATGTGACATATCTTTGGAATGTGGCAGGTGCATTTGTGAGACCAAATGGCATAACCCTGTATGCAAAACAACCCCAAGGCGTGATAAAAGTGGTTTTTAGCTAATCTTCCAAGGCTATGCGTATTTGAAAGTATCCTGAATAACCATCACAGACGGTATAGCATTCAAAACCCCCTACTTCATTCAGAATTTCATCCAAGAAAGGGAGAGGAAAGTGGTCTCTCTTTGTAGCTGCATTTAGTGGTTTGTAGTCAACACAGACCCTCCACTTACCATTATTTTTAGGCGTCACCACTACGGGTGACACCCATTCTGAGTTTTCTACAGGATAGATGAATCCTGCCTCCAACAGTTTCCTTACCTCGGCCAAGAGTGCCTTTTCTTGTATGACCCCCAGTCGTCGTAGCTTTTGCACAACTGGTTTTACCCCTTCCTTCAGCTTAATATGATGTTCCACCACTGTAATGCCTGTGATTCTTGTACAGTTGTCAATGAACAGGTTAGGAAATCCCATCAACATTTGCAAAAAACTATCTTTCTCCTCAAGTGTTAATTCCGTAGACAACATACCCTTCAACCTACTTCCTCCTAGGCCAGGTGATTTTCTCTCCTCTTCATTGGGTTTTCCTTTTGGTGATGGATCACCAGTTGTGCTTACCCTTTGTGGATCCTTCATAATGATACCCATCACATCAATGGAACTGTCACTTTCGTCGGTGGATGTGGTCTCCTCCTCAGAACTGGAAGATTCGCTAGTGGTTTCATCTGCCGATGTTTCCAGATTCATTTGCTTGTGCTTGCCAATCCTCATGTCGTAGTAGATTGTCTCCCCTTTCTTACCGGTCATGCGTAGAAGGCCAGTACCCCAGTCCTGTTTTGCCTTCATGGCCATCAACCATGGCCTTCCCAAAATTAGTGGATAGCCCTCCCCCTTAGTAGGCATTACAAAAACATCTACCTCTACCTCAGTGTTGAAAGCTTTTATTTTCACGGCACATACCACACCCACACACTTTACTTTTGCGTTGTTTGCCATCTTTGCCTTGTATGGAGAAGGCCTGTCAACCTCGAGCCCTGATCGAAGCATCATAGCTTCGCTCATTACACAGATTTGTGCACCTCCATCAATGTAGGTGTTTCCAATCCTCTTTCCTTTTATGTTTACGTCGACAATTGGAAGGATGTCATCCATGTTGCATCCCGAAATTGCTCCGGCTACCTTTGTTTTGGAGCGTCTTGTACTTACCATTTTAGACCTTTGTCGCCTTACTCTTGGTGCAAGATGTAGCAGCTGTGGCCATGTAATCTTCAGTCCTTGCTCTGCCACATCCAATGTTAGATCATAGGGCTTAGAACTTTCCCCTAGCTGGAAGTCGGTGATGCCCAATTTCCGTCGTGGCCTGGATGGCCTCTTGCTAGTTTCTCCTCTCATGCTTCTCTCATCATCTGATTGTGTAGCTTTCTCCCTCCTGGCTCTTTTCACAGTCATGGCTTCAAGTGGTTCTAAAAAGGTTACCTTCTCCTTACCCTTGTCCCTCTCCTTTGATCTGGGTGGATCCACTACTACGGTTTTTCCTTTCTCTTCTAGCCTTATGATGTTTACAGGGCGATCAGGTGGTGGGGCTGGTGGAAGAGGTGGGATGGATGCTTGTAGTGGTGTCTGGGGTAGACGTAGAATTTGTGTTGGTGGGGGTGGTGCTCGGGATGGGGGTGTTCTTTCTCTAGGGGGTGACAATTGGTTCCTCCTACCTCCTCTATTATAGTTTTGTCGTGGTTTGGGACAGTAGTACATACCGTGACCGTCTTCTTCGCAGTTGTAGCAATGATACTCCATGTTTTGTCGTTGTGCTCTTCCAGGGTCTTGATCTCTTTCTTGACTCCTCCCTTGCTGTATTAAGTGGACAGACAAATTCTGCAGTTGGTCAGTAATATGGGCCAACATATCTTGTTGGTCATCTCTTACCCCCAAAGCCGGTGGCGGTGGTATGGTGGTTGTTGTAGTTGCTGGTCGATGCGATGTTCCTGCTTCTATTGACTCAGTTTCTTTGGCTTTCATTCGCAGCTTCTTGTCGTTAAGGCGAGCAATCTCAACGGCTAACTCGTACGTAGCCGGGAATCTACCTTTCACCTTCCCCTTGAGAAGCATCCATAAGCCATGTGTGAACCGATCTTTTCTTAGGAAATCGGGTGCGGCTTCCCCCCTTGCTAGTGACTCAACCCACCGTTCCCACAAACCCACAAATTTGGACTCATAGGTGGCATATTCTAAAAGACCCTCCTGCTTCAAGTCTCTCAACTTGTCCCACAACTTTTCTGAAGTGGTACCTCCCCCAAAGAGCCTCTTAAAAGCGGTTTTTAAGGGTTCCCAGTCATCCTTGGTTGCTTGTGGAAGTGCATTGTACAATGATCTAGCTTCTAGCTTCATGAGATGCTTAAAGATTCTAACCCGGGATTCATCCGTATCTTTGTTGCTCACTACACATGCTACTTCAAAGTCATCTAGGAAGTCTGTTACCAAATCCTCCCCCTTCTTTCCTTTAAATGTTGGAAATGCTACACTTGCCATGATTACTGAGAGAGAGCTAGAAAGACACACTGCTTAACTTGCAAAAGTTTTTTCTTATTTACAAGGAGGCGTGTATACCCTCTTATACTAGGACATAGATTAAAACTTCAAACGGTACATTGCCTTGTACCAAAGGTAAGACAAATGGTTGATCTGATGCTAGAACCTCAAAAAATCGCTCCCCACCCAGCATGGTGTCAATGACGTGCTAGTAGTGAGCCTTCAAATCCAGTATTACCTTGATTGAGCGTACACGTGTTGGTATGTGTGATCTGTCTTGAGTTAGGTTGTACTGATTCATGTGAAGCTTAGAGGTGCTTAGTCACTGTCCAAGCTTGTGGGAGAGGGTGGTGTTCTTTCCTGAAACAAACTCAGTAGATCGCTAGTTTCTCTAGTGAGAGTGTGAGCCAATGATTCCGTTATCTATGCTGCAGCATCAGGTGCGACTTGAAAACTGACTGTGATAATTACCTCGGTGACTTGAGTTACCCGATTCTCAAAGTAGAATAGTGTTGATTCTCTATTGTGTAGAGCTCCTTCCATTTTGTTGTTGTGGGTTGGTTGTAGGTTGCGGACATGGTTTCGACCTTCTCCTTCTTCTTCTTGGCACTTGGCCTATGTATATCCACTGGGTTTGGCGTGTTGGTTGACTCTCCAACTGCAAATCGATTACCGTTACGCCTGGCACTCGAGCTTCGATGGAGATGCGGAGTTCGTCTAGTTGTGCTTGGAGCTCTTCTTCTTCTGTCGTCCAATTAGCAAATCCTGCTCGCCATTCATCCATTCACAATAGTTTAGGGGTTTCAGTCTTGTAAACTGAAGGGTTTCATGAAAATATCCTCCGTGGGGGCACCAAATGACGGGAGCAAAGCGAACCCCGAACCCCGACGGACTCTAAAACACCGGGGACCGAATGGCGCGCCTCGAGCCTGTCATGGTAAAGCAATCAAACAGGGGCACCACCTAGCTTCAGCGGCTAGGACGCAAACAACACACCACCATAACAAAGTTTTCATTCAAGAGAGATGGATGCTTGGGAGTAATGATGAAGAGGAAAGGGAATGAGATCAAGAGAGACAGAGAGAGAGAGAGAGAGAGAGAGAGAGAGAGAGAGAGTGAGGGAGGGGGTATAGCGGCTTAGTACTTAGGCACCACAAAAGGATGGCGAATTCGCACACCCTTCACACATACACAAGCTCACTCCAAACACAAGATTAGGTGGCGATTCCGCACACATCAAATGGGAAAACATTGCAAGAAAACATACTCACAAAACCTCAAGCTTTATTTAGAGAATAAGGCGATGAAATGGGGAGCATAGGGTAGGGGAATGAAAAGGGAGAGAGTGGTAGAGCACATGGCGGATAGGTGGGAGTTGATGGGGAAGACTCGCACGAGGGTTATGGCCATCATCCTTCATTTAGTTGCCCTTCATCTTCCATAGCCAAGGGTGTAGAGGTCATGCTCAAGACAAGCATGGTGATTGCAGTGATGGTGATGGTGTGGGTGTGTGTGTGTGCACTAGGCACACACATTGCATAGTGTGTTCTTTAGTGATGTTGTCTGTGTATTTAGTGTGATGGTGACCCCTCTTTATATAGGGGAGGAGGGGGGAGGAATTCTAGAATTTAGAAATGAAGAAATCATTATCTACATAGGCCATGTGACTGTGGGCCCCACTTGTCTGGCTGTGTGTATATGTGCCAGAACAGCAGTCTCATGAGAGCGAGACTAAGAGAGAGAGATGGGTTGATGAAAAAAAGTGAGAGGTGACATGGAGAATAAAGTAATTACAAGAGGGGAGTGTGTTCAGAGGTGAATCTGTGTGCAGATGTGTGTGAACACAAGAAAAATCAGGTAACCACTGGGTGGGGATGGGTCTGTGGGCACCTTTTTCAGTAAAACTGAGTGTGTGTGAGTGTGGGGAAGGTTCTTTAGCTACAATACAAGAGATATGGTGCCCTTTAGAGAGAGAGGGGGGTATTTGGGTCATGGGATATGATAGGAGAGAGAAAGAAGGGGTGGGGTATACTATTTTGGAAGATAGGGTAAGTTGCATGTGAGTTAGGGTGCATTATTGGTGAGTTATAATGCATTATTGGTGAGAGGTGGGGTAGCTTGAGGGGAGAGAGAAAGGAGAAAGGACAAGGGGAAGAGAGAGGGGGTTGATCTTTTGAGTGGAGGAGAGGAAAAGGGACACACGGCGGGGCAACAGTGAAAAAAAAGGAGGCAAGGTGGGGATGGGCTACCCCGCAGGCATGAGGTGGCCTATTTTACCTTTCTTATATATTTACATAATCATACTTTATTTTTTTCTTACTTTTTACAATGCCTTTTAGCACTCCCTCCCTAAGAGGGGGTTTTCATGGGGTGGGGAAGAGAGAAGAGGGGTATGGGAGCTTGGCTTATGAAAAGCTCCCATCACTACCATGGATGATATGTGGCAGATGTCCAACACTTGTTCAACCTACTATCCCTTCTGTTACAAATTTTTTCGTCCAAGGTGGTTTGAAGGTCCACCACCTGTATATGCTAGCTCTATTGAAAGAAGCTATCTATATTCTGTTGGGAACGGATATGCCGCGATGGATGTCAGCACAACGAGAACTCACCTAACAAGATTTGTCAGCTAAGGACGAAGCTCGACCCGCAGACGCGTGGAAGCAATGATAAGGCTTCAACCTACATTCGACTGACTCCTAACTAATTCCTACAGAGGTCTCTACTAATTGTCTAAGTCACAACCTTTAAGAGTGCATAAGAGGAAACTTCCTACAATGCTTTCTAGAGCTGAACACGCATCAAACAATCCTGAAACACCACAGAACTTGAAGGAGACCCTACTAACACCAATAGGTCGTTCTCCCTAAGGTCTATGAACCAAAATCCCAACCCAAAACACTCGGTGCAAAATCACGTAGGATGCCTGGCCGAAATTTGCAGCTCTTCATTTCCAAAATCTAAAGTGCCTAATGTGTAGCTCTACTCAATGTGAACGCGTGGATATGCTGCAATGCAAAATCGGACAACGTATGGTCACCAAACCACCAGATGAAGCTCGTAGAAGGAGCTCACAAAACTGAACCGTATGCGTGCAATGTAGGTATCGGCGCGTAGCTCTCGTCGGGGGCAATATGCTGCACTTCTCCGCACTTGATTCCGACGATCGGTGCACACATAGCGTCAAGGTGAAGCTCACACTCTCTCTCGTACACAGTACGCTCACTCACAGACTTCAAAACTTCTTTTAAAAAATGACAAAAGGTTTTTTCATTAAGGTCAAAAAATGGTATATATACCTTACAATTCTCAAACCCTAAAGTTCCAAATCAACCATCTACTCCATCTAACTATCAAAACTGGGATAAAATCTAGAAACTTTTGTAAGTCCCAATATTTACAAGGTGAAAAATCAGGTTTCCTCAATAAATGAATAATTACAAAAAATGATAATCTTCCGAGTAGTGAGTTTCCGTGGGGTGTGTCCACCTTCTAACACTCCCCCCCTCCTTGCTCATGTCCTCCCGACATGGCTGCCGAGTTGCTTTGTTATTGTATGGTTTCGCGCATCTTGATCAATGATTCATATCTTGCATGTAGATTCATCATTGTTGGGCCGAAAATATGAGTGTTTATTGTGAAGAAACCGGTGTAGAATGCTTCTTCAAAGGCCTGGAGGTGATAGGATGGCAGAAACATTATCCTTTGATACAACGCATGTATCACCTCCTTGGAAGGCTGACCAGAGAGATCATAGGCACATCTGTAAGTATCTTGGAAGAAGAAGATACTGTCTGTCACTTGGCCATGCTTGAATGTCTCAAATACTGCTAGAAGAGTTTTGCAGATTTTCTTCATCATGATGCACGTAAGGTCAAGTGAGCCAGTGAACAATTTGATGGCGCCCGTTAGGGTTTTCACCATGCATTGGACACTTATTGGCTCACCTGCCTTCAAGCCCGACAGCTTAGGATAATTCAGCTAAGTGGATTGCCTCCTTTGTAATATCTCCGGGGACTTCCACATCCTGATCCTTGGTAGAGGACAAAAGCTGAGGTTGTCTCTGATGTTTTTCGGTGCCTCTACCAAATGGATTAGGTATTGTGGGTACTTCCTCAACCATGCCTTCCTTCATTTTGGCTGAGAGTCAACTATTAGCCTGACCCCTTCTGGTTGGGAGATATCTGCATTGTAGAGTGGCACTGTAGGCTCTTCTCTAATCCTCTTATTAATGGTGGCAGCTTCATACTTTAGCAAAGGATATGGGAGAGAGGGTTGAAGCCATTCCCGCCTGGGGTTGCTGGTGTCAATCTTCTGGATAGTCATGGATTTGAAAACCCTCTGCTCCCATTCCAAGGCTTCCTTAGTCGTCTCTCTGACCTCCACCTCTATTGCTTTACGCAACTGTTCCTCCTCTTCCTGTGTCAGATCTTGTGTCTCTTGAGAGGATCCTTCTAGGATTCCCTCTTGCATAGGTGTGTCCATAGGATCTGCCACATTTTCTAAATCTATGTCTTCATTGGCCGCTAGCCTTGTGCCTTCTTGCTCTCCGGCTTGCTGTCCTCTCATCTCCTCAATCTGCTTTAGGAGTTTCTGTTTTTCTGTTTCAGCTTCTTCTCCCATATTCACGAGGAGGTCGTTCAAGTCGGCGTTTATCTTCTCCGCCTCCTTGAGCTTTCTTTTGATACTTTCTAATTCCTCTTGCATGGCCTTTTGTTCTTCTTCCATTCTTGTTTGCATAAAAATTGACCCCTCTGCCATCATCAATCGTTGCTTTTTCTCTAGAGTCAGCTCTTTCTGAAGTTCTTGTATCTGTTCTTCATACATTTGGCTTTCTGTAGTGATGTGAGTTGAGCTAGTAGCTTTGACTCTGGCAAGAGATGCCCGTAGCCTTTGGATGGTTTGATCTTTCACTTTAAGCTGGTCCTTGAGCTCAAGGCCTTCATCCTAGCTGGCTTCTTGATATATCTCCGCCTTTTCTTTGGCGTTTCGCATTGCTTCAACTTCTTTAGACTCCTCATCCAGCTGTAGGGTCAAGTTATCCCTTTCCCTCTCAGCATCTATCAATGATTTGCTGAGTTGCTGACATTCCTCTTCAACTCCTTGTATTCTTTGGCTGATGCCTGATTTTCTTTTTGAATTTCCTTGCATCTTTGCAATGCCCTTGCTAGAATGGCCTGTAGCTCCGCTTCTCTCTCTTTCTGCCTTTGACTTTGTCCTTGTAGAGAGTCTACTTCCAGCTTTATCTTCACTTCAGTGGCCTTGAGAACTACCATCTCACTTTCTGACTCCATGGACTGCAGTCTTAACCCAGTTAACTTCGTCATCACCACATCCCAATCATTGGAGGGTGGGTGCAGGTCCACGATATCTGTGGCCATCTCTTTTAGTTCTCATAACCTGATGCTTTGCATTTGTTCCTTAGGCCCTGTGCTTGCCAAGTCGAATGCGACTGTGGCAGCCTCTTCTTTTGTGTATCCTGCAGCTAGCAGGTCCAAAAATGTGATGTATGCTTCATTTGGCTTTGTCTCCTCACTCTTGGGTTTAACCTCTTCCCTCTCCTGGATTTGTTCTTTCTTTGACTCTTCCTGGCCTTCATGTTTGTCTTCCTCCTCTTTATCTTCTTGTGGAGGGCTGCTAGGAGGTGGTGAGGGCGGTGGGCTGGACTCAGGGGTGGCCGGTAGAGATGTAGGCTTTTTCTTTAGATCTCGGTATTCCTTTGTCTTTCTTTCTCTCTCTTGGCTCTCTTTCTCGTCTAGCAGTTTCTATCGTACCTGCTCCACTTCCTCTTCTGTAAAAGGTACATGCAGGATATTTTCTGATGCGGCATCAAGAATCTCAAAATTTTTAATGTAATCTTCAAATCTATCCCTTTGCACCCTTCGGGATGATCCCGAAATTGCTTCTAGAGACGGCTTCCAGAGTTCACTCAAATTGCCTTTAAGGGCCCTTTCTGCTATGAATCTCTCCATCAGCCGCTCTAGTCTTGCCGCTTTTTGTGACTTTGTCTCTTTTGTCGGCACTTGGGTAAATTCCTTCTTTCCCTTCTTTTGCTCTGGCTGCTCTTCTTGAACAGTCTCTAGCCGTCTTTTCAATCTTGTAGCAACCCTTGGTGCTCTTTGTGGCTCGTCTTCTTTGTCTTCGTTGAGCCTCAACCAGTCGTTTTCTAATGTGGGGTCGGGCCATCTTCCTTTTGTGTGCAATGCCCCATAAATCACCTTAGTGATTAGTTCTCCTGGCACAATATATGTGGGCTTCTTGTTACCCATCTTCACTAGGTTGTCATGTGTATATGCTGTATAATTGATTATCTTTGGAGTGCTCTTCATCATTGCCCAAGTGAATGTCGTGGGAATTGCTCCTGGTGGCATTCTATACTTTTGTGGCCACTTCGTACACATATGAAAGTATTGGTTGTACAACTGACTCCTGATTTCCACTCTTGGGTTGACAATATCTTCAAAAGTGTAGTTACCTTTCTTCTCAGTGTACACTTTCACATCATCCCTTCTTTTAGTTACACTATCCCCCTTGTTGGAGAGGTCTAGTGCATCTGCTACAACTTGCTCGGTGATGTTTCTGGCCTCCCTTGCAGATCGGTTACTTTGGCCACTTCATCTTCTTTGATGGTCATCACAAACCCAAACTCTCTTTATGTCAACCTCTGTTGGCACTGCTTCAAAATAGTTGTGGAGATCAATCTTCTCCAAGTACTCGGCCATCTTGCTTCTTACGAACTCATTGAGTTCCCGCGGTAGCATTGGTAGCTCGATCACATTCCCTTCAGTGTCTTCGAACACTCCTTGGTAGATCTTTAGGTCGTTGGACTCTAGCATTTTTTCTTGGATCCATGTGCTGGTGGGCTTTAGTGTTCCTTCTAGTATGAAAAAGGGCTCCACTTCTTCTAGGTAATCCTTAATGGTCATTCTTTTCTTTTTTGCCAGTGACTTCGCGGGGCTGCCATAGATCTTGTTGCACTCAGTAGTCCGAAGTTAGCGTTTTTTCCATATTAGCCGAGAAACTCAGTTTTAACTATCCAAATGACTTGAAAATTGAAAATAAAGCTTAAAAGGAACTTGTGAAGCTGTGCATGTGCTCACAGTGCCATTCTGGCCAAAAATTTCCATTTAGACATCATACGCGTAGGATGTCTTTTTCATTAGAATTGGTTGATACTTGACATGCTGGTAGTACATGGCTTATGGAACATGGCTATGTGCTTGGATAAGGATTTGCGGATCAAAAAGTGGATTTTTTGGGCTGATTCAGGCTTTAGGTCACAAATTGGGTAGAAAGTCCATAATAGGTAGCAAGTGATGTCCAAATGGGTTGAAAATTGGTATATGGGCTCATTGCACCATGGTATTGGCTCCCATGATGTCACTCTTTGGACGGAAGGTCTAAATTATGCTGGAGACATCCTACGCGTAGGATGTCTTTTTCATCAAAATGGTATGGGATTTGTTCTTTGGGTGGTCCTTGGCCTATGGAACATGGCTATGCTCTTGGATTTGGATTTGGAGAAGGATTGATGCTTGCAAGAGCCTGTGTAGTGTTTTTGGGCTCAAAAAGTGTATCTTGAAGGTGTTGAGGGTCAAAAATGATTAGAATGGATTCAAAATTGGTATATGAGCTCTTGATGATGATGTGATTGGATCTGGAATGGACAAACATCCTTTGTAGGCCAAAAATGTCAAATAGACATCCTTCGCGTAGGATGTCTACTTCACCAGTTTTTGCCTCTGACCACACAAATTGGTTAGTGATGTGCTTGTGAATGTTTTGTGCAAGTTTCATGTGATTTGGACAAGATTTGGTAGGTCTATGGCCCATTATTGCCTCTATGCCCTAAATTTGCGTTTTTTCATGCATATGGGGTCAATGCTGGTCCAAATGTGATGAAACTTGGTGGCTAGCATGTAAAGGTCATTCAGAAAATGTGTGTGATGAAAAATGTTGGGATTTGAGCCCAGAAATGCCCTTGAGACATCCTACACGTAGGATGTCTCCTGATGAGTTTTTCATGGAATGTGCCACTAGTGTCTGCCCTTCGTCCCCTTGAGTCCCTTTTAAGCCTAATTTCAACAAAAAAGTCAAATGGATAGAAAGTAACTCCCTGTGTGGACTTCAGAGCCTCCGATCCATTTTTTGACTTTTGGAGTGCTTTTTGGCGATGAAATTTCTTGATGTTGGTCTCCATAGCTTCCCGATCCCTTGGGGATCCTTGCCGTATGGTTTTTGTCGACTTTGGCTTCACCGAAGCTTCATTTGGCAATTTGTCGCTCTAGAAGCACACGTGGTTGCGTTTACATGTCTTCGATGATTTGTGGTGGTCTACCACCATAGGACTCGGTTGTTGATGGTCTAGGAAAGCCGCTCGTGAAGTTTGGTGGTAAACAGGCATGCGGTTTGGCCGCGAGAGCAATTTGACGCTTTGTGTGTCTAATGCCGTTTCTGAAGTTTAGTGCCGCTTCGGGTCACTTTTTGGTCATGTGGGTCACATAGACTTATCGAGCATGTCGAGATGCTCCTACCCATGACTTTTGGTAGCATTTGGGCGTCTTTTCGCCGATTTCCCATTTGGTGGCCTCTTGTGGGATTCTCGGAATTAGGGTTTTTCCGGATGGTTTTCTACTGCCTTTGGACATCCAAGACTGGTCTCCTATGCTAGGGTAAGTTTCCAATGAAGTCTCGTTGCTTTTGGGTTAGCCGTTAGGTGGCCGCTTCTACTTGTAGGTCTCTATTGTCCGCTTTGTGTGTGAACCCTACGCTAGTTTTCGTGACAAAATGACAAACATGCGCGAAAAGCTCAAGGTGGTGAGCCTACCTCTCATGCTTGAATCCCGTCGGATAGTCGTGCACGTCGTAGAAGCTGCTGGAAGGTCCGTTCGCTCTAGGTGGCAGAAGCTCTCTCCAAAAGGTCAATAGTGAGAATGAGCTAAAAATGAGGTGAAAATTTATTATAATGGAGGTCTCCGAACCACTTTTCATGCCACCTTCTAGACTCAACACTCTTTGGCTGTACCAGCACTGTGGCGTGTGTCCCGCGGCCTTACAAGGCGGAGATGAAGGAGGTTTTGGCCGACGAGGGGCCGCGTCAACCGCTCGCACCCGCGTGAGGTATTCAAGGTAGCTGGCTGCTCTCGCTGGCGGTACAGTGATGACGTGGAAGCCCGATAAGGGGGTCGTCCTGTGGCACCATTTTGGAAAGAGAGAGAGGAGGCATTAGCGACCTTGCTAATTCCCCCCTCCCCGGTGTAAAGCAAGTGGTTAGGCTCAAAAATTTCTTGATTTGGACTCCATTTGCTCTGTTTACCAGAAATTTGGCATTTCGGTCAAAACCTGGACAAAACACGCTTTCCGCTCTAGTCTCATAATTGCACCCCCACTGTACCATAGGTTGTCCTATAGTCACTGATCATCCCCATTTTTTTTTTCCATTACGACCGTTTTTCACCTGCTTTTTGTATTTTGGAAGATCTTCTGCCGAAAATTAGCAAAATTAAAAGGAAAACAGCAAATCAAACCCAAAAAATCATAATAAATCACAAACATCATCGCAAAACATTATATACACTTACATGCAATTTTTATGGTCGGATTTCTTCGTTTTACGAATATTTTGCCCGAAAAATGGTTATTTCTACTTATATACACACACCTAGGGGCTTGATTTGGTGTTTGGCCCCATATACCTATAGATACATGCTGTATAAGGGCATATATACTTGGGTTAGTCCAGAAAATTCCGCAATCAAACAACAATCCTAAAAATAGTCAAAAATCATGCCCGTTTTTGCTCTTTTTGCTATTGGTTCCGTATTTGAGAATGCCTCCCCCCCCCTCCTAGCCGGAGTCCTCTCGAACGACAAGTTATCGCCTCGGAGTTTGTGCCGTGCATAAGTTGAAAATTTTGTGCTAATGCTTGGCCAATTAATGTGGCCCTAATTTATGCATACTCGGTCAATGCATGGAAAAATTAATGTTGTGCAAGAGAAGGGAATAAACCAGATGCTTATTGGCATTCCTATTTTCTTTGCAAGTAACAGCTATAACTCTACTGCTCTTTGTTTAATTGTCTTTTTTGCAAAAGGCAATCGCTTTGATGCTACTGTTGATATAGCCGTAGTTGTTTCTATGGAGAGGATTGGCTTGGCCGGAATGGCCATGGACTGTATTTCTTTTGCTGTCCATTGGTACCTTGTTTTTGCCAATTTTTGTAGGTGTTTTGCTACTTCCTTGGTTGCCACTTTTTTGTTGCAGATTGGCATCCACATAAGTCTTTTATCCTTTTTCAAATGCACCTGTCTGCCTTCCATTGTTGCTTGTACTGAAGGGAGTTCCTTTTGCTTTTGTTTCAGTATCCAAATGCGAGTAACATTTGGGTTATTGCTGAGCATTTTCTTTGTGATCCATATCTGTTTTATACCCTTGGTTTTTGGTTGAACTATCTGCTTCGGTTGAATTCTTTCGTTGCATGGTTGTTTATCTGCCATGTCATTTCTATAATTTCACATCCATACTTGTTTGCCTTGTTTTGGTAACCTAGATCTTTGCACTGCGGTCGGTGACTTCGTATGTATGTAGTTAGCATGTTTGGATTTTATCTGTCTGTTGGCCTTGGGTATCATGTTGTTGTTTGGTGGCATGCTTGCTTTTGGCTTTTTTTCCAGTGATTGCATGGCTGGCAGCTGATTATTCCGATATTACTGAGCAAAGGCTATTACATGTTATTCGTGTGCATGCTGAATTTTGACTGCATTCGCATTCCAATCTATCTGCACATTGTACTCTTTTTGCCAAGGTTGTCCCAACATCACTGGGTATTGTGTGCTTTCATCCCCGACTACATAAAATTTGTGTGGGTAAATAGATTGATGTACTTGTACATATAATATAGTCCAGCCCAATGTTTTCAGCGAGTGTGATGTACTACTTTCAAGCACTTGAGGAGTAGGATGAAGTTGACCTGTGGATTTGAGCTGTTGGTATAATACGTAAGAGATCAAATTTTCTTGAGCTCCAGAATCAAGCAATGCCGTCTATTCAACTTGACTGCTACCCACTTTGACTGCAATTATTGGCTCCACTGTGTCTTCATCCAGCTTCGTTAGTCGAATGGCATTGATTCGCAATGGTGCTCCACTTTGTTGTTGTTGTCGCAGAAGTCTTCGTTTTGCAATGCGTTCTTTTGCTTCTGCTTGAGCTTCTTCTCGTACTCTCTATTTTTCCTTCATTCATTGTTTTCCTTGATGAATTTGTTGAAGCATATCCTGTGTGAGTGGTAGATGATATTTCTTCAGTCTCGACATCCACTAATCCAGTTCGGCATTTCTTCACCTGCTAATGTCGCAAGCTTGACAGCTCCACTTTGTGATAGATTACTAATCAAAAAGGGTCCCATCCCTCGCTTTTTAAGTTTCTTGGCATGTTGCTTCAAAGTATAAACAAGTACATAATACTTGTTTTGAACTCTTTAGTGCGCACATGCTTGTCAAAAAACTCTTTTTGTCTTCTCTTTTTAGCATAGATTGAAGCTATAGCTCTCAAGCGGAGTTCATCTAGCTTTTCAAGATAATCTATTCTTGAAGAGAGCTCATGCCCTGTCTATTCTAAGCATTTCGCTACTCGTAGAGTTGGAATTAAAAACTCTATGGGTAGTATATCATTTAGACCAAACACCATGTTGTACGGTGTTGTTCCTATCGATGTTTTGTAAGCTACCCTGTATGCCCATAGTGTTGAGTGTAGCTACTGATCCCAATCTGTTCTTGACTCTGACACTATTTTAGTAAGAACCGTGCATAGTGTTTTATTTGTGGCCTCAGCTTGCCCATTTGCCTGTGGATGGTATGGAGCAGATTTCCTATGCATGACTATGAATTCCTCTAGTAGATATTCAATGACTTCATTAAGAAAATGTGTCCCACGATCACTCACAATTTCTATTGGTAAACCGTATCGTACAAAAATATTCTCATACAAAAATTGTGCAATAGTTCGTGCATATGCTTTTTGCGTTGCCTTAGATTCCGTCCATTTTGTGAGATAGTCCGTAGCCACAATGATATATTGGGTATGGGTGCGATATGCAGGTGGTGAGATAGGTACCACAAAATCAATGCCCTATTTTGCAAATGCTCTTGCTCCCATCATTGGCCGTAGTGGCATCTCATCTCTCTTTATCGGCACCTTGGTGCGCTGACATTCGCCACAACGTTTTACAAACTCTTCAGCATCCATATGCAATGTAGGCCACCAAATTCCTGCGGTCAAGACAATTTTTGCGGTCTTATCGCTTAAAAAATGGCCTCCACTTTCTCCGCTATGTGCATGTTGTAGAATCAGCAGGTATTCGCTTTCACTTGCACAGAGTCTAAGTTGATTGTCCTTTCCTCGCTTATAGAGTTGGTTCCCAATTATCTGAAAGTCGCGAGCTGCCAGCTCTATAGCCCTTTTTCGTGCTCTTGTGATGTTCTCAGGAAATGTCCTGGTGGTTAAGAAATAGATGATATATTGACTCCATGCAGGTGCAATGTTTACCTGAAACAATGTCGCGTGATCCACTGGTCATTTGGCACTACATATAGTACAATTGGTAACATAAGAATGTGTGTCCGCATACATAGTTGGCCAATAAACGCCTAACTATTTCAGTCTCTGGTGTATTTTCACTGTTGCACAATGAAATGCACAATCTTGGACATGTGCTTCTTCAAGGTAGCACTCGAATTCTTCCGGATTTATACATAATCGTAGGATTTGGTCCGATCCTAGATGATACAGCCGTCCTGCTATCAACTCGAAGTTTTTTGTTTGTTGAATTGTTTGTTGCTTGGATCTGTATTCTGTATTATCAAACCTACTTCCAAAGGAAAGAATGCTAACAATTTCCTGAGACCATTTGGGTATCATTTCAACATTGAAAAGATAATCATCTGGTATGTCATCATCTACTCCTTCAGGAGCTCCCCGTTGTGTATCCTTGAAAGATGATCCGCTCGTAGATGGGTTTTACCCTTTTTGACCACCACTGTGAAATCAAATTCTAGTAATATAATAAACCAGCGTATAATTCTCCCTGTATTGCATGGTTTATTTACCAGATACAAAAGATCTTGATGATCCGTAAAGAGCACAAATTTGTTTGTGAGCAAATAATGCCGAAATTTTGTTACAGCATAAATCATTCCTAACCCTTCTCGTTCAGTGGTTGTATAGTTCTTTTCCACACTGTTTAACTGTTGGCTTGCATAACAAACTGGAAAATCCATTGTTCCGTCTCAAGGTTGAGCCAGAATACTTCCGATTACATATAAAGAAGCATCAATGTGAACATGGAATTTTTTTTCCCAATCTGGTGCTCTAAGCACAGGTGCTGAGATAAGGGTTTTCTTCAGCTTTTGGAATGAAGTTTCACACTCCTCGGTCCAATCGAAATTGACTAGCAAACGATACAGAGGTTGTGTGATGACCGCATACATGTATGAATCTTCGATAATATCCGCAGTGTCCCATGAAGAATTGCACTTGTTTGGCATTAGTAGGCCTGGGTAGGTCTACTATGACTTTGACTTTGTCTAGGTCAGTGGTTATGCCATTTCTTGAGACAATGTGTCCTAAGATGCGGCCTTGCTTAACCATAAATATACACTTTTTCGGGTTAAGACAGATTCGATATGTCCTGCATTTTTCAAATACCTTTTGCAAATGGTCAATATGTTCCTCTCGTAGAAGGGAGTGTACACAAAGATCATCCATGTATATTTTTTAGAATATTCTCAGGTATTCTTTGAATGCGTGCGTCATTAACACTAGGTTGGTAATGGGACACTTTTATGTCCCGAGACACTTTTATGTCCTGTTAAGTGACCATTTTCCTTGAATTATGTCAAGAGTTTCAAAATGGATTTTGAGGTGCTATCTGTCTAGAAAATTGTCTCATAAGCTAAAAAAAACTCGACATTTTTTTGAAATATCAATTCCATCTTTAACCTTGTCCTTGCACAACATTTCACAACCTAAACTGTGTGAAAAAACGGGTCCTGTTTTTGGCTTTTTTCAACTTTTTGCAACTATACCACTCTAGAATTCATGTTTGTGAGGTCTATAATGCTAGATAACTATCTTTAGTAGTCCTCAACATGTCCTGATGCTTCTAGGGAGAAATAAATGTTAAAGTTGTAAGTTATGACCAAATTACAAAAATTGTCAAATCCTGTTTTTTAGCCAATTTTAGCTCTTCTATGATTTTTTTGGTGGCTTTCATGATATCCAAATGCAGTTTTGATTTTCTTTGTCGCATATTGTAACATAAAGCTAATATTCCTTGAGTTTTGGGGCACCTAATACCCTATTTTGCATAGTAGACAACGATGGTTGATTTTTTCAATTGTAGAAGAAAATGAAACATTCTAGTATATCAAGTATAGCTTTTTCAATATTGTTAGTTTCTTGTGACAACTACATGCATTTTGTAGGTAGTAACCATATCTAGTCACAAGGATCACATTTGGCTAGATATTGAATAGTTTCTATGGGATTCTACAACTCATAATGTTGAACCCAGTCTTTTCATGTTTGCTGTATTTAGCACTTCATATTTGTCCCCAAGATTCCCCTTGGTAAGAGATGTATTATTGTTTTGACATGCTCCATGGCTCCTTATGAACCTAAAGTACAATAGGGAACTAAAAAAACATGCATATATTATTTGTATTGAGCGTGGCTATAGAAACTTTGATGATAGGTTTGCAGAATGGTAAAAATTCAACTTTTTTGTACCTATTTCTTTTGGCAAAACAAAAAATAGTGAGTGAGAATCAATCATATGTTCTTATCACCAACCCATTGAAGCTACCTAGGTAATTTATCTCAAGTCCTACAAAAATCCCTAATCTTATTTTTATGCAACAAAACGTAAGAAATGACTGTTTTGATGAAAATGTACTGGTCCATCAACTTTGGAGGCTTGGTGTGACCAAAAGATGAGAAATTTTACAAGTTTCTTATTTTTTCCATGTGTAGTAGGCCTTGAACTATAACCTCATGAAAGGATTTTACAAAATGAGTGGATCTACTATGGTTTTGGAGGTTTTTTTCAAAACCCTGAAAGGACACTTTAATGTCTTGTTAGGTTACCAACCTAGTGTTAACCTTTGGAAGGTAGTTGAGGCATTAGTTAAGCCAAACGGCATAACTCGATACGCATAAATTCCCCATTCTGTGGCAAACGCTGTTTTGTGTTGATCCTCCCTTACAATTTCCAGTTGGTTGTATCCTGAAAACCCATTCAGAAAGGAATAAGCTCGTTTTCCGGCCACCCACTCAAGTACATGTTCTGTGATTGGCAAGGGATAATTATCCCTTATGGTGGCTGCATTTACCTTTTTGAGGTTTACACACACTCGCAGTTTTCCGTTCTTTTTGGGAACTACCACAATGGGTGACACACAATCTGTATGTTCAATTTCATAGATGAATTCAACTTCCATCAGCTTTTCAATCTCCTCTTTGATTCGTTTAGCAAATGTGTCATTATATGTATAAGGACGTTATTTACTCGGTTTTGCATCCGATTTCAATGGAATTGTATGTCAGCATATCAATGGATCAACTCCTTTGAGGTCTTTATAGGACCATGCAAACACATCTTTATATTTCTTGAGAAGTTGTGTTAGACGCTCTTATTCCTCATGCTCCAAATCGTTTGCTATATAGACTGGCTGAGGCTTTTCACCGGGTTCCGCGAGGTCTATCCTTTTTGAATTTTTTGGCCCATCGTAATATTCTTGGTTGGTTCTGGATGGTAAATTTCCGATAGTGTGATGGTACATTCATGTTTCCCTTTTTTGACTCCCCTTTACCATCACTATCTTCTTCAGTAGTCCATATCTCACGTAAAGACCGCTTCAGTTCTTGGTATTTCTGTTTACGCTCCAGTATGGTCCACTCTTGGTCTTTTGTTGTTTCTTTTTTTGATTTTTGTGATTTTGTTTCTGTTTTAGCTTTTCGTTCTTATTTTATTTCCTCTCATGTTCTTTCCCTTCGATCTTTTGAGAATCTTCTTGATATTTGATCTTTTACACAATCCTCTGCTTTTTCAAGCATCAAATATTGAGTTTTACCTTTTATCCTGGGCATCAGGTTCTTTCTCGCTTTGTTTCCTGCTCGTTTCCTCCTATAGCGCTCCTGGAGTCTAGGGTGTTGATTAGCAAAATCATAAAACTTGATACTCTCAGTTTCCCTTCCGCGCTCACTTGAGGTGTCTGAATACTCATTATCTGCATCATCATTTACTTCCAGATGTTCAGAGGAGTTATAAAACTCTTCTTGTTCTGGTGGTTCTATCGTCTCATCTTCTCTTGGTATAATGCTTACCATGTAGTAGGGTAGCACATCATAGCCATCCTTATCGCAAAATTTTGTTGTTGGACTATCTACATCCAATGTTGCTAGTATGTGTTCCCATTCTAGCGGTTCCAAGGCATCTTCAGGGAAAGGTTCCAGAATATACTCCTTGTCCTCAATCGCTCTTTCTAAGATGCATTCCTCTCTTCTTAAGCTTCCACAATGTGAAGCTCCACACATCCATAACTCTTTTTGTTGCCCTAACCATGCTGGGAGTTCCGATCCTGCTACTGTAGTTGAATCAAACTCTTCCACAGGTGTTTGGTTCACATCTTTGTAACTATGGTCTTTCAGGTGTATTTTAGTTGTTGTCTCGCCATGTTTGAGGTATATGTGGTCATAACCCCAATCTTGGACCATTTTCAATTGTCGCATGAATGGTCTTCCCAAGATGATCTCATAATTGTTCTTTTTGTCAAAATCGACTATCGCAAATGTATGCTCATACTTGATTCCACACGAAGTGACAATCACCTTTTCTAAGAGTCCTAGAGGCTTCTCCATGAACCCATCTGCCAATTGCAATTTCATTCTAGTAGCTCTTAAAGCTGGTTTTCCCCATTTTTTCCAGATTTCCTTGGTGGCGATAGCAACTTCCGCTCCACTGTCAAGAATAGATTTGGAAACTACTCCTTGGAATTATACTGGTAGCGTGGTGTTTCCATCTTCTCCCTCTCAATACTCTCTAACCTTGTTTAATGGTACTGGCCTAGTGTTTAGTTGAGGCCTGCCCAACTCTCTGATCCCTTCCTGTATTCTCAAGGTGGGGTCTCTCACTCCAAATTTTTCTAAGCATATTTACCTACTATGGTCCACATGTTTGGTCATAACCTTATGAGTTCTGCTAATGTGATTGTGCATGCCACCGGGGTGGACAATAACTCAATCAATCCTTGCGAATCCATCACTTTGTTAGAAGAAAGTCTTTGAGATGGGATTGCTCTCACTTCCGACTTGGCTTCATACTCTCCTAGGTAAGAGGGTAAAGTTTTCAGCGAGTCTGGTTGGTTGTGCCCCGAACTAATTGATCCCTGGTCTCCGCCTTGTGAATGTATCTCAAAGTTCATTTGTGATTTTGCCTCAAATTATTCAATAGGAGGTAAGATCACATTCTTCTCTTTTCTCGTGCTATTCATGTGGTTACTCATCCTGTTAGCCTCGTTGGCCTCATGCATTTGCCTCCACAGATCATCTAGATTGTTACAGTCCTCACCCATTTCTGTGAATGTTTTAGGCTGGAACCCGTCACTTGCCTCATATGTTGTATTTGGCACTATGATAGGCTCTCCTTTGGACTCATAGGCATTAGTAGGCCTTTCCTTTGTTTCTACTTGTTCCTCTAAAGTTCGTTGGATATGGATTGGAACTGGTGCTTCATGCAAATTTGCAAGTTTACCCAGCGGGTCTTCCATCAATGATTGAGTTGTTTCAATCATCTTTTTACACATTTCCAACCTTTGTTTTTCTATTTCCGCATATGGATAAGTCATCCATATTTACTCCTGGGTTTTGTTTTTTTTTAGTCTGGATTCATAGGCTTTTAAAAGTGCATCCAACTGCTCATTTACCTTGTCTGCCAGTACAGATCCTCCTGATCCTGCACTTTTGGGCTCTGCTATTTCCTTGGGTGCTATGGTTGCCGTGGTGTGTGAGCTTAAGCTAGCTAGATCCTCTAACCGACCTAATCTATCCTTTGTATGTTTTAACTCCTCAAATAGAGCTTCTTTCTCATGTTCTTTCCTGGCTTTCACACGCGCCTTTCTAGCCTTGCAAGTGCTTCTCTAATTTTTTGTTTTTTAACTTTGGGCATCGGTTTTTGGCTCTTCAATTATGGGTTCGTTTGTCATTCTTTGAGCTTGGGCTCGTGTCACCGCCTGAATAGGTATGATTGTTTTATTTTTCGACCCTCCATTGGAAGGTACTGTTTCTAGCATATTCAAGGTGATTTTTGCTCCTTTTTTCGGGTTTTTAGGGCAATCGGGAATCAAATGAGTAACTCTACATTCGGTGCAATATGCGTTGAATCTAATGATTTCATCATGAGGGCAGTCTCTTAGCCAATGGTCTCCACCACACTTGTAGCAGTGTCCCTTGGGTTGTTGAGGTGCTCCTTGAGCTCCCGTTTGTTGGTATGCATGTCTCTATCCGCCCATGCCTCCGTTGGCTATGAACAACAATGTTCGTTCATGTAAGCTATATCTTCCTTCTCCTGCTTCCTGTGCAACTGTTGGTGGTCCTATACTTCCTATCTGATTCAGTTACGGTTGGTGTGTATCTTATGCTGACTGGTCGTAATCCTGGTAGGGGTGGTTGTTGCCCCAACACCGGTTGTGGTCTTTCTACACCTACAGGTCTTGGTAGGTTGCCTGCTTGATACCTAGGCATCGATGGAACTTGAGGCGAAGCTACCTAATCTTGGGGAGCGTAAGGTATCTCTCTCACATATCCTTTGTTATAATAACGTTCCTCTATCCCATGGTGTCCATTTTGTTCAATAGCACACCACTTGGGCTATTTAGCCTGGGGTTTGGCGTACAAGTTAATCTTTTTTAGCACTTCATCTACAAGATGCTCTTGGTTTACAGCTACTTCTCCCTTCAGTGATGTCTTAGAAGACTTGCTTCCACTTTGTTGTGAAGATGAATCGTCGTCAAGGTCCTTGAACTCCCCCTCTTTGTAGACCGCGCAATTTTCCACAAGGTAAAGAGCCTCCTTGGTCAATTCATTCAACGTCGTGCTCCTCTTCATATGTAAGTCTTTCTGGAGATCCGTATTCCTTAGTCCTTGGATGAATATAAGCATAAGTCTGGACTGAGTTGGCAGTTCTTCCACAGGACAAAACTTAACATATCTTTTAGTTTTAGGGCTTCCTTTCGTACAGATTCCCCATCTTTCTGTTTGAATTTATGTATTTGTGAGACGGTATTATGAGCTATCCCCCTTTGTGAGAATTCCTCGATAAATTCGTTAAACACTTCCTCCATAGGCTCAAATTCTCTACGCTCTATAGAGTCAAACCAAGTGGCAGCGTCATCCTCTAGGGTTAGTCCAAACCCTGCAAAGTGGGTAGGGAAGTCTAGCACCTCTTCAGCTCTAATTACATGCACAAAGGCTGCTACATGATTTCTTGGGTCTCTGTTTCCTGTGTATTTCTTGTTTACCCATTTTTGCACTTGAGAAGGTCTAATTCTACGATGTTCTACAAATCTCATCATTGGATCTCCACGTCCTAATCGATATACCTCCTCGGGTCTTCTGTAGTAGGCTGGTTCCTCTCCTAGTGGTGCTCCTAAGCCATAATTTCTAGCAGTTCTCGCCAGAGATGGTTTATCTCTTCGAAATCGCTCTATAGGTGGCCCTCCAGGCTTTGTTGACCCTTGAGTCTTTGTCTTACTCTCTCCTTGATACCTTGAATAGAGTGGTGGTTCTTGCAGATCCCTTAGCCCTTGTGCGGCTTGATACCCATCTTAGTTTTGGTGCTGCCCCATTGTTGTCGATTTTCGAAGCCATGCCTGCAATGATGGCTGGTTTTCTGGTTGGTTTTGGTTGTTGAATGCCTGCGGTCGGTGGGTATAATGTGAGGTGGCGTCATAATCTTCTGAAAAGGGATTTGTCGACTTTCTTGGGGTGTAGCTGGCTCTTGGAACTTCGTCTGGGGCATATGTTGAAGCTCCTGGACCTGTTGCCTTTTCTATCTCCTCTGGGAGAATACATTGGTATTCCCGCCCGTATCTATCAACAAAAACTATACCCTTCCCATAGCAGTTTCATAAGAGAATAAGTAAAGAACCTTGTCTTTGCTTAATTCGTTTAAGTATGGTTCTTTGCTGCGAAAGTAACCGACTATACCCTCACTCTCATGCTTGTAGATTCCCACGTTCTCATTATAAGTTGGAACCCTGGTTGTTTTCTTATCATACATAAAAATAGCTCCGGGCCGATCAATGTTTGGAGGCGGTTCTTGAGCTTTTGAAACCATTTTCCCTTTCGCCACATTATGTTGTAATCTTCATGGTTACTGACTATTAGATAGTGGTTCCCCTTTCGTCTCAGAATATATCTCCATCATCATAGACTCTCGATAGTCAGAATAGACTAGGGATCCCCTTGAGTTTGTTCCCTCTAAGAAGATCACAGTGAGCTTGGAATCATTCAAAGGATTTAGGGAGGTTCTTCCTCTTGGCATTGGTCTGTCATATGTGAAACCTTTTGGCTATTGACTACCCACCATGAAGAAAGATTTGTCTGATGAAGTGTCAGTATCACTACCTTACTCAATAATCGGTGCTAGTGGATCTAGCCTTGCCTGAGTTACACTCTCCTCGGTGGACACTAGCTACCTTGGTCATCTGCCACCTTCTGGTCTGTAAAAATGTATCTTCCTGATCTTAAATACATCAAACTTATCAATGCAATTTATCACAAATCCAACCACTCACCTGGCAAAGGGTCCGTCTCCGCACAACTTCTTGCTTTCCTGTTGAATATACCTGTACACAAGCATTTAATTTCGGCAATCAAATCAAAGCATTTATCTGCTATAGAGGTTGTCTTAGTAATGATTGGTATAACTAGAGAGTTAATCTCAACCACTACTGTATTTTATATACTGTTGATGTTCTAGATTAGGTCTGCTATTCTGGAACTATACATCCCTCGAATGTTGGACAATTTTTGTGAAAAAGTCTGAGTTCAGTCTTTACCACGTCAAATGGACAAACAAGGTCCAAATTCACTTCTGAAAGAAGTTCTGGAACCCTTGAGCCAAATGGAATCTCACTGTCTAAGCCTAGTCAAATTTTCTCTTCAGTAGGTCCCAATAGACATCCTACGCGTAGAATGTCTCCTGCTTTGTTTTGCCTGGATTTTTGTACTATGGATTCCCCTTTATGTGCTGAGTCCACAGCTATTTTTACTTTTTGATTTGGACACCTATAAGCTGGTCAATGGATCAAAAATATGTTCCGGTAGCCTGTTGCTGATCTTGATTAGTCTAATCAACTCCAATTTGGACCAAAATTGACTAGGAGGCTCTTCTGGCTATACCTTGCTATGCCCACAGTCACTATCTGGCTTCAATTTTCTACTTTAGACATCCTACACGTAGGATGTCTCTTTCATCAGAATGGCTTCAAATTCAAAACACAGGCTCCCCTTGAGTTGCTGAGATCACTTTGGTATGCTCAAAAATAGGTTTGGAGTGTAAAATCCCACAGAAGACATCCTACGTGTAGGATGTCTTTTTGGCCTATTTGACCCCAGACTTGACCCACATCTTCCCCTTGATGTCATCAACCCAGTGGTATGCTTAGATTTTGGTTTGGATTTCAAAAGTCCCCAATTTTAGCTGTTCTTGCCTTTTTCATTCAAAAGTTCTAAAGTCAGCTTTGAACCCAATTTTCTCACCCAAATGAGGTGAAACCCCTCTCAGTCACTCAATATATCATGCAAGTCATGCTCATGCAACCATCATATGGTTTTGGTCTTAAAATAATGCTTTGGCACAATTTGGGTAGGATGTCTGGCAATTTTAGTCTACCTGGCCTTATCCTATCAAGATATGGTCAAATTTTCACTTTCCAGTTGAAATTAGGGTAAAGCTCACCTTCTGAACACAGTGGTCAACTTAAAATCCCAAAATTCCCACGAGATTAGCCTATAGACATCCTATGCGTAGGATGTCTCCTGGCTTGAAGTTAATTTTTTTTCTGACAGAAATGCTATTGATGCTCTTCAGCTCTATCAGAAACACTAACAGTAACTTTTGGACTTCACTTAGGCTTTCAAACACACTTTTGCATCTTTTACATACTTGTGATGAATTTACCAAGAAAGTATACATGCATGAAGTGCTCTAGATCATGAATCATGATGTCCTACTTACTCTACTGCTACTCATCATGTGAAATGGTGTTTTGGTTGCTTTCTGGCCTCTCCGGACTCTCAAGCTCTCCTTTCACCGCTTCTATCACTCCAACTCCTACTCAAGAACTCAACTAATACCTAAAACTATCTTAATCTACCTAAGTCAAAAGATCTAGGCCAGACACACACTTCCTAAACTCCCTCTAAGACCTAGAGAGTCCTGCACCCTCTAATCCTATCTAAATGTAAAACGAAACTCTTGGCAAGCCAAAAATACCTATCCTCAAGGACTAGTCTCAGTCACCTACCTAAGGTTTTCGTCCCCGGCAGCGGCGCCAATGTTGGACGGATACGTCGCGATGGACGTCAGCACAGCGAGAACTCACCTAACAAGATCTGTCATGCAGTTAAGGACGAAGCTCAACCCGCAGATGCGTGGAAGCAAGCATAAGGTGTCAACCTACACTCGACCAACTCCTAACTAATTCCTACAGAGGTCTCTACCAATTGTCTAAGTCACAGCCTTCAAGAGTGCATAAGAGGAAACTTCCTACAACGCTTTCTAGAGCCGAACACCCATCAAACAATCCCAAAACACCACAGAACTTGAAGGAGACCTTACTAACACCAATAGGTTGTTCTCCCTAAGGTCTATGAACCAAAATCCCAACCCAAAACACTCGGTGCAAAATCACGTAGGATGTCTGGCCGAAATTTGCAGGTCTTCGTTTCTGAAATCTAAAGTGCCTAATGTGTAGCTCTACTCAATGTGAACGCGTGGATATGCTGCAATGCAAAATCGCACAACGTATGCTCACCAAACCAGCAGATCAAGCTCGTAGAAGGAGCTCGCAAAACCGGACCTTACGCGCGCAATGTAGTTATCAGCGCGTAGCTCTCGTCGGGGGCAATAGGCTGCACTTCTCCTCACTCGATTCCGACCACCGGTGCACATGTAGCGTCAAGGTGAAGCTCACACTCTCTCTCGTACACGGTACGCTCACTCACAGACTTCAAAACTTCTTTAAAAAAATGACAAAACGTTTTCTCATTAAGGTCAAAAAGTGGTATATATACCTTACAATTCTCAAACCCTAAAGTTCGAAATCAACCATCTACTCCATCTAACTATCAAAGTGGGATACAATCTGGAATTTTCTGTAAGTCCCAATATTTATAAGGTGAAAAATCAGGTTTCCTCAATAAATGAATAATTACAAAAAATGATACTCTTCCGAGTAGTCAGTTTTTGTGGGGTGTGTCCAGCTTCTAACAATTCTTTGAAGGTCAATGTGTGAATGGAGTGTAGCTACTATGTTTACTACCATGGATGGTTTCGGGTAGAGATCCACTGCTTGTCCAATCTGCTATCCATTGTGTTATGGAGATTTTAGCCCTATGTGGTTTGAAGGTCAATTTGTGAATGGAGTGTTGCTTTGGGGCAAAGGTCCACCACTTGTCCAACCTACTAACCATTGCGTAATGAAGGTTCTAGCCTAAGATGGTTTGAAGATCCACCACTTGTCCAAGCTAGATTTATTGAATATTCCTACCTCTAGTCTAATCATGTGGATGGTTTGGGGTAGAAGTCCAACACTTTTTCAACCTACTATCCATTATGTTATTGAGGTTTTAGCCCAAGGGTTTAAAGGTCCACCACCTGTCCAAGCTAGAACTATTGAAAGAAGCTATCTCTATTGTTTGAAGGTCAATATGTGAATGGAGTAAAGATACTATGTTTACTACCATTGATAGTTTGGGACAGAGGTCCACCACTTATCCAACCTACTAACCATTGCTTTGTGAATTCTTTAGCCCAACGTTGTTTGAAGATCCACAACCTATCCAAGCTAGCTCTATTGAAAGAATCTAACACTATTTTTTGAAGGTTAAAGTGTGAATGGAGTCTAGCTACTATGCTTACTACAATGGAGGTTTTGGTACATAGGTCCATCTCTTGTACAACCTACTAACCATTGTGTTATGGAGGTTTTGAAGGTCCACCACCTGTCCAAGCTAGATCTATTGAGTATTCCTATCTCTAATCTGATAGCGTGGATGGTTTGGGACAGAGGTCTAGCACTTGTCCAACCTACTATCCGTTGTGTTATTGAGGTTTTAGCCCAAGGTGGTTTGAAGGTCCACCACCTGTCCAAGCTAGCTCTATTGAAAGAAGCTATCTCTATTGTTTGAAGGTCAATGTGTGAATGGAGTGTAGCTACTATGTTTACTACCATGGATGGTTTGGGTAGAGGACCATCACTTTGCTACAGCCGAAAGCCTAGCTTCCCTGTAAAATACTCAAAAATAGCACATAGCAAGACATAAACGACTAAATATACGTACCTGTCGACTTGCACAAATCCATAATCGAGCACAACACAAATAGAGAGAGACAGAGAGCGGGAGAGAGCAAGAAAGCGCGTGTAGGCACATCTCCTAAAGCGGAGTGCTACGCCGGCATGGCAAGAGAGAAGAGGGGAGAGGAGAGAAGAACAACACAAACACTGGGTGCAATCTCCCCCCGTGCAAGAGTGACCATTTTCCTCTTGCACGTATTTGTTAATAGATTTCTTGAATGGTCAAATTGGTTACAAACTGGCCGGCCGGTCGTCAATGGCCAAAGCTCATAAAAGAGCACTTGAATAATAAAATGTACAATGTATATATTTTCATTCGCATAGGCCTAGCTCGGTCTAGTCTTTTCCACTTTTCAGCTGCAATAAGTAATAAAATATCAATTCTATAACATACCTCTCCGTTGGAAAGCAACTGTCCTCAGTTACGAAGATAAAATCGGGAAACAATGATTAGAACTGTGTATCAAATACTGTAAAAGAAAAATTTATAAAATTAAACAACATTGCTTATGCCTGCCGTCATCCACATACTACCTATTCTAGTGTCCCATACCACTAGAATAAGCAGTATATGTCATACCCTGATGAATCAGGATATCATTGGTCACACTCATCATCAATCTCATATTGTCAAGTCTCATCGCATGAACACTGCCGTGATAAAATAATCATCAAATACCAAATCCCAATCCAATTTCAGTCCCACAATATAAGTCCAAATCCATATCACTTCCATTATGTACCCGGGTAACAAAATCATACCAGTTACAGTGGTGGCCAGCCACTGCAGCATGATTTTGAGATCGGTGTTGCCTCATCCGGCGAGTCTACACCAATAAAACGTGCTGCCTAAATTGGCGAATTTGCACTAATGCTGCCTAAATTGGCGGATCTTCATTCACTATTGTTTAAAAATCATAAATCTGAAGTTTATCAATGTGCTGCCTAAATCGGCAAATATGCACCAAGATGAGTATCTACACACTGCCTAGATCGGCGAATCTTTGTGTGTGTGACTAATGGACTAGGCAAGACATAAAGGAAAAAAATATTTATTATGTTGTTGACATCACAATGCAATATATCAAAGTACTTACAAATTGTTGTGCACTATCCTAGAGCACTGTAGCTCACATGAGTAGCTGCATGGCTTATAGACAAATCTTCTTTCAATACATTTAGAGGGCAGGACCTTAGCAGTGTTTGAGTATTCTGCGTAGAACATAATTGAGAGAACTGAGATATGAAAAGAGGAGTGACGTATGCGAGTACATACCAAGAGGGTTTGGAATGGGTGTCCTTGAGTATGCGTGTCGAGAGAGCCATGTTGTCTCTTTGAATGGTATCAAGAAACATAGATAGGAGTTTGGCACAATCTTGTATGACAGAGGGAGTATAGTCAACCACTAAGGAATAAGGTTTAGATGAGTATAGATATTTGGTTGATAAAAAGGGATAAGGGTATCATAAAAGTGGATAAAATATGATTAGGAGATTAGTACGGAAGCTGTAAAAATCACTACAACACAACATGGAGATATCGTTGCGCGTATATCGACGAAATTAGCAGCCGTTGATATACGCGTCGCAATGTGCGTCGATATACACGTGGAAAGGCTTTATTTCCCACGCGTATATCGACACGTATATCAACGCAAAAAAATTTGGGGGAAAAAAGCGAAACCCGCGAGCAGTAGGGGCCATTTTCGCCTGCGCTCTGCTCAAATCTTGGCCTCCACTTGCTGCACAGGTATTATGCCCCCCCCCCCCCCCCCCCAACCCCTCTCTCTCTCTCTCTACATCGTGTGTGTGTGTGTAGGAGAGAGAGAGAGAGAGAGAGAGAGAGAGAGAGAGAGAGAGAGAGAGCGGTGTGTGTGTGTGTGTAGGAAAGAGAGAGAGAGAGGTGTGTGTGTGTGTGTAGGAAATAGAGAGAGAGAGAGAGAGAGAGAGAGAGAGAGAGAGAGAGAGAGAGAGAGAGAGAGAGAGAGAGAGAGAGAGAGAGTGGTGTGTGTGTGTAGGAAAGAGTGAGAGAGAGAGAGAGGTGTGTGTGTGTGTAGGAAAGAGAGAGAGAGAGAGAGAGAGAGAGAGAGAGAGAGAGAGAGAGAAATGTGTGTGTGTGTGTAGGTAATCAAAGAGAGAGAGAGAGAGAGAGAGAGAGAGAGAGAGAGAGAGAGAGATGTAGAGAATTAATGTATGCTTAGGAAATTAAAATTAAAGAAAAATAATTAAAGAGAGAAATGAAATGAAATGTTATATTAACATCTTCGAAAGGCCAAAGTGACCTATGAGACATGAGACAAGAAAGTTACAATGTGATGGATCTGATACAAAGTCAGAGTAAGAAGATGACAAAATAAAATATTATGGAATCCTAAACTGTTGGGTATGGACTAAACGGCTAAACCAGCTAGCTGGGATAGGTAGATCATAGGAGATCCAGCAGCTGTCGCTGGCGGATCTCATCAATCTCCTCCATGGTCAGTAGTCTGACCGGGCGTTATGCATGTCGAGCCAAAGTGACCTAGCTAGATCCTCTGATGCAGCCTCTGTCGATGTTGTGTAGTCCTCCGCAGTCGTGGACGTCTAGATCTCCCTAGCTCAGTCGCTCGTTCGATCAGTAGAGAGAGAGAGAGAGAGAGAGAGAGAGAGAGAGAGAGAGAGAGAGAGAGAGAGAAAGAGAGTTATATATATATATATATAGAGAGAGAGAGAGAGAGAGAGGAAATAGAGAGATAGAGAAAGAGAGTTATATATTATATATATATATATATATATAGAGAGAGAGAGAGAGAGAGAGAGAGAGAGAGAGAGAGGTAGGGAAGTGAAGAGCAAGACAGAGAGAGAGAGAGAGAGAGAGAGAGAGAGAGAGAGAGAGAGAGAGAGAGAGAGAGAGAAAGAGAGATAGCGAGAGTGAGATCGAGAGAGAAAGAGAGATCGAGATCGCTTTTTTGAGCAAGAACCATGCAAGGCTTCTAAATATTTCTCAAGTTGCTCATCCATCTCCACATTATCTTCTGGCTTGGACATGAAGGCCCCGTCCGGTTTACAATCAGGTAGAAAACTTTCATTGGGCTGAGAACTTCCATGGCTTGTGCATGTGGTGAAAAAAACACCAGGATGGGCATAATATTTTTGGAAAAACCTGTGCAAAAAATTGCAAACAGACGGAACATTACAAAAATGACAAAAATGGTCATGCTTTAATATATGATTCATCAAGTGCAGCATTGGAAAGCTTTCTCTGACAGGCTACCTTGGAATGGAGGCAGGTGGGTTCGTAGACAGAGAAGAAACTATGGAACTAAAAGAGGCAAAGGGGTTTTGTGTGCTACATGCATTTCCATGTACACCTGGGAGTGCAGGTATGTGTCTACCCATATAGGATTTGACCAATAAAGACGAGATTTTGACCTGGTGGTCCTGATCTCCGTACACCTCTGGACCGAGGTGTACGGAGATTGGGAAAGACTAGAGAATACGAGGCAGTTTACATTGTGAGGAGTATATATATATATTAAAACAACATTCATAATCATTGTAGATGGCAACGTCATCAACTAATATGGAGGAAAAGATTGCATGCTCATGCACGCTCTGCAAGTATCAAATTCTGCGCAAGCGTAGGATATGTAATGAGCATGTGCACAAGTACGGAGAGTTTTCTAGAGAAACCGTACAGAATCTGCGATACGACTCCTACGGAACGGGCATTGATTTCCACGACATAGCACCTACATCTGAGAGAGAGAGAGAAAAAAGATTATGCGTGAAGGTCCGACCAATATAGAGCCACGGATGGAAGCAGAAAAGGGCTTACAGACAGAAGACGATGGCATGGAGGAGATGCTAGATGCCTTCTTCCAAACAAGCGAGGAGAATGCGAACGACGCAGCACTAGAAGCCGTGCGCCTATCTCCTGAAGACATGTTGAGGAAGTTGGCTCGTCAACCAATCTATGAAGGCGCCAAAATATCTGTGCTTCGTACTTGTCTGGTGTTTCTGAATCTTCAGTCAGTGTACGGGTGGTCAGATGCAAGCGTCACTGCTTTGTTTAGGTACGTAATTTACAAAAGAGATTTTCCGATTGCAATGGTGATGTGCTCGGAGAGCTTTTTAATTTAATGTGGCTTAAACAGGTTATTGCGGGAGCAACTTCTCCCAGCTGGCAATGAAATGCCCCCCTGCAGACCAGACGCAAAGAAACTTCTGACCTCAATTGGCTTGGACTACAACAAGATTCATGCATGTCCAAATGATTGCATTCTTTTTCGCAATGAATTCGCAGATTGTCTGTCGTGTCCTAAGTGCGGAGCAATACGCTACAAACAAGATGCAGTTGGTGAGACAGTGCCAGCTAAAGTGTTGCGGCATTTCCCTATTATTCCTAGGATAAAAAGCATGTTTTGTTGTGGTTCCATTGCAAAGTTGATGCAGTGGCATTCTACGAATAGATCCACTGACGCAACATTTAGGGTGCCCGCTGATTCGCAGGCTTGGAGGCACATTGAAGATACCTGGCCACATTTTAAGAGTGAACCACGCAATTTGCGTTTGGGCATGGCAATGGATGGAGTCAATCCATTTGGCTTGAGAAGCTCGTCATGGAGCACTTGGCCTGTGTGCCTTATCAATTACAACCTCTCGCCGTGGCTTGCTATCAAGAAGGGCCATTTGATTTTAATCTTGATTGTACCTGGTAAGTTCAAGGCAAAAAACATGGATGTTTATCTAGCTCCACTTGTTAACGAGCTCGAGGAGTTATGGCATGGGATCGACATAGCAGATGCGGTTGAACCAGTAGGGCAACAGCATGCAAGGATCCATGGATTTCTTATGTGGACTATGCATGATTGGCCAGGATACGGAGAAGCTTCTGGTAATGGTTATTGATTTACAAAATTCTCGCTATTCGCAAGCCCTTTGCCTTGGCCTGATTCATGCTTTGATATATGCAGGACTAACAACTTTGGGATACAATGCATGTCCAATTTGCGGGCAGTCTTTGGATGTGCACTATTCTACCTCTATTCAAAAGACAATTTATCAAGGACACTACCGTTATCTTCCAGATGGCCATCACTTGCGTGAAGGCCAGCTTGGTCGCGTCTAATGTCTTCCTATGCATGTACAAGAGTGGCGTCGCCGATGGGAGCAACATGAGGGGCAACCTGTTCTAGGAATGAAACGTTTGTCCATTCTCCATTCATTTCCGTACTAGGGTGATCTACTAATTAACCATTTACTGGATCCAATGCATATATTCAAGAATGTGGGAGAGCTCCTCTGGAAGACAATCATGGGAATGAAAGACAATCGAGCTTCACGAGATGATTTGCAGTCAGTTGGAAAGATGCCAGAGCTGTGGCCTTTCACCAATGCAACTGGTCAAACAAAACTACCAAGAGCGCCATGGGTATTGCTAAAAAACGAAGAGAGACAAGTGAAAAGGGTGATTTCAGAGTTTAGGACGCCAACAGGATATATGCGATGTCTCAAGACAGCATTCACCCGTGACGATCAACTGTCAGGGTTGAAATCCCACGACTGGCATAAGTTCTTGCAATTCATTCTTCCAATTGCGATCAAGGGGTGTTTAACGGAGGAAGTGCGGACCTACATATACAAGATTTCAGAGCTAGTGCGGTGGATCTCTTCCAAGGAGATACGGGAGGAATCTATTGCAGTCGCAAGGGCTAACTCCATTGAGGTAGTTTGCATGATTGAGAAGTATCTACCCACGAGCTGCCTAACTATCCAAATGCACTTGCTCGTCCATGTAGTAGATGAGGTTGCAGTGGCAGGTACAGTCCATAGCCGTTGGATGTTCTTTCTAGAGCGGTTCATGAAAACACTTAAGGGTTTTGTTTGCCAAAAAGCACGTCCAGAGGGGAGCATGGCAGAAGGATGGCTGGTGCAAGAGTCTCTTGTATTGACGACCGAATTTCTATCCGTTTTTGACCCAGAAATGCCTCGACTGTGGAGCGATGAGGAGGATGCAAGACTGGTGGGAGAGGAGCTGCAAGGGCAAGGGGTGCCGAAGAAAATGAACCTGGCCATGCGAGAAAAGATCATGAAGTTCTGTATACTAAATTCAGTGCCGATGCAAAAATGGCTTGAAAGGTACGAAGAAGAGAAAGAGAGACACAATCTAGAGAGACAGGATTTCAGGCGACGTCGAATGACTACAGGCTTACCCTTGCCAGACTATCTCGCTCCTCTACCTAAATTCCCTACAATGGCATGGTTGGACAAGACAGTGAGAGCAGATCGATAGATCGGAGAACCCATATCTCTAGAAGAGGAAGAGCTGGCTTTTGGATGTGACTGGAAGTATCATACATACATGGCACTGTGGTCGCATGGAAAGCATTTAAGAACACAACAAATTGACAGCAGAAGAAACACGTTTGACAGTGGGGTAATGGTTAGTTTCATGCAAAAGAGCAGGGCCACTGCTAGAGACACAAATGAGAGCACTAGTAACCTGGATTACTATGGTCTGGTGTCAGATATCCTGAAAGTAAGCTTCAGGCGGTTTGAGATGTTTTTGTTGGATGTGAAGTGGTTCAAGGTGATTACTTTTGGTCACAATGCAACGGTACGCAGAATCTTGTGATTTTTGTATAAACGGAGAATCTTGCGATGCATCGAGCTCCATCACGCGAGGAGGAGTCAGATGGATATCGCAGAGGTATCTATGAAGTACTGAATGATCTTGAAGCTTCAGGAGAGCCTATAGACTGGGAGGCCTTACAGTCTCGCTGATCGCTTGAGGTGAGACGTTAATATGTGTGAGTTGATTTAATTAAGTCAGTATATGTGAAGTAATATCAATACTAATTTTGTGAGTTGTCCTATGTGCAGGTTGCGACGCCTAGTCATTAGTGGACCAGATTTCATCTATATGCTTTGTGAGACACAGACACGCTTTTGTGTCTCTTTTTTGTACAAACAGTTAGTGTTCAGACAGTTATTGTTTCCCTTATGGTTATGATTATTTTCATTGTCATTGTATAGACAGTTATTGTTTCTCTTTCTGGTTATTCTTATGGTTATTGTTAATTTTGTTTATGGTTATGGTTATCTGCATTATGGTTTTGATCAAAGTGATTATAGCCGGTTATGGTTTTAAGTTATGGTTATGCTTTTAAGTTATGGTTATGGTTCGTTATGGTTATGCTTTTAAGTTATGGATATGCTTTTCAGTTGGTACGGTTGTCTTTCATTGGCCTTAAATCTCATGTGAGATCCTACATGGATAGCATGTAGGAGGCGTATACATGATATGCTTTTTTTTGAAAAGTTTATGTAAAAACAAAGGGAACTCTGCCAAAATTTCTACGTGCGGGAGCATGGTTGATATTTTGGTGCTGCTCGCTTTCTTGAGCAGAGGGCAGGAAGTCTGGCTGTGGCTGTGTCCATCTTTTAACTGGGCACAGGCCAGGCTACCTGCCCTCTGCCCAAGAAAAAAAATTTCTGCTATGGTCGTCGCTATATGCGTCGCTATGCACGTCGCTATACGCGTCGCTATCAACGTCGCTAATAGCGACTAGTTTCACAGCGACGCGTATAGCGACGCTCATAGCGACGGGCAGCATCGATATATGCGTCGATAACACCTTCTTTTGTTGTAGTGAATGAGTTTGGCAAAATAAAGTAAACAGATGACTTATCCGACGTCCTCACATTATGGTCTGCATAGGTTTTTTTATTTTTTGAATCCTTAAATGAGTTAGAGAAATGTAACAAATGAAGATCATGGTAAAAATCATTTGATTAAGGTCAAGTAAGACAGATACCTTAATTTCCTTAAAATTATGGAAAACCAAATAAAGATAATGGTGTTGAGTAATGGGGGAGTAATGCTACTATACAGCAACTAGTAAAATATAACAATGTGCCATTCGAAGAGGAGGAAACCTAGAAAATCTTCAAAATTTTAAAAGTGCAACCAATTGTAAGTCACCGATTAAGAATGCATGACATTTGATAACGTTGATCGATACAAGTAATTGCAAAAAGAGCATGCAATATAGCGTAGCTGGAATTAGATGAAGTTGCAAAAAGTGATTACCGAGCAAGCGGGTAGTAGGACTATGAGCATAGAACATTTTGTACCAACTTGTGCTAATTAAAAACATTAACCAAATGAAAATAAAATGCTAACAACATTGCTAGGTATCGCAAAGGATTTAAAATATTGTGCTACATACCGAAAAAAGATCATGCAAATCATGTCATAAAAATCCTCAGATTCTAAGTAAAATAAAATCTCTGCAAATAGTGTGATGGAATCCATTGAAGATATTAGAGTTATATAAACCTAGGTCTTATGATCACGTTATGAAGCTTGATTGTGGTTGTCTTCAGCATATCATTTTTTTGTTGTGTTGCAAATACTTTCTGCCTTAATTAGAGTTGTTACCCACCGCAATTTGTACCATTCACATTGTAATCATCAATGGGGCATATTGCCAATGTAATTCTAAGGGGTTGGGGGAAATACAAGTAGAGGCTAGGGTATAGAGACAAAGTTAAAGCTACATCACATATGTCATCGTCCATTATACTATGAGATATGAAGCCACTGGCATTGTCTATTTAGTGAGTGAGACAACTCATTAGAGTTATGAAAGTCCTCAGGTTGTTTATGCTAGAGTGGGGCAACACGAGGAGAGACATTCACAGAGGAGATGTTTGACTGTGTGAGAGTAGAGACTAGACATTTAGAATAATGAGATCAAATGGACAGAATCTGGGTGGATCTAATCCAATATATGGGTAAAAAACTAAAATAAAGTAAAGCGAAAGATTTTAAAACTAAGAGCTTAAAAACATCATACTAAAAGGGTCATCATCATGGTCAATGCGTGAGAATGTTCAACAATGGGCGTTGTCGCAGGAAGTAGTACATCAGTTAGTGAAGAGCTTCGTCAAGGTCTGCCTCTGCAAGAGCTTCATCAAGGTTCGCCGGCCGCTGCAGAGGTTTGTCAATGTCCGCTTCTGTAAGTAACCGTGTTGGCAAAGAGCGAAGAAAAAAAACACATTTTAACGTCGTGGGAAACTATCCAAAGAAATTTTATTTATTTTTTGTGTATCTCATTATAGGTTATCGTTCTGGGAGAGAGAGGGAGAGATGACTACGCATTGGCGAGCTGAAAAACTATCCGCCTTTGGGGGGGGGGGGGGGGGGGGGGGGATGCCACTGTTGTGTCGGCGACACTGGGAGCCGCAAACGAGGGGGTATGTCACAACACCATAGAGAGAGAGTGTGTGTGTGTTTGCTGCACAGAGAGTCGGGAGGGAGAGAGAGTGCATGGGTATAGTTTGCATCTGTAGGTTGTTGGGGGGGAAAAGAGTGTGTTCCCAAGGGCCAAGGGGCCTGCCCCGTTGATGCTTCTGGCAAAGTGCCTGACTCGTCGAGCACCTCCCTAGCCTCTTGCTCTCTGCAAGTCACGACAGGGCCAGGAGAGGGAGATGAGGTTGAGCCTTTTCCAGTTTTTGCGGTTGTTCTCTTGCCTGTAATCCACAACCGTGGAGGGGCACGGGTTGAGCTCATGGATGGAGTTGCGACGGGTGACACGTCCAGAGAATCTGCACAGTTTGTGGCGTGCTTTTCTCCAACCTTAGAGTGGAGGCACAAAATCCTCTCGTAGGGGAAGGTGAGGTTGAGCAGGGCCAGACTAGTGGAGGCAGGTGAGCTGGTTGAGGTGTACCTAGGAGGCAGTCAGCTACTACTCCATGCACCAGCAGCTAGACTCGCTGGTAGTAATCACCGTCGAATTTGGGGGGGGGCGGGGGGGAAGGGCCGTTGGAAGCCCATGAGATGGATAGCCTGGCTAAGGCGAACCAACTTGCATGACCATTTAAAAGACAAAAAAAAAACAATAAAAATGGTGGCTAAGCGTGAAAGAAAAGCGGCCCAACCGCAGTGTATGCAGTATGGTTGGTTAAAGTGTTTGCAGCCTCAGATTTTCATGGAAGTGGTTGCAGACGAGGGGTCGATAGCTGAGGGATTGTGGCGGTTGAGGGTTTGCAAGGGGGGGGAGAGAGAGAGAGAGAGAGAGAGAGAGAGAGAGAGAGAGAGAGAGAGAGAGAGAGAGAGAGAGAGAGAGAGAGAGAGAGAGAGAGAGAGAATTCAGTGGTAGCCATGGGCATGCAAGAGTTGAGAACTGGTGCAAGTTGGTGGGTGAAGAGGAGTAGATAACGGTGGTTGGCGCAGCTCAATAGAGTGAGAGAGAGACAGAAGAGATGACTGGAGTTTGTGGTTGAGACGAGGTATTTGATGGCTACATGGGGATGCCGGACTAAAAATAAAAATAAAAAATTTGACGTCGCCAGTGATTCGTGAAAGAGAGAGAGACAGAGGCTTTGGCATGCAGAGTATGCAAGGCTATCCTGCAGTAGAACCGCATGCAGATGTGGTTGATAGCCACCGCTTGCTTCAGCTATTGGGGGCGCCAGTTGATTACGACTTAAGGGGGTACACGCGGGTTTCTCGAAGGCAGTGGAGGAAGGAGTCGTTGAGGGACAAGGGTATGAGAATGCAAGGCAGCGTTGTGGAGACAGCGTTTGAGAAAATAATAATAATTAATAATTTTTTAAATGCAGCTCTTCAGTCCTGTGTGTAGGTGGTTTTTTAGCGAGCATGCATGTGAGCCTCAGGCTGCTAGTGCTCACTCAGATGTGTGGCGACATAGGGTGTCTATGGCACTGCCGTAGTGTGTGAAGTCGTTGACGGGCAGGGACCTAATACACTCTTGACTAGCTCAATTTGTCGCTTCTAAGGGTGTAGTGACCATGCTGGTGCAGGATTTTAATTGTGAACAATTAATCTCAAGGTGCATGGGACCTTTGAAGTTTTGCGGGGGTGTGTCCTGCGCATTGCAATGGTCGGAAACGGTTCAAGAAAAAGAAAATAAATTGTATCTTCCTCTTTTGCTTAGCCCCCAACGGTTGTGCTTATAACTCTCTCTCTTCTTCCTCCTTGCCATCCTATGATATGAATGGTATTTAGATCTCTTAACCGAGATTCTCCTCTTCGTAATGTCCTATCCAAGGCTATGTGATATTCCTCTTTTTTTCACAATTGAGTATTCCGATATACTTTAATCCATTCATTATTATGTTCAATTAATATAATTACACGTACTAACAATCACTATATTATGGCAATAAAGAAAGGACTCTATTTTAATTTCAAAATTTCACTAATTATATCATACAATCAGCATTAATCAATACAAAGTGAAGCAATTCATGGAATCTACAAACACAAGAAAGAAAAATACTTACCTGCTATTTATTGATCATAATCATTAGTCTTGGAGCGTAGCCTAAGCTCTGATACCACTGCTACAGCCAAAAGCCTGGCTGCCCTACAAAATACTAAAAAATAGCACATAGCAAGACATAAACGACTAAATCTACGTACCTGTCGACTCGCACAAATCCATAATCGAGCACAACACAAATAGAGAGAGACAGAGCGGGAGAGAGCAAGAGAGCGCGTGCAGGTGCACCTGCTAGAGCGGAGTGCTACACCGGCACGGCGAGAGAGAAGAGGGGAGAGGACAGAAGAACAACGCAAACACTGGGTTCAATCTCCCCCCGTGCAAGAGCGACCATTTCCCTCTTGCACGTATTTGTTATATAGATTTCTTGAATGGTCAAATTCGTTACAAACTGGCCGGCCGGTCGTAAATGGCCAAAGCTCATAAACGAGCACTTGAATAATAAAATGTATAATGTATATATTTTCATTCGCATAGGCCTAGCTCGGTCCAGTCTTTTCTACCTGTCAGCTGCAATAAGTAATAAAATATCAATTCCATAACACACTTGTCCAACATACCAGCCACTATGTTATGGAGGTTTTAGCCCTATGTGGTTTGAAGGTCCACCACCTTTCGAAGCTCGCTCTACTGAATAGTCCTATCTCTACTTTGATAGAGTGGATGGTTTTGGCTAGAGGTACAACACTTGTCCAACCTACTATCCATTGTGTTATGGAGGTTTTAGCCAACGAGGTTTGAAGGTTCACCACCTATCCAAGCTAGATCTATTGAAAGAAGGTATCTCTATTGTTTGAAGGTCAATGTGTGAATGGAGTGTAGCTATTATGTTTACTACCATGGATGGATTGAGGTATATATCCACCACTTGTTCAACCTACTAATCACTGTATTATGAAGGTTTTATCCCAAGGTGGTTTGAAGGTCCACCATATTTTCAAGCTATCTCTATTCAAAATCCCTACCTCTATTGTTTGAAAGCCAATGTGCGAATGGAGTGCAGCTACTATGCTTACTACAATGGATGGTTTGGGGTAGAGGTACACCACATGTCCAACCACCTACTTTCAATTGTGTTGTGGAGGTTTTAGCCCAGGTTGGTTTGAAGTTCCACCACCTATCCAAGCTAGGTCTATTGAACAAAGCTATCTCTTTTGTTTCAAAGTCAGTGTGTGAATAGAGTGTAGCTACTTTGTTTACTACCATGGACAATTTGGGGCAAAGGTCCACCACTTGTTCAACCTACTATCCATTGTGTTATGGAGGTTTTAGCCCAGCATTGTTTGAAGGTTCACCACCTATCCAAGCTAACTTCTTTGAAAGAAGCTATCTATATTGTTTCAACGTCAATGTGTGAATAGAGTGTAGTTACTTTTTTTACTACTATGGATGGTTTGGGATAGAGGTCCACCACTTTCCAACCTACTATCTATTGTGTTATGGAGGTTTTAGCCCAAGGTTTTTCGAAGGTCCACGACCTATCCAAGCTAGCCATATTGAATAGTCCTACCTCTAGTCTGATCACGTGGATGGTTTGGGGTAAAGATCCACCACTTGTCCAACCTACTAACCATTGTGTTATGGAGGTTTTAGCCCATGGTGGTTTGAAGGTCCATCACCTATCCAAGCTGGCTCTATTGAATAGTCCTATCTCTATTGTTTGAAGGTCAAACTCTGAATGGAGTGTAGCTACTATGTTTAGTACCATGGACGGTTTTGGATAGAGGTCCACCACTTGTCCACCTTGCTATCCATTGTGTTATGGAGGTTTTAGCCCTAGGTGGTTTGAAGGTCCACCACCTGCCAAAGCTAGCTCTATTGAAAATTCCTACCTCTATTGTTGGAAGATCATTGTGCGAATGGAGTGCATGTACTAGGCTTATTACCATGGATGGTTTGGGGAAAAGTTCCACTATCTTTCCAACCTACTATCCATTCTGTTATGAAGTTTTTAGTCCTATGTGGTTTGAAGGTCCACAACCGATCCAAGATCGCTCTATGGAATAGTCCTACCTCTACTCTAATAGCATGGATGGTTTCGACTACAGGTCCAACTCTTGTCCAACCTCCTATCCATTGTGTTATGGAGGTTTTAGCCGAAGGCGATTCGAAGGCCCACCACCTATCCAAGCTAGATCTATTGAAAGAAGCTATCTCTATTTTTTGAAGGTCAATGTGTGAATGGAGTGTAGCTATTATGTTTACTAATATGGATGGTTTGGGGTAGAGATCCACCACTTGTCCAACCTATTAACCATTGTGTCATGGAGGTTTTAGCCCAAGGTGGTTTGAAGGTCCACCACATATCCAAGCTAGGTCAATTGAAAATTCCTACCTCTATTGTTGTAATGTCAATGTTAAAATTGAGTCTATCTACTAGGATTACTACCATGGATGGTTGGGGGCAGAGGTCCACTACATGTCCAATCTATTTTCCATTGTGTTCTAGAGGTTTTTTCCCAGGTTGGGTTCTAAGGTCCACCACCTATCCAAGCTAGATCTATTGAACAAATCTATCTCTTTTGATTCAAAGTCAGTGTGTGAATGGAGTGTAGTTACTTTGTTTACTACCATGGAGAGTTTGGGGCACCACCTATCCAAGCTAGCTTCTTTGAAAGAATGTATGTCTATTGTTTCAAGGTCAATGTGTGAATGGAGTGTAGTTACTTTTTTTACTACCATGGATGGTTTGGGATAGAGGTCCACAACTTGTCCAACCTATTATCTATTGTGTTATGGAGGTTTAAGCCCAAGGTTGTTCGAAGGTCCACCACCTATCCAAGCTAGCCCTATTGAATAGTCCTATCTCTAGTCAGATCACGTGGATGGTTTGGGATAGAGATCCACCACTTGTCTAACCTACTAACCATTGTGTTATGGAGGTTTTAGCCCATGGTGGTTTGAAGGTCGATCACCTATCCAAGCTAGCTCTAATGAATAGTCCTATCTCTATTGTTTGAAGGTAAAACTGTGAAGGAGTGTAGATACTATGTTTAGTACCATGCATGGTTTGGGATAGAGGTCCACCACTTGTCCACCTTGCTATCCATTGTGTTATGGAGGTTTTAGAGCTAGGTGGTTTGAAGGTCCAAGACCTGCCAAAGCTAGCTCTATTGAAAATTCCTACGTCTATTTTTTGAAGATCAATGTGGAAATGGAGTGTAGGTACTAGGCTTACTACCATGGATGGTTTGGGGCAAAGTTCCACTATCTTTCCAACCTACTATCCATTGTGTTATGCAAGTTTTAGTCCTATGTGGTTTGAAGGTCCACAATCGATCCAAGCTCGCTCTATTGAATAGTCCTACCTCTACTCTAATAGCGTGGATGCTTTCGACTACAGGTCCAACCTCCTATCCATTGTGTTATGGAGTTTTTAGCCCAAGGAGATTTGAAGGCCCACCACCTATCCAAGCTAGATCTATTGAAAGAAGCTATCTCTATTGTTTGAAGATCAATGTGTGAATGGAGTGTAGCTATTATGTTTACTAACATGGATGGTTTGGGGTAGAGATCCACCACTTGTCCAACCTATTAACCATTGAGTCATGGAGGTTTTAGCCCAAGGTGGTTTGAAGGTCCACCACCTATCCAAGCTAGCTCTAGTGAAAATTCCTACCTCTATTGTTTGAATGTCAATGTGCGAATTGAGTGTGTCTACTAGGCTTACTACCATGGATGGTTGGGGGTAGAGGTCCACCAATTGTCCATCCTATTTTCCATTGTGTTTTGGAGGTTTTTGCCCAATTTGTTTTGACGGTCCACCACCTATCCAAGCTAGATCTATTGAAAAAATCTATCTCTTTTGTTTCAAAGTCAGTGTGTGAATGGAGTGTAGTTACTTTGTTTACTACCATGGACAGTTTGGGGCAAAGGTCCACCACTTGTCCAACCTACTATCCATTGTGTTATAGAGGTTTTAGCCCAAGGTTGTTTGAAGGTCCACCACCTGTCTAAGCTAGCTTCTTTGAAAGAAGCTATGTCTATTGTTTCAAGGTCAATGTGTGAATGTAGTGTAGCTACTTTTGTTACTACCATGGATGGTTTGGGACAGAGGTCCACCACTTTTGTAGTCTACTATCTATTGTGTTATGGAGGTTTAGTCCAAGGTTGTTTGAAGGTCCAACACCTATCCAATGTGGCTCTATTGAATAGTCATATCTCTATTCTAATCCCGTGGATGGTTTGGGGTAGAGGTCCACCACTTGTCCAACATACTAACCATTTTGTTATGGAGGTTTTAGCCCATGGTGGTTTTAAGGTCCATCACCTGTCCAAGCTAGCTCTATTGAATAGTCCTATCTCTATTGTTTGAAGGTCAAAGTGTGAATGGAGTGTAGCTACAATGTTTACTACCATGGATTGTTTGGTGTAGAGGTCCACTACTCGTCCACCATGCTATCCATTGTGTTATGGAGGTTTTAGCCCTAGGTGGTTTGAAGGTCCACCACCTGTCGAAGCTAGCTCTATTGAAAATTCCTACCTCTATTGTTTGAAGGTCAATGTGCAAATGGAGTGTAGCTACTAGGCTACTACCATGGATGGTTTGGGTTAAAGGTCCACTATCTTTCCAACCTATCATCCATTGGGTTCTGGAGGTATTATCCTAGCTTGGTTTGAAGGTCCACCACCTCTCGAAGATAGATCTATCAAAAAAAGATATCTCTATTGTTTCAAAGTCATTGTGTGAATTGAGTATAGCTACTTTTTTTACTACCATGGATGGTTTGGGGCAAAGGTCCACCACCCTTCTACCCTAGTATCCATTGCTTTATGGAGGTTTTAGCCTAGGATTTTTTGAAGATCCACCACCTGTTCAAACTAGCTCCATTGAAAGAAGTTATCTCTATTGTTTAAAAATCAATGTGTGAATGGAGTGTAGTTACTTTGTGTACTACTCAGGCGGTGCGGGGCGGGCAACAAGAAAGGCGACCTCTAAACACCCCTCAAGGCTCCCGTGCTGCTCAATTGGGGCTGGGGAAACCACAAGCACAACAAAACAACAAACCCACAGCCAAACCCAAACAAGATAGGGGCACCACCTAGTTATGGTATGCGAACTAGGACGCAAGAGAGATTTTGTCACAACCAAGAAGATACACCACAAAAAAAACACACACAAAATGGACTAGAGAGAGCTAGAGCAAAGGGAAGAGAGAGGAATGGATCTTGCGTAATACTTTATTTGTGACTTGCAAATGGAGATGGTTTGTTATGATGCTATCGTAGAGCTTGTACAAAAACTCACTCAATGCTTAGTGATTGCTAATCATTGCCAAAACACACACACACACTGTCTTAGGGTGTGGAAGACCTCTCACCACAATACCCTCTTACAATGGACACAAAACTGGCAATGAAAAACACACTAAAACACTTTCTAAAATCAAGATCAACCGATAAAAACTCAAAAGACACAAGTCACCTTGAATTCACCAAACCGTATTGCACAAATGGAAGGACGAAGATTTGAACGTCGAATCACACCTTTGATGCACCAAACCTCAATTTATTGATGATGAAGGAGCATGTACAATAGTGGTTTTGAGATTTGTGGAACTCACACTCTCTCACTTGCAATGTGTAGCTTGAAGGCTTCTCTCACACCAAGAGTGAAGCTCACAAGTGGTTGATACACCTAAGTCTCTCCTCACCCATAGAGTGTTGGGGTGCTATGTGAGATGTTGGAGGTTGTTTTACAAGAAGGAGAGGGGCCTATTTATACTTTGGAGACCCCTCATTAAGATTATTAGAAATCCTAATTTACAAGCTAACAAATCAGGATTATGATTTTCTTGAATATCAAAACATTGCGGACCTTCTTTATCTGCTTGAGTCATGGATGTGGGCTCAAAAAAGAGCATTATTGATGGTAGATAAGGTGAAAGTAAAGTTTTAAGTAAGAGGAGAGAGAGAGAGAGAGAGAGAGAGAGAGAGAGAGAGTTACTTTGTACATGTCTTGAGGTGAGGTGTCTTTTATGGTTAGGTCAATGCTATTTTGTGTTAGTATGTTAGTGGTTAGTGTTAGTAATCACTAAAAAGTTAATGATATATTTACAATGGGTAGAATGGGGGGAATGGTTGAAGTAATATGGTTGAATGAAGTGAGCAAATCCTTGTGATGGTGAATCTTGAAGAAGTTTTGGACTTACTTGTGTAAGTTCTCAAAATGACTATCGGTCTTCTTCTTCGTCTTCCCTTCTTTACGCCACCGCCGCCAAGATTGATTATCACGATGAAAATGGTAATTCCATTGATGAGATCTCTTGATTTGTAGAGGTTAATCATGGTACACATGTTGAATGTATGTATATATATATATAAGGAGTAAGATGGAATTGTACTTTGGAGATAATAGAGAGAGGCATAGAGATGGTGTATGTACATGGAGAGCTCATATGAGAGCTATGGGAGTAAGTGGGGAGGTTATTGGTGAAGAAGGTGAGAGAAACCATTGAAGGTGCTGGTTTGAGTGAGGGATTGAGAGGAATGTGTGTTTGTGTGTGTAGAAGTGTGGATAGAGGTGAGAGAAGACTATGGGCTACATGTGAGAAAAGTGGGCAGACTGGGGTCCACTCAAAAAACCATATCTCACCGTTGGTAGCTCCAAAAATCATGAAAAACTTTGAGGTGATTATTCAGAGCATGGGCTACATTTTCTCTTTTGACCACCGCTCCAAATTCGGAGTGGAGATGGATATTAAAAATCCCACCAAAAGACCTGTTTTTTGTTCACAAAAAGTCTTCAGTGGCCCCCTCCTTTGTTGAATTTGTACAATGCATCCAAGAGTGAGCCCCTCCTTTGTCATATCATAATACAAAGCATCCAAGTTGCCCTTGAACCATGCATGGAGGAGGATTATTGGTGAATAAAGAAATATATACATGGTGGGACTAGTGTATGGACTATTCATGGACTTTAGCTCAATGAGCACATGGTGTTAGAATAATGAGTAAAAATAATAATAAAAATATGGAGGAGTTATGGATATGGAAAGATATTGGAATCATATGATATGGTCCCTCTTTGAATTATTTTGGGTGAAAGAGGAAAAGGTATGCAAGTAAATATTATAATAAACGTGACCAATGAGTAGAAATCAATTTTTTGTTTTCACGAGGGTGAGGGTGAAAATGTGGGAGTGATTTATATAAAGGAAAAATATAAGGTTAGAGTATGTACATATTGACAAAAAATATACTTATGGTGTAAGAGGATGAAAGAAGGTGTACATAGGTTTAATAAAACACACACCTAAGTAGAAATATTTAAATAAAATACCAAAATAATTATAAAAAATCCCTATATTTAGGCCATATATACAATAAAATATTTACACACAAAGAGGCCATAATATACTTTTATTTTTCAATTTTTTAATTTTTTTGGCTCAACTAGCCAAGTGACTAGCTAATTGAGGGTTTTTTAAGAAAATATGGGAAAAGTCCCCTAACTCACACATGCCTATGTACAATGAAAAGGTAAGAATAGCCACAATGTTTAGGTGATTTTGGTAGGGTGGGATAACTCACTATGGTAATTATGGAGAGCCGAAAAACGGCTATCATTAGCCCTCTCCTTAGATAATGGTACATTCATGTACCATTTATCCGATCATACAACATGTAGATTGTGTAACGCCTATCTTTGTTTACTCTCATCTTTGTATGATTAAGAAACCTTGTGTGATATGAAAGGTTCTTAGAGAGAATAGGAGGATGTAATGAAGTGACTGAGTAAACCTCCTCCATTGAGAAAGTTTCCATAAGCACCCCCCACGATCAAAGATCTTGAAATATCTTTCCCAAAGCGAGATGTATGGTATGGAATCACTTACTGACTTTGGTTGAAGAAACTTGTAGATTTTACTGTTGTCCATCATTGCATCTATCACTATGAATGTGATCTAAAATATTGGTTGTTCTTCCTCCTATGTAAAGTGGATGTATCTGCTACGATCTTCAAGAGCTTGTATGAGCGAATTCCTGAACTGTAGCTCATAAAATTCATTCAACCTATGTAGGCTCACCAAATAAAAAATTATATGGCCTTCATGATTTAGGAAAGCTTGATCCATGATTCTAGCTGCTATTGGAAGGTATTGCAAATAGTTTACCACATAGGTAGATAACAGAGGAAGGTTTCTATTGCCTCCAACACATTGGAAGAGAATAGATTTTGGTACTGATTGATGAAATATCCACATGTAGCAATCAACAAGATTTTCATCTATGATGGAGACCAGAAGCATCACAATGTGCGACCTCCATACACCAAAGAACCAAATGAAGAAGGTTTGGAAACATCCGTTCATCACCAAGTATTCATGTCCTCTTCCACTTAAGAAGGTATGGTGTCCCCGATGAAAGGTATATGTGAAGAGAGGAGAAGTTGACCTTGAAGAGGTGAAACCCAATGTGAAGATGATTGGGGCTTCAAAAGCTTGGATTTCCTTGCTAAGAGATTGTCCCATGAATGAAGAGCCACCCACTAAAACACCATTGGAGAGAATGATACCCTTATGATAGTTTCCTTTTATGATTTTATCTCTTACTACTCTCCCATGTTCTTCATCCCCTTCTAAGCCCTCCCTTTGGCAAGGTTGTAACTCCTCACATCGTACCACTTCAAAGGTTGATGGATTACTGTTTGATTTTGTGAAACATTTGGCTTCTTGCATGATAGGTTCCTCCATGCTTAACATACATGGGTCATACCAATGCTTTTCAACATCCTCAAACACTTCTTCAAGATTATCCTCACATGGATTCAACTCACACTCTTCAACTTTGTTTTGGAGTTGGCATTCCATGTACACAATCATCTCTTTATGATCAATGTGGTCTATGATCTCTCCACCTATGATTTCATCTTCTTCTTCACTCTCTTCTTTTAGACAAGATACACTCTCAGAACATTCCATAAGATCAAGGTTACCTTCAAGGTCTTCATTCTCCATAGAGTCATGTTGCACAAAAGCTTCGTCTGCTCGGACTAGAAATTGATCCTCTGCCAAAAGGTTGGATGTATCCATTATTGAATCATCAATGCCATTTGAGATATCTTGTGTCGATTTTTGCATGCTTGTGATAAAGGTAGAAGAAAGAGATTCCACATTTGAATCTTGGCCACACACTTTAGCACTTGAATAATCAGTTGGCATGTAAGTAACTTCTTCAACATTTGTCGGAGTAGAAGGAGACAAGTATGGCAAAGGACATGACTCCTTGATAGAAACACTAACATGATGGTTGGTTCTTCCAACATGATGGAAACCATTTTTGATGTAGAAGTACTTGTGAAACTTCCTTCGGGCAATAGTGACCGCTTCTTCAAAAGTAGAGGGTCCACTACAAGTAACCTTAGTCTTTAGGAAAGGAGACAAACCCAAAATAAATTGATCCATTTTTACATAATTTGGAAATGTAGAACTAAATCCACATCCTTCCCATTGACAAGAAAAAATATCCTCATAAGCATAGTAGTCTTCACCATGTTGTTGAAGTCTCCCTAGTGAAGCCCATGCTTTCTCCGTTGTTGGAATTTTTGAGAATTTGGTCTTCAAAGCTTTGGAAATTTGGGTATACCCATCTTCAATCTGAGAAGACATACTCCAAAACCATTGCTCAGCGTTGCCTCTAAGGCATAGCAATAGAAAATCCCCTTTTTCAATGTCATCCCTTTTACCAAGGATACGACAAACCATTCTAAAATTAGCAAGAAAATCATCAACATCTTCTTCTAGATTCCCGAAGAAGATTGGGATATCCTCAAAGGTATAGCGTGTCATAGTCTCTCAATGCTAGAACCACACAAAGATTAGTTCCAAAAAATCATCAACTAACTACACAAAGTTTTGAAAGGTCTTTCAGCATGAATTCTAGATTCTTATGTGAAAATGTTTTTTTCCTTTCTTATGTTATGCATAATCCGAACCATATTCTAGATCAATTTTTGTTTCCTTGAAATTAAACTCAGTCATACATGTTTTCATGATTCATATAATCCACTTGATTATGCTGAAATTCAAGCATTCATGCAATACAACAACAATAAGCACACAATCGCTCCTTAGTGGGGACCCCAAAATTGAGGCGGTCCGGGGCGGGCAACAAGAAAGGCGACCTCTAAACACCCCTCAAGGCTCCCGTGCTGCTCAATTGGGGCTGGGGCAACCACAAGCACAAAAAAACAACAAACCCAAACAAGATAGGGGCACCACCTAGTTATGGTATGCGAACTAGGACGCAAGAGAGATTTTGTCACAACCAAGAAGATATACCACAAAAAAAAAACACACAAAATGGACTAGAGAGAGCTAGAGCAAAGGGAGGAGAGAGAGAAATGGATCTTGCGTAATACCTTATTTGTGACTTGCAAATGGAGATGGTTTGTTATGATGCTATCGTAGAGCTTGTACAAAAACTCACTCAATGCTTAGTGATTGCTAATCATTGCCAAAACACACACACACTGCCATAGGGTGTGGGAGACCTCTCACCACAATACCCTCTTACAATGGACACAAAACTGGCAATTAAAAACACACTAAAACACTTTCTAAAGTCAAGATCAACCGATAAAAACTCAAAATACACAAGTCACCTTGAATTCACCAAACCGTATTGCACAAATGGAAGGACGAAGATTTGAACGTCGAATCACACCTTTGATGCACCAAACCTCAATTTATTGATGATGAAGGAGCATGTACAATAGTGGTTTTGAGATTTGTGGAACTCACGCTCTCTCACTTACAATGTGTAGCTTGAAGGCTTCTCTCACACCAAGAGTGAAGCTCACAAGTGGTTGCTACACCTAAGTCTCTCCTCACCCATAGAGTGTTGGGGTGCTATGTGAGATGTTGGAGGTTGTTCTACAAGGAGGGGGGCCTATTTATACTTTGGAGACCCCTCATTAAGATTATTAGAAATCCTAATTTACAAGCTAACAAATCAGGATTATGATTTTCTTGAATATCAAAACATTGCGGACCTTCTTTGTCTGCTTGAGTCATGGATGTGGGCTCAAAAAAGAGCATTATTGATGGTAGATAAGGTGAAAGTAAAGTTTTAAGTAAGGAGAGAGAGAGAGAGAGAGAGAGAGAGAGAGAGAGAGAGAGAGTTACTTTGTACATGTCTTGAGGTGAGGTGTTGATAGCCGTTTTTCGGCTCTTTGTAATTGCCACAATGAGTTACCTCACCCTACCAAAATCACTTAAACACTGTGGCTATCCCTACCATTTCACTGTACATAGGCGTGCGTGAGTCACGGGACTTTTCCCATATCTTCTTCAAAAACCCTCAATTAGCTAGTCATTGGGCTAGTTGAGCCAAAAAAATAAAAATAAATTAAAAAAATAAAAAATATAAGTATATTATGGCCCATGCATATGTAAATATTTCTTTGTATATAGGGCCTAAATAAAAGATTTTTTCATAATTATTTTGGTATTTATTTAAATATTTCTACCTAGGTGTGTGTTATTTATGCTCTGTACATTGCCTCACCATTACCACAATTTTTTCTTACCATTTTTCATACTCTTTATTCCATATAGAAATATTTTCATGTAAGCTTCTCTTATATTTTGTGTAACTCCATCCCAACAAAAATCCAAAAAAACTAGTTCTATTTATGTGTATATTTTTTTCACTATTGTGATTTCTTTCTTCCTACATATATTCTCTATTACTCTCATAAATTAGACCACCAAAAATATTCATCTTTTTATGGTAGACTTATAATGAGAGAGATTTATTTTGACCCCTTTATATTTTTCCACCTATATTATTTGACATGTACATATTTTTTAGACCCCTCAATATTTGATTTTCTTAGTTGTACTATTCACTTATATCCTAATCTCAACAATATCTTCAATTATAGACCTACCAAATAAGGTCAAGGGTAGGTGGCATGCATACATGCACTATGGAGGGCTCACTCTTGGAGGTATTCAAAAGAATCATCCAAAGAAGGACCCCACAAAGACCTTGTGCAGTGGAAAACAACGGTCAGTTTTGCTGAATTTTTAAAGTTCACTTGCTCTCCGAATTTGAAAAGGTGATACAAACAAAACTTGTAGCTCGTGGGCTGAACTTTTGCCTCAAATTTTTTCATATTTTTTTGAGCTACGAGCTGTGAGCTATGATTTTTTTAGTGGACCCCAGTTTTCCCATGCTATGCAGCCACACTCTCTCTTCCACTTTATCATTTTTCTCTTTCACACACACTTCTCCACTCATCATCCCCATCTTTCTCACCACTCCTCTCTGCACACTACTCACCTTCTCCTCAACCTTGAAGAATAAGAGAAACCATGGTGAACTCATACCTCCCACACACAATTCCATTCAAAAATTGACCACCTAGTCTCATTTTTCCTCCTCCAATTTACCCATATCTATAAAAAAACCACAAAATTCATCCTCTTCTCTTAAAAGACAGCATCATGGTGGTTGATTACTCAGCTTCAATTACCTTGTCTCTCAAGGAAGGTCAAGAGTGGAGAAGAAATGTACCGTCAAAGCTAGTGGACCGTCAACAAGCGTCAAAATCGGCCCTACTCAAGACACTTGGAGCATCAACCTTGTAAGAAAGCCACCTTTTCTTACCTCTTAAGAGTTTTTTTCTTCCTTATTTGTATCCTATATGGATACTCCCATTGTAAATATCCAATTCCATTTGTAAATTAATACTAACTCTACTAACACTAACCCACTATGAAAAGTCCTATCACCTCCATTTCTCTCCTCTCTCTTTCCTCACCAACTTCTTGATAATTCCAAGCAAAAGAAATTAGATAAATTGCTAAAAATCTAACCCAACCATGGTTAGAGGAGTAACCCTAGCCTTCCAAATTGCTATAAAAGGAGGGTGTAGCTAGCACAAAGGGGGAGCCATAAGCAAGAGCACTATGCTATAGCTTGAGAAGCCAAGCTCAACCTCTCTAGAAGGAGCTCTTGAGTGGAAGCTCATTGTCTTATGCATGTGCGTGTGTTGTAATAGGGGATTAGCAAGGGAACTCTATGCCATTGTAAGAGAGAGAGTGATCATTCAATTGAGAGTAGGAAATCTATCATTTCTCCTACTAGTGTAAGCCCAACATTTGCTGAATCAAGGAGGGTGGATTTCGACTAAGCTTGGATATTTTGTCTCCCTTCCAACGTGAAGTAATGGACAACAATGATGCGTAAGTGTCTTGGTGTTTTTTGTTAAGTTCTTGATAGCTTGTTCTCTGGTGTTGTCATCAACCTAGCCATAAATCCCACATACTGTAAGAGGGCGACAGGGTGGAGAGGACTCCCCTGGCTTTAAGACAGTAATTGGGGTGGCTTTTCTTGTGATGTGTTGTGGTGAAATTTACGCAAGCTATGTTGAACAAATACTAATTTCACTTTGATTTGTCATGACAGATTTGTAAGAAGGTATTAATGCAACAAGCACCCCCTCCCCCTTTCTCTCTCTTTCTTAAATATATAGTTGTGTTTGCTTGATCATTGCCGATACGTTTCAAAGCAGCCCGAGCACTATCTTTCTCTCTCTCTCTCTCTCTCTCTCTCTTTCTCGTGTTTTAGGATGTGAGAGTATTCCATTGGTGTTAGGGTTAGTGTAAATTCCTTGCTTGTTTGTGGGTTGCTCTAACGATTCTCCTCTTTTGCGTCCTAGTTCGCTCTTAAACTAAGTGGTGCCCCTTGTGTAGTTGGGATTTGGCTGTGGGTTTGTTGTTTTGGTAGCTTGCATGAATCACGAGAATTTGTATGATCCCTTCATTCCCATTGCAAGGCAAAAGGTACACATAATTGTTAGTACTAAGTTGCAATTTCAACGTGTCATTCATAGAATTTTAGGTCCTCTTAGGTTGGCCGAGATAAACGCTTCAGTAAATCCTTTTATTTTGCCTCTCATTAGGTACGACCTTAGTTTGGACGTCTATATTTTTGTTTTGTTTTAAGTATTAGGACATGCATAGGCCATGGATAATGGCCCAGGTTTAGAGGTTTTTCCCTTTCATTTTACTCCACACATTAGAATAAACGTTGCAATTAGTAGAAAGATCCATTTTCAACAACGAATGGTGTTCATGTTTGGTGCCCAAAGAGCAGGAGAAATTCTTGCATCACCAAACCCTGTCATTCTACCTCTCATCAACTACCACACTTCTTTTGATGTACATGTGTTCATTTTATTTTAAAATGAAGTGCAGCCCGGCAAAATAGTGTGTATGTTTGTTTTTTCTTTGTCCAAGTTGTTACAAGAAACAAAAAGACGATCATTTGTTCTAACTGGGAATGTGTGTGCAGTGAAAGTTCAATCCTTAGAGATCTAGCTCTATTACCAATTGAGTTGCAGGAGCAAGTAGTAAGGCGTCTCCCTCATAACAAGAGGGTGGTGAAGTTAAGACAGAAGGTCCTACACGTGGATTCCATTTTCCTCTTGTTGTTGGGCACTAAGGAAGACCGCGCATTCATCCAACTAGTGTGTGCCCTAAGATTGGTAAATAGAGTGAAATTTGGCGTTTGGCGAGTGCATTTCACCATTGAGGAAGACTCTTCAGGAAACTTGCGGCCAGAGTTCACGCTTCATAGACTCACATTTGGTGAATTTTTCCCTCATTTGCGTCTTATTAATAGTCTTCCTTTCGCTTTCAACAAAGGAGATAGGGAGCTATTTAGAGCTTGTCTTAATAAAGAGAGCATAGAGAAGATTGCAAATTTGTATAAATTCTCATCCTTCTCTACTTTCTATGACACTTTGTTCATAGAGACATTGTAAATCTCTTTATGCTTTTGAATGATTTAACCATAATCCTAAGGAGTTTTTGTCCAGGAATTTTGTAGCACAAGTGGAGTCTTTAAATCTTGCAAACTTGATTGGACTTGATGAGGATGTTCTTTATGAAATTGTGAGAAGGTTGCCTCACTCCGACTGTGTGGAACTCGAAGGAAAGGAGCTCCTAGTCAATTGCTACTTTCTCACGGCCTTCGACGAGCATGAAGATCTAGTTTTTATACAAACCGCTTGTGCGTTGGGAATTGTAGAGCAAGTGCGATTTATCACTTGGGACGTGGTTGCTCTTTTGGATCCAGAAAATGAAGTTCTAGAGATTTCTGTTTATCGCCTTAGCTTTGAAGAATTTCAACCCTTCTTAGAGCTCATCAATAGTCTACCTTTTTGTTTTGATCAAACAAATCGAGACCTTATTGAAGCTTGGATAGCTGAAGAAGAAAACCTAGAGTGGTATTTTCTCACTTCTTCATTTGCAGGCGAGTGGTTCTAAATCTCTATTGTATCCCTTATTGTAACTCATGTTGTAATCTTTCATAATAATGGAGAGCCAACGCCAAATGTCTGGATATCCTCTTTTCTTTGGAGAGCCTGGAGAGGATGCAGAATTATTTTTAGCAAATTTCAAGATGTCTTGCCGTATCAAGAGGATAGTAACCGATCAAGAATGTGTAGAAATGTTTGAGGTGGTCCTTAGGAAAGATGCTAGTACTTGGTTTGACTCTTTGCCTGAGGAAGTTAAGGGGAATTACACAGAAGTGTTGAATCGTTTTAAGAGATACTTCTTTGATCCCCAAAACACTCAAAAACTATGGCAAGACATTGTTTCTCATAAGCAAAAAGACTTAGATGACTACTACTTGTACAAGCAAGAGTTTCTACGTCTTTGGGCTCTATGGATACGAAATGTTGCTAACCCTGGTGATGGTGCAGAATTTTTAAAGAAGGAGAGGTTCATAGCCGGACTCTTTCCTGACCTTAAGGTAAAAGTTGAGGCGGGTGCACCTGCTACTTTTGATGCAGCGGAAACTAGGGCTGCTGAGAAGTATAGGAAACTCAAGTGCTTAAGGGGAGAGGTTCCAATAGAAGTTCTTAGACCCAAAGGTAAGTCACAAGCATCAACATCTAGGGAGCTTCCTGATGTAACGGCTGGAGTGATTGAGAAGCTAAATGAATCTTTAAGCAGCCTGTCAATTCACCTTGCACAAGCTGTAGGTCCAAAGGGACAAGCAAAGAAGTCTGAAGAGAGAGAACCACGAACTAGGAGAGTCTTGCAATGTTGGAATTGCGGAGAGTCTGGACATGGGATGTATAATTGTCCTTGGCCCCGTGGAGAGCCAGGGAGACCTAACTTGAATTACCCAGTGATGAATGCAGGAGAAGGAGCTAGTCAACAACCAAGGCTTCTACAAAGGCCAAATGGACCAAGACCACCTCCACAAGGGGTAGAAGGAGTTCCACCTTTGCCAGATCCAAATGTGCATGTGGTAGAGGTGACAAATTCAAATGAGTTTGACATGGAAGCCAATGGCATTAAGCGTGGCCGAGGAAAAGGTAAAGAGAAAGAGGGTGTCCCATCACAGAGTGACCATGGACAAGGCAAGAAGGCAAAGGAGACCAAGGAAGCTAAGAGGACTCGACGTCGTATCAATCTCCAAGACTTCCCTCTTGGACATGGTATGGCTCCGTACAACTTGTTGGAAGACATGAGAGGTAAGGGTCCTGATATTTCATGGCCTCAATTTCTTGCATTATGTCCACAAGTTAGGAGGGATTTAACAAGGGCAGTTAGCACTAGGAGAAAGGTAAAAGAGAGTGTGCCTGTTGTAAAAATTGCACAAGCTGAAATGAATGAGGACATTACACCGGTGCTAGACTGTTACATCAAAGGGAGATTGGTTAGGAAAGGTCTAGTGGATGGGGGTGCACAAATTTGCATCATGACAGAGGGACTCATGCAAAAACTAGGCATGCACATCCATGAGACACCTGAAATTAGGGTCAAGATGGCAAACAATAGCAAGGCTAGGTGCGTAGGCATTTGTAAAAATGTTTTTGTGGAGGCCTTTGGCATTAAGAAGGCAGTGGATTTCTATGTCATGTCTACCAAGGGAAATGGTTACCCATTTATCCTAGGAAGACCATGGCTAATGAGAATGCGAGCTTTGCAGGATTGGGAGAGTGGAAAGCTAATTTGCAGGAATGACAATCACAAGAAGGTTGTCTTTGACATGAAGGAGCAACGCCAAGAGGAGCTCCATGAAGAATCATCTCAAAGTGAGACGGAAGAAGGTTGGACCGATAGCACTTCAGAAGAAGAAAGTAGCAGCAGCATTACTGAAGAGGAGTCTTCCATCGAAGTCATGGGGGTAAGGTTTAAGCCAAGCAACCAAGAGACCTCTTGTCAAGGCTTGGAGGAGGTAGGTCCTCAAGAGAATGAAGGTGTTCAAGATGAAGGGATGTTGGAAGGTATGCTATCAACAACACTTACAAAGGATGAAAGAGAGGAGTTCAAATGTGTGCTAAGGAAGTTTCCTAGGCTTTTTGCTAAAGACTACACCGATGTGCGTGGAGTAGATACTGTTCAACACAAAATTGAGTTGAAGCCAGAGGCCACACCTAAGGCTCAGAAGCTACGAAGGCTAGGAGTCATCAAGGAGCAGGCTTTACTCAAGGAGGTAAGAAAGCTCTAGCAGCAGGTTTCATTTATCCTGCTAATGATAGCCGTTTTTCGGCTCTTTGTAATTGCCACAATGAGTTACCTCACCCTACCAAAATCACCCAAACACTGTGGCTATCCCTACCATTTCATTGTACATAGGCGTGCGTGAGTCACGGGACTTTTCCCATATCTTCTTCAAAAACCCTCAATTAGCTAGTCATTGGGCTAGTTGAGCCAAAAAAATAAAAATAAATTAAAAAAATAAAAAATATAAGTATATTATGGCCCATGCATATGTAAATATTTCTTTGTATATAGGGCCTAAATAAAAGATTTTTTCATAATTATTTTGGTATTTATTTAAATATTTCTACCTAGGTGTGTGTTATTTATGCTCTGTACATTGCCTCACCATTACCACAATTTTTTCTTACCATTTTTCATACTCTTTATTCCATATAGAAATATTTTCATGTAAGCTTCTCTTATATTTTGTGTAACTCCATCCCAACAAAAATCCAAAAAAACTAGTTCTATTTATGTGTATATTTTTTTCACTATTGTGATTTCTTTCTTCCTACATATATTCTCTATTACTCTCATAAATTAGACCACCAAAAATATTCATCTTTTTATGGTAGACTTATAATGAGAGAGATTTATTTTGACCCCTTTATATTTTTCCACCTATATTATTTGACATGTACATATTTTTTAGACCCCTCAATATTTGATTTTCTTAGTTGTACTATTCACTTATATCCTAATCTCAACAATATCTTCAATTATAGACCTACCAAATAAGATCAAGGGTAGGTGGCATGCATACATGCACTATGGAGGGCTCACTCTTGGAGGTATTCAAAAGAATCATCCAAAGAAGGACCCCACAAAGACCTTGTGCAGTGGAAAAAAACGGTCAGTTTTGCTGAATTTTTAAAGTTCACTTGCTCTCCGAATTTGAAAAGGTGATACAAACAAAAGTTGTAGCTCGTGGGCTGAACTTTTGCCTCAAACTTTTTCATATTTTTTTGAGCTACGAGCTGTGAGCTATGATTTTTTTAGTGGACCCCAGTTTTTCCATGCTATGCAGCCACACTCTCTCTTCCACTTTATCATTTTCCTCTTTCACACACACTTCTCCACTCATCATCCCCATCTTTCTCACCACTCCTCTCTGCACACTACTCACCTTCTCCTCAACCTTGAAGAATAAGAGAAACCATGGTGAACTCATACCTCCCACGCACAATTCCATTCAAAAATTGACCACCTAGTCTCATTTTTCCTCCTCCAATTTACCCATATCTATAAAAAAACCACAAAATTCATCCTCTTCTCTTAAAAGACAGCATCATGGTGGTTGATTACTCAGCTTCAATTACCTTGTCTCTCAAGGAAGGTCAAGAGTGGAGAAGAAATGTACCGTCAAAGCTAGTGGACCGTCAACAAGCGTCAAAATCGGCCCTACTCAAGACACTTGGAGCATCAACCTTGTAAGAAAGCCACCTTTTCTTACCTCTTAAGAGTTTTTTTCTTCCTTATTTGTATCCTATATGGATACTCCCATTGTAAATATCCAATTCCATTTGTAAATTAATACTAACTCTACTAACACTAACCCACTATGAAAAGTCCTATCACCTCCATTTCTCTCCTCTCTCTTTCCTCACCAACTTCTTGATAATTCCAAGCAAAAGAAATTAGATAAATTGCTGAAAATCTAACCCAACCATGGTTAGAGGAGTAACCCTAGCCTTCCAAATTGCTATAAAAGGAGGGTGTAGCTAGCACAAAGGGGGAGCCATAAGCAAGAGCACTATGCTATAGCTTGAGAAGCCAAGCTCAACCTCTCTAGAAGGAGCTCTTGAGTGGAAGCTCATTGTCTTATGCATGTGCGTGTGTTGTAATAGGGGATTAGCAAGGGAACTCTATGCCATTGTAAGAGAGAGAGTGATCATTCAATTGAGAGTAGGAAATCTATCATTTCTCCTACTAGTGTAAGCCCAACATTTGCTGAATCAAGGAGGGTGGATTTCGACTAAGCTTGGATATTTTGTCTCCCTTCCAACGTGAAGTAATGGACAACAATGATGCGTAAGTGTCTTGGTGTTTTTTGTTAAGTTCTTGATAGCTTGTTCTCTGGTGTTGTCATCAACCTAGCCATAAATCCCACATACTGTAAGAGGGCGACAGGGTGGAGAGGACTCCCCTGGCTTTAAGACAGTGATTGGGGTGGCTTTTCTTGTGATGTGTTGTGGTGAAATTTACGCAAGCTATGTTGAACAAATACTAATTTCACTTTGATTTGTCATGACAGATTTGTAAGAAGGTATTAATGCAACAAGCACCCCCTCCCCCTTTCTCTCTCTTTCTTAAATATATAGTTGTGTTTGCTTGATCATTGCCGATACGTTTCAAAGCAGCCCGAGCACTATCTTTCTCTCTCTCTCTCTCTCTCTCTCTCTCTCTCTCTCTCTCTTTCTCGTGTTTTAGGATGTGAGAGTATTCCATTGGTGTTAGGGTTAGTGTAAATTCCTTGCTTGTTTGTGGGTTGCTCTAACGATTCTCCTCTTTTGCGTCCTAGTTCGCTCTTAAACTAAGTGGTGCCCCTTGTGTAGTTGGGATTTGGCTGTGGGTTTGTTGTTTTGGTTTGTGTTGTGTTGTGCCCCAGCCCCATTGAGCAGCACGGGAGCCTTGAAGGGTGTCTAGAGGCCACTCTTCTTGTTGCCCGCCCCGGACCGCCTCAGTGTCTTTTATGGTTAGGTCAATGCTATTTTGTGTTAGTATGTTAGTGGTTAGTGTTAGTAATCACTAGAAAGTTAATGATATATTTACAATGGGTAGAATGGGGGGAATGGTTGAAGTAATATGGTTGAATGAAGTGAGCAAATCCTTGTGATGGTGAAGCTTGAAGAAGTTTTGGACTTACTTGTGTAAGTTCTCAAAATGACTATCGGTCTTCTTCTTCGTCTTCCCTTCTTTACGCCACTGCCGATGTTGGGGTATAAAGCCCAATGTGGTCGCCCAGGTAAGTGGGCGGGCCGCCAGGTATGTACACATATTCTTTTGTAAAAACCTAATAAGAACTCACTATGCTCTACACATTATAGTAGAGAGAGTTCACCATATCGTCATGCTCTTCTTCTCGCACTCTCTCTCGCGTCACAGTTCCGCTCGTACTCCTTCAACTGGTATCAGAGCTCAGATCGAGGCTCGGGGCAGCACTGCAGGAGGCTAGAGTCACCAACTCAGATTGGAGTGAAATTCGACAGGCAAAGACACGGCCCCAAATGCTGTGGGCGAGCCTGAATGGCTCGGTGTTCTCAGAATTTCATTCTGAGGTCATCTCGGCCACCGTTCGGCTTCGACAAAGGTCTGCGTAGGCCATTTTCGACTACGTGGTCTCGGTGGGTGCAGATTCGACACTGCAAATTTGGGGTTTTCGGCTTACGACTGCAGGTGCTGAGGATATCGACACTCCCAGAGTGTTGATTTGTGGCTGTCTACACATCGAAGGACGGCTCACAGTTCTTGGAGGCATGTCACATACGACACGGGCGCATTTACACACAGAGTGTAGGCAACATCCACTAGTTCATCAGGTAGCTTGTGTTTGCTGCTTGATATTCCAGATTTCATCCATACATTGTAGGTACTTCCACATGGGATGTATTGTTAGAGATGATGTATGTCTGTTGAGGGTTTGCTGGCTGTGAGTCACGCAGCAAACAACCACCGCAACGGTTACAGCATACAGTGGGAAATTTGTGGATGTATGACTTTGTGGGAAGTCTATGTCCTGTCAGATTTACTCCAGCCTTTGTTGAGGGTCGAGTGAGGTTTTATTGAGCTGGGGGATTCTCGAATGTTGAGATCCTTTCGGTGATACAGGTCTTGGAGCGATCCCTCGAGCACCCTTAGATAGGCAGCTAGGATGTATTGATTGTGAGTTAGAAAGTTGGGATTGCATCTTTGATTTATTGCCGTTGAGGCATTGTTGCAGTCTATGCTTACAGTACAGTGACAGAACAGTCAGATACAGTACAGGTGCATGACAGGTTTACCCACAGCTTACAGTGTCAGAGAGATAGTGTTTTTGAGCTTTTTTTTGGTCTGTTTTTTAGTACACCAGAGCCATTTTACAAAGGAGACTCTGCCGAAATTTATGCAGAATCTGAAGCTTTCTTGGTTCATTTGACAGGTTGATATTGGTTCAGAGGTCAGTTTACAGGGGAAACTCTATCGAATTTTTCCCAGGAAAGTAAACTACTGTGAAGCGTAGCTATGGCTGGATCACAGGACACTGCTCTTTACAATATCAAGAAGCTGGATGGAACCAATTTCCCATTGTGGAAGAAGCAGATTTGGCACGTGTTGGTACAAAAGAAGCAGATAAAACCTATAAAGCTCAAGGGGATAAAACCAGAAGATATGGACGAAGATGAATGGAGCGAAATGGATGAATTGGCACTTTCTACCATTATGCTGACTTTGGCAGAAAGCGTTTACTTCAATGTAGCAGACGAGATGTCGGCTTATCAAGCATGGTTAAAGCTGAGGGATCTTTATGAGAAGCAAAGTGCAGCTTCACAGGTATACTGGCTTAAGAAGCTTGTTGACTTGAAGATGAAAGAAGGGACACCTATGTCCAATCATCTGAATGAATTCAACACAATCTATAGTCAGTTGTCAGCTCAAGGTGTCAAGTTTGATGAACCTGTTAGAGCTATGTTCCTGTTGATCACATTGTCGGAAAGTTGGGACACTTTTCGCACAGCTTTGAGTAATTCTGCACCTCCAGATGGTTTGAACATAGCAGGTGTAGAAGGAAGTCTGCCTACTAAAGAAACCAATAGAAAGACAATGGACAAAGGCAAAGGAACAGCCTTAGTTGTCAGGGGAAGGACCAAAGAAAAGTACAAAGGTGGAAAGAGGAATCAGTCTCGTAGCAAGTCCCACAGTGCTAAAGGAAAGAGTGACATAGAATGCTATCATTGTGGCAAGAAGGTTCACATGAAAAGAGACTGCAGAGAATGGAAAGCAGAAAAAGGCAAAGAGAAAGCTGAAGACCATGGTGAGAAGAACAAGTCCTCACTGAAGATTCAAGAAATAAATGTGACAAACACTGTTGCAGAGGATGACAGTCTAGTGTCAGGAGACATCTACTTCTTGAAGAATACAATGGACTCAGCTCTTCTTACAGCATCTGATGGAAATGCACTGAGTGACTGGATTATAGACTCAGGGGCATCACTTCATGTGTCTCCAAACAAGGAGTGGTTTACCTCTTATGTGACCACTAAAGATCATGTTCGGCTAGGCAATGGGCAGACATGTGAGATCTTAGGTGTTGGAGATGTTCAATTGAAGTTTCAGAATGGCTCTTCTTTCACACTAAAGAATGTGAGACATGTTCCCGCAATTACAAAGAGCTTGATCAACACAGGTTTACTTGATGATGCTGGCTACGTCACCACTTTTGGACAGAACATGTGGAAGATATCCAAGGCTTCTATGACAGTAGCACATGGAGTAAAGTCTAGAGGACTTTACATGATTTATGTATCAAATGTCTCTAAAAATTTAATCAATGTAACCGAGCAACCGAACGTTTCTTTGTGGCATAGCCGGTTAGGACATATGTCCAAGAAGGGAATGGAAATCTTGTCTCGTTTTGGTTATTTGCCTGGATTTTCATTTAATGATTTTGAATTCTGTGAACATTGTCTGTATGGTAAGCAAACACAGCAGCCACATAAGCATAGAAGCAGTAGATGAGATACACAGCTGGCACTTGTTCATAGTGATTTGTGTAGACCTATGCCTAACCTATCTCTAGGGGGAGCTTCTTACTTTATGACATTTATAGATGATTACTCGAGGAAAGTATGGGTTTACTTTCTCAAGCACAAGGATGAAGCGTTTAGTGTTTTCAAAACGTTTGTGACACTTGTGGAGAATCAGAGTGGCAAGAAGCTTAAATGCTTACGCACTGACAATGGTGGAGAGTATGTTTCAAAGGCCTTTCAGGACTTTTGTGAGTCAAAAGGTATAAAACGTGAACTTACTGCTCCTTACAATCCTCCTCAAAATGGTGTTGCTGAGAGGATGAATAGGACCATACAAGAGAAGGTCAGAAGTATGTTGTCTAATGCACAGCTGCCAAATTGGTTTTGGGCTGAAGCTGTATCAACAACTGTTCATCTTGTAAATAGATCTTCTAGCAAGGTTTTGCAGAAGGATTCAGTGCCAAAGATGGTATGGTCAGGAAAAATTCCCTCATACAAGCATCTCAGAGTCTTTGGCTGTGAGGCATATACTCACGTTCCAAAGGAATTTAGGAACAAACTTGAGCCAAAGAGTAGAAAGTGCATCTTTCTAGGCTATGGTAATTCTGGTGAGATGGGGTACATACTTTGGGATCGCGAATCCAGAAAGGTTGTCCGCAGCAATGATGTTCACTTTAATGAATCCAAATATCATTCTAAACCAGAGAGGGTTGAGGAGATTAGAAGAGTTGTCTTCCAAGAGGATGGACCTGCACGTGCAAGACAGAATGTCAGGGCTCAAGAGGAGCAAGGACAGGATAGAATGGAACCACAGGTTGTGGCTGAGCCTGAGCCACCTATTGTGCGTAGATCTGGACGTGTCACGCAACCTCCTGATAGTTTTGTTCCCTCTATGAACTATGTCATGTTGATTGATTGCAATGAGCCTTCATGTTACAAGGAAGCAGTGCAAATGAAGGACTCCGGGAATTGGCAATTGGCCATGCAGTCAGAGATGACAGCTCTGCATAAAAACAAGACATGGAAGCTAGTTAAATTACCACAGGGCAAAAAGGCTCTACCTTGTAAATGGGTTTACAGGTATAAGATCACCGCTCATGATAGTCAGCCAAAGTACAAAGCAAGGCTTGTTGCCAAGGGCTTTAAGCAAGAACAAGGCATTGACTTTGATGAAGTCTTCTCTCCGGTGGTCAAGATGACTACCTTGAGATGCTTTCTTGCATTGGTTGCCATATTAGATTTGGTGTTGCACCAAATGGATGTCAAGACAGCGTTCTTGCATGGTGATTTAGATGTAGAAATTTACATGCAGCAGCCAGAAGGGTTTGTTGAGAAAGGCAAGGAAGATTGGGTATGCCAGTTGTTAAAGAGTCTTTATGGCTTAAAACAATCATAGAGGGCATGGTACCATAAATTCCACAAGTTTATGCTTTCTCAAGGCTACAAACATAGTGAGTTCGATCACTGTCTATATACAAAGAAGGCTAAGGATGGCAGTTGGCTGATCCTTATTTTGTATGTGGATGACATGTTGATTGCTGGCAAGCACTTGGAAGAAATTTCAGCTTTGAAGTCAAAGATGGCAAAATCGTTTGACATGAAAGACATGGGTGAGGCAAGTCATATACTTGGTATGCGCATTGAGAGAGACAGATCAAAGAAGTTGATTTGGTTATCTCAAACAGAGTATATTGACAAGGTTTTGCAACGTTTCAATATGGAGAAGGGAAAGACACTGAGTGTTCCATTGCCACCATATGTGAAACTTAGCAAACAAGATTGTCCTATGTCTGAGGAAGAACAGTCTGAAATGGATAAGATTCCATATGCGTCTGCAGTGGGTAGTTTGATGTATGCAATGATTGCTATTCGCCCAGACATTGCATTTGCAGTGGGAGTAGTAAGTCGATACATGTCAAACCCAAGCAAGAAACATTGGGAGGCAGTGAAAGGAATATTGAGATACCTGAAAGCTATAAAAAGTATGCGTATATGCTATGGGAGTCAGGAGCTAAGTGTAAAGGATTTTACAGACTCAAATTATGCAGGTGACTTAGAAAACCGAAGGTTTACGTCAGGGTATGTCTTTACATTGGCTGGTGGAGCAGTATCATGGCGTTCTAGATTACAAGATTGTGTTACTCAGTCTACTACAGAGGCTGAATATGTTGCAGCATCAGAGGCATGCAAAGAATCAATTTGGCTTAATCGACTAGTAACAGATTTGGGAATCAAAGAAGAGATGCCTGTGTTATATTGTGATAGTCAAAGTGCTATACAATTGGCTCGCAATCCAGTTTATCACTCAAAGACAAAGCATGTGGATGTGAAGTATCATTTCATCAGGGAAATGCTCGAGGATAAGAAACTTCAGCTTGTCAAAGTTCACACCACAGAAAATCCTGCTGATCTACTTACAAAAGGACTTCCCTCAGAGAGCTTTGCGCATTTTCGCAAGCAAATAGTTGTAGGGTAGTACATCACTTCTCTACATCTCTTGTATATTAGCTTGTATAGTAGCTTCTCTCACACTTAAAGTACCACATTGGACTTTAAGTGGGAGGTTGTTGGGGTATAAAGCCCAATGTGGTCGCCCAGGTAAGTGGGTGGGCCGCCAGGTATGTACACATATTCTTTTGTAAAAACCTAATAAGAACTCACTATGCTCTACACATTACAGTAGAGAGAGTTCACCATATCGTCGTGCTCTTCTTCTCGCACTCTCTCTCGCGTCCCACTTCCGCTCATACTCCTTCAGCCGCCAAGGTTGATTATCACGATGAAAATGGTAATTCCATTGATGAGATCTCTTGATTTGCAGAGGTTAAGCATGGTACACATGCTGAATGTATGTATATATATATAAGGAGTAAGATGGAATTGTACTTTGGAGATAATAGAGAGAGGCATAGAGATTGTGTATGTACATGGAGAGCTCATATGAGAGCTATGGGAGTAAGTGGGGAGGTTAATGGTGAAGAAGGTGAGAGAAACCATTGAAGGTGCAGGTTTGAGTGAGGGATTGAGAGGAATGTGTGTTTGTGTGTGTAGAAGTGTGGATAGAGGTGAGAGAAGACTATGGGCTACTTGTGAGAAAAGTGGGCAGACTGGGGTCCACTCAAAAAATCATATCTCACAGTTGGTAGTGAGGCATGCTTTTCCATGCATGGGAACCCCCTATATTTTTTTCTCTTTTACCAAAAATATTTCCTATTATATAAGTTACTTTTGATTTTTTCTTTCCTTTTTTCACTAACGTTTTAGCCTTTATTAAATAAATAATACTTATGCTAATCAATCACGATGTAGCATAATAAGTAAGCTTTCTTTGTTGATCTCTCTTTTGACCTTAAATATTAAATATATATATATTCTAGTATTTTCTAATATATTTTTTTCATGTATATATATTATTCCACTCTACCAAATATTTTATTCACTAGTTTTCATTTTCAAACCTCAACCCCACTTTCAAATTTCAATAATACCTCCATCTAGATGATTGCCAATCTTTTCAACACTCTAGGTCATGTTTTCATACACATGAAGGAGCTTACACTTGAAGGCAAGAGAGAAGTCCACTCAAAGGGGACCACCAAAAGACTTTTGCAGCCACAAATAATACATTATTTGGCTGAATTTTTTAAGTAAAGAAGAACCCCGAATCTGAAGGAGCGTTCAACACAAAAGATGTAGCTCGTGATCTCAACTTTTAGCTCAAATTTTTTCAGAATTTTTGAAGTTATGAACACGGAGATATGATTTTTGTAGTGGACCCCAGTTTTCTCATGTAATGGTGACACAGGCCATCCCCACTTTTCTTCCTTCTAGAATGGCTATGGTTCTACAAGTCTTCAAGCATGATTACAAGAGACAAAGCTCTTTTAATGAGGTCTTGGCTAGTCTAGAGTAATTCTATCACCATTTTTGGAGGATCCATCCTCATCAACAAATATCCACCTTCGACAACCTCTCTTATAATTTTCTTACCTCTCTCTTCTCTCCTTAATAAGCCTATGTCTATCCAAAGCTAGACTATTGTAAATATTTCCTATCCTCTACATCCTACCCACATTCTCTCTTCTTCTCTCTCTATTGACTCTGGTATTTTAAATAATGAGGAGACAAGATGGGAACCACAGTCACATGCACCCCATTTTCCTAGTCACCAAAGTGGGACACTCACCTCAAATAGAAATATTGCTAAATCCTTCCCTCCTTCCCTATATAAGGAGGCCTTGAGAGCTCACTTGGGGCGGAGAGATACACACTCCCACACACCTATCTATACACACTCTTGTGCTACATGCTTGTAGCATGAACCCGAATCACATAATCACAACCCCATCATCATCACCATCACCATGCACAAAAGATGAGCACCACACCTCCACACCACTTGTAATTAAGGGTTGAAGGCACAATTTCAAGAAGAAGAAGGGTGGACACACTCGTGATATTCCTCGCCATCAACTCCCATCTCTCCATTATGCCTCCTACGATCTTGTTCCCTTCTCATTTTTCTGCCATACGCTACCTATTGTATTCATCTTTTGCAAGCAATCAACACACTCCATCTTGGTGCCATACTTTGTGTCGCTTTGGATACATCTCATTGTGAGTATGGTATATGCTTGTTCCTTGCCATATTTTTTCTGCTTATGTTAAGGTGTGCGGATTCGCCACCATACACACACACTCTCTCTCTCCCTCTCATATTCCTATCATCTTGCTACTTCCATCTTGAGGTGTGCGGATTCGCCACCTCTTGTATGATAAGTGAGCATACTCGCAAGTTTTCCCTACCTCATTATCTTCCTTACTAACATGCACGAGTAGCAAGCCCATTCTCACTCATTCACCACTCCTCTCACCTTATTCTCCGACCACCCCATTCCACATTTTGGCGTGGATCTTGAAATTTTTTTCCATGGCATGCTTCATTGTGTATATGTATGCGTCCTAGCCGCATATCTTGCTAGGTGGTGCCCCTATTGTGTATTCCCCATGATGAGGCCATTATGCATAGTCTTGGTGTAGAGGCCACCGGGTCTAATTTTTCACTTCCGCCTCAGTAGCTCCAAAAATCATGAAAAACTTTGAGGTAATTATTCAGAGCGTGGGCTACATTTTCTCTATTGACCGCCGCTCCAAATTCGGAGTGGAGATGGATATTAAAAATCCAACCAAAAGACCTGTTTTTTCTTCACAAAAAGTCTTCAATGGCCCCCTCCTTTGTTGAATTTGTACAATTCATCCAAGAGTGAGCCCCTCCTTTGTCATATCATAATACAAAGCATCCAAGTTGCCCTTGAACCATGCATGGAGGAGGATTATTGGTGAATAAAGAAATATATACATGGTGGGACTAGTGTATGGACTATTCATGGACTTTAGCTCAATGAGCACATGGTGTTAGAATAATGAGTAAAAATAATAATAAAAATATGGAGGAGTTATGGATATGGAAAGATATTGGAATCATATGATATGGTCCCTCTTTGAATTATTTTGGGTGAAAGAGGAAAAGGTATGCAAGTAAATAATATAATAAACGTGACCAATAAGTAGAAATGAATTTTTTGTTTTCACGAGGGTGAGGGTGAAAATGTGGGAGTGATTTGTATAAAGAAAAAATATAAGTTTAGAGTATGTACATATTGGTAAAAAATATACTTATGGTGTAAGAGGATGAAAGAAGGTGTACATAGGTTTAATAAAACACACACCTAAGTAGAAATATTTAAATAAAATACCAAAATAATTATAAAAAATCCCTATATTTAGTCCATATATACAATAAAATATTTACACACAAAGAGGCCATAATATACTTTTATTTTTTTATTTTTATTTTTTTTTGGCTCAACTAGCCAAGTGACTAGCTAATTGAGGGTTTTTTAAGAAAATATGGGAAAAGTCCCCTAACTCACACACGCCTATGTACAATGAAAAGGTAAGAATAGCCACAGTGTTTAGGTGATTTTGGTAGGGTGGGATAACTCACTATGGCAATTACAGAGAGCCGAAAAACGGCTATCACTACCATGGATGGTAGAGGTCCACCATGTCCAACCTAGTATCCATTGCGTCATGGAGGCTTTAGCACAAGGTGGCTCCAAGCTAGCTCTATTGAAAGAAGCTATCTCTATTATTTGAAGGTCAATGTGTAAATGGAGTGTAACTACTATGTTTATTACCATGGATAGTATGGGGCAGAGGTCCATCACTTGTCCAACCTACTATCCATTGCGTTAGGGAGGTTTTAGACCAAGGTGGTGTGAAGGTGGACCACCTGTTCAAGCTATCTCTATTATTTCAATGTTAATGTGTGAATTGTTAATATCTCCTAGATCCACCACTTGGCCATTCTAACCATGTCTTAAAGTTAGGTGCATTCAACACTTGGCCATCATAACACTTATAATTTTACACAATGTTTGTAGGATGAGTAGATCCTAGATCCACCAAGTGGCCATTTAGACTAAGAATTGGGAAGTAGGTGCATCAAAGATCCACCACTTGGCCATTATAGCAAAGGCTTCAAGTTTGGATACAATTGTTGGTATCTCCTAGATCCACCACTTTTCCATTCTAACCATGTTTTAAAGTTAGATGCATTCAACACTTGACCATCATAATACTTGTAATATTAAACAATATTTGTGGGATGAGTAGATCCTAGATCCACCACTTGGCCATTTAGACTAAGAATTGGGAAATAGGTGCATCAAAGATCCACCACTTGGCCATTATAATGAAGGCTTGAAATGTGTATTCAATTGATGGTGTCTCATAGATCCACCACTTGGCCATTCTAACCATGACATAAAGTTAAGTGTACTCAACACTTATAATTTTACACAATGTTTGTGGGATGAGTAGATCCTAGATCCACCACTTGGCCATTTAGACTAAGGATTGGAAAGTAGGTGCATCAAAGATCCATCACTTGGCCATTATAACAAAGGCTTGAATTGTGGATCCAATTGTTGGTGTCTCCTAGATCAAGCACTCCGCCATTCTAACCATGTATAAACTTGTCCACTACCTATCCAACATACGTGCCATTGAGGCATACAAAACCACAAGGCTCACTACATGTCAAAGATAAGTTTCATAAAAGCAAAGAGAGCCACAATGTCCACAATCTAAGCTACCCATGGGAAATTGATGTAAGGTCCACCACTTGTCCAAGCTAAGCTTCATTAAAGCATATAGCACCATAATGTCCACAATCTAAGCTATGCATGGAAAATTGATGCAAGGTCCACCACTTCTCCAAGCTAAGCTCCATTGAATCATTGAGAGACACTCCATTGAAGAATACATAGACAAAATTTCCACCACTTGTTCAAGATAATCTCCATTGAAGCATCAAGATAATCTCCATTGAAGCATAGAGGGACACAAGGTCCACAATTTAAGGTAAGCATGGAGAAATGATTTAACGTCTTCAATCTTAAGATTCATGCAAGCATAGAGATCCACAAGGTCCACCATTTTTCCAACCTAATCTCCATTGTAGCATAAATACCTACAAGGTCCATAATCTAATCTATGCACGGAGAGCTGATGCAAGGTCCACCAGTTGTCCAAGCTAAGAATAGTCAAAGAAAATAGAGCTAGAAGATCCACAACCTAAGCTATACACGGAAATTTGATGCAAGGTCCACCACTTATCCAAGATAAGATCCATTGAAGCATAGAGAACCACTCCATTGAATAATAGAGAGCCATAATGACCACCACTTGTTCAAGATAATCTCCATTGAAGCATAGAGGGCCATGAGGTCCACAATTTAAGCTAAGCAAGGAGAAATTATGCAAGGTCCACCATGTGTTCAAGATTGAACTTCATTCAAGCATAGAGAGCCACAAGATTCACCACTTATCCCACCCATATCTCCATTGTAGCAGAGAGAGTTTCAAGGTCCACAATGTAATCTATGCATAGAGAATTGATCCAAAGTTCACCATTTGTCCAAACGTAAGCTCTATTGAAACATAGAGATCCACAAGGTCCACCACTTCACTACAAGAGGTTGTGTGCTCTTGTGACGCTGTTAGCGACGGAAATACATTGAATTTTTATAACCCCCGGCGTCGCTAAAACCGTCGCTACGAGAGCGTCGCTATAAGCGTCGCTATAGGCGTCGCTATATGCGTCGCTATGAGCGTCGCTATATAGCGACGCATATAGCGACGCTTATAGCGACGTTTACACAGAAGACTATAGCGACGCTCATAGCGACGCTACAGAGCCATAAATAGCGACGTTTATAGCGACGCCCGAGAGAATATTTTTTTGGTGGCAGGGCATCGAATGCCCTGCCACCCATCAACCATATTGTACTTGATTCACTTTTTAAAAAAGTGCAAAGGTAGATAATAGACCCAAAATAGTCACCCACAAGACGCATTGTTTGCAAAATTGACAATTGTACACATCATAGGCAAAATGAATTGATTGGCAAATGTAATAATGACAATTGTACAACATCATAGGCATAAAGAATTGATTGGCAAAAGGAACTGCGGTGACAAATGTAATAATATACATGGTTCAAAAAGACGTATAAAATCCGTCTCATGATACATAAGCTATGAGAAACCCTAAACTAATGCTATCTAGCTACGGCTAAACTGACGTCGTCTAGTCAGACGTCTCATCGCGTCCAAGCGGCGTATCTGTCGGATTCTGCAAAAAAAGACAATAAGACAGCTTTCAGTAAGTATAAACATATAACGACATTTATAAAACAATACAAAAAATAAAAAAGAGTAAACCCTAATACTAACCATGCCGCCGCGAGAACTGAGAATGTCCATCAGGGCGTTTAAGCCCTTCCTGCCTGCGTACTCGCGCTCGTACGGTGTGGGATCACGTCCTGTCATTGACCACTGTCAAAACATACAAAGATCTCATTATGTTAGAACTAAAAAACTCATAAACCCTAAACTATCGAACATGCATAAAGAGCAATGTGAAAAGACTTACAAAATCGGCCTCAAATGATGCCCATCCACCGCTCCCCAAGTGGTGCGAGCTCCCTGCCTCTACTCGCGCTCTGGCTGCATCCTTTTGTTGCTTCCACTTGTCGGGATTCTCGCGCGCTGCTTTCTTCGCATTCTTCCAATCTTCTTTGGCCAGCCAATCTGGCCTATTCCACCCATTCTTGATTGCTTTTTGCACTTCGGAACGCTTGTGTTTGCAGTATTCGCGCATTCGAATCTTCATCAGGTCTTCATTGAAGCGCTGATCCCGTGTTGGAACGGGAAACTCATCATGAAGTATGCTGATGACTCTGTTTTTTAAATCACTTGGTACTTCACTCCATTTGTTTAGTATATAGTGTCTAAACAGCTGAGAGCAAAGACCACGCATGCGCGAGATCACCTTCTTGCCGTCATCATCCATGATGATGCCGCCGCTGATGTCGACGGAGTAAGGCAAGCCCTCTGGCCGGTGACGCGTGAACCTGGGTGTCCCGGCAGGGGTCTCTAGCGGCGTGTCGATGGGGGTACGGACGTCAGGTGTCTCCACCGGCGTCTGGGCCCCGAAGCGAGGAGTGTCGAGTGGGGTGGCTCCTGGCGGAGTAGGTAGAGGTGTGTAGCTTCTAGGAACAGTCAGCCGTGCAAAACCTGGCGTAGATGGCGATGCTGTGGCTGGTGTGGGGGCGGGCAAAGAAGGGGAGGGTAAAGAGCCTCGTCGAACACGAGGTGGTGTGGAGGCATCGGTGGCGGAATCCCCACAACAACCGCCACCGCCACCACTAGAGCGCCGATGTCTAGACGAGTGTGAAGCTCGTCTCGTCGACGCCGAAGCTTCGGAGCGTGCCGAATGCTCCGAAAGAGAGGGAGATGCGGATGGTGTAGGAACGCGCGATGATGCGCCAGAGCGATGACGCTCCACGTACCACTGTCTCTGCTGCGGTGACAAAGAAGAAAGAAACTCCTCATCATCAATACCTGCATTAAACACACGAATATTTAAACTTAATATTGAATGAATAGAGTAGACAATGACGCAAATACCATTAAATACAATGACGTAATGACGCATATAAATACAATGATGCAATGAATCGAGTGATAGAAGAGGCAAGTCGAAAACTGAGAATTTTCAATCAAAAGATGTGAGCGCGAGTAGAAAAGAGCGTTATACACCATGGAAGGTACTTAGAGAGCCAGAGCTTTTACAACACGGATCAAAATTGTTCAAATACAATATTTGTGGCTTTAAGAGATCTCTCTCTCATCCTCGCATAACTCAGCATAACTTCCTATATCTATATAGAGCTCTCCGTTTAAACACATATCCTCTGTTTCATTTTGTAGCTCCTCTGCATGCACCCCATATAGAGTAGTAGCATCTTAATGCTCGTCTGGCACCACCGCAGCGGCTTCTGATTGAGCATCTTCTCTGATCTCCTCCATTGATGTCGTTGTGATTGGCACATGGTAGCCTTCATACGTCCTTGCACTACGAGGGGCCACCTCTATGACGTACCACCAGTTTGATGTAGACTTTGTAGGATGAAATACTACCTGCCAGAGCCACATAACTTACATGAGAGCTTTCAAGCACATAACTTGTAAAAGGGGGATGTTAACTATTTACATACTTACTTGTTCACAATGCTCGGGTAGTACGAAAGTGTCTCTTAGGTCAGTCCATTTCTTAGTAGAATCCACCTCAAGAAAACCAGACTCTCCTCTACGCACAGTAGCGTTGCGACCCTCCATGATTATCTTGAACCATTGCACGTCGAACAAGTCGACAAAAAATCCTCTGTAATCGATCCTCAAAATCTCTTGCAGCGTGCCGAAGTAAGTGAGTTCCGCCACCACAGGATCTGCATCAGAGGAACGTCGTCGACTAGACTGTTCAAATTTTGCCATGATTCCACAATCTTGAGTAAAGCGCTTTTTGTCGATTCGTTCCACCCTAAAATGTCGACCTTTACACCATGCTGCTGTGTATGACTTATACTACAACGAACAAAGATTATGAGTGGCCGTTCAAACGTTTATAAATAAAGTCACTTGCTAGTCGTACATTGCAAACTTACCTTGGTCGCGCAACCCCGAGAGTACTCCCACTCTTCTTCAGTCACTTCGTCACCGCATTGTTGTGCGCTTTTCAATTGGTTGTGCAACCATCTTAAGCTCATGAAGGTTGGTAGGCTCTCCAGAACCGCTGGATAGTGCATCGGTGGTCGTCTTCCCCGTCTCCACTCGATTCGTGCCCTTTGTCGCTCTTGCTTTGCATCCTCATATTGTGAAATCCACTTTTGCATCACTGGATTGTGAAGCATGCAAAATCGGTTGATTTTAGCCTCTAGATCTTCCGTCATCTTCTTCTCAACACCGAGATTGCACATGACAATCCCAGATATGCGCTCATCATCTATGGTTCGCCATAGCGTGTCCCGGGATTTATCAAATCCGTCTAGCCACTCTCCAATGTACACTAGGGACTCTGATACCAACCAACCTTCTGCCATGCTACCCTCCGGACGTGCCTTTTGACGCACATATCCCTTAAGTGTTTTCATGAAACGCTCTAAGAAGAACATCCATCTGGAATGAACTATGCCAGCTATTTCCACCTCATCAACTATGTGAACAAGAAGATGCACCTGAATGGTTAGCATTGTAGTAGGAAAATGTTTCTCAAACATGCACACAAGCTCCGCAGCATTTAGTTTGGCGAATGGTATGGAGTCTACGTTGATCTCCTTTTGTGAGATCCATTGCACCAGCTTTGCAAGTTTGTAGATTGTGTTACGGATGTCGAGAGACAAACATCCCTCAATGGCAACCGGTAAAATAAACTGTAAAGTATGTGCAGCAATGATATTAAAGTCCACATTTTATGCAATGATATTAAAGTCCACTATGAACGTACCTGACACATTTTATGCCAATCGTGTGACTTCAAACCGGTAAGCTTTCCTTCTTTAGTGAAACACGTTCGGAGCGAGTGCATTACGCCAGTGGGGGTCCGCAAAGATCGAATGGCCTCTTTTACTTTGCGTTCTTGGGCTCCTGTGAAAATCCATGGTGCTTTAGGGAGTTTTATCGATCCATCAGACGCTGTTTGCGGCCAATATTGCTCCATACGATCCACATTTCTAAGGTCAACTCTGGCTCCCAAAGTATCTTTCTTGCCGGTCAAATGGTCCCATAGTAGATTACCCACATTCTTGAATATGTGCATTGGATCGAGCAAGTGATTGATCATGAGTCGGGGCCAGTATGGTAACTCGTACCATAGAGATAGTCTCTTCATCCCTGGAGGCAATCCGTCATCGCACATCTCCTTCTGCTCTAACCATGCTTGTGCAGACATCCTTGGTGGCTCTCTTCCCAAAAAGCCGTCGCGTAACACATGATTCTCTGGAAGATACGCTTGATGACCTTCGTAGATTTGCTTCTTCAGTGAGGGTGCCCTACGTGCATTCAGTCTAGGTCCACATGTGACACATGCTCTATATCCGCTTGTTTGAAGCCCTGCATGTATACACATGATAATAGATCAACTATGGGAAAAAACAATATTTACAGTGTCTGAGTGAGGAGTGTCAATAGATCACCTGAGCATTCTGTTAGCCCGGGATAGTCATGCATGGTCCACATTAGAATGCCTCTGATCAAAGCAATCTCGGGCAAAAGGAAGATGTTCTATGCTATGTTCGTCAATGCTAAGTTATGATGGATTGAATAAGTTAGAATCGGTCAAGTCACATGGTTAAGTTTTAATAGACTGGATAAGTCATGAATAATAAAGTCATGTGGTTGAACCTTTAGTGGACTGGATAAGTCTAAGCCAAAGAATACCTTAGTGTTTTGGGTTTTTATGAATATTAACGTTAATATATGCGTATACTCAGGATAACCCTCAAATCACTCCTATAATAGAAAACTCTCAGAACAATGCTATTTATACCGAGATTCAGGAGAAGAAGTTATTGCTGAAACAAATGTAGCCACCTTCTTTTAAAGGAGAGGGTGTCGATATTGAGAAGGATGCAGAAGTATGGATCGAAGCTATGGATGATTACTTCTTGGCAGCAAAGACTACACCTGCAAATCAAGTGATGCTAGTGATGTTTCGTCTCTTTGGTGAAGCAAAATGATGGTGGAAACAACATTGTCGTGACATGGGAGTATTGGAGAACTCCCAGAGTTGGAGGGAAATTAAACAGGCAATGAATGAAAGATACTTACCTCCTGTACACGAAGCATTGAAGATGAATGAGTTCTTTAGCTTGAAGCAATACAGTTGAACTTTGGAAGAGTACTACCCAAAGTTTGTAAGGCTTAGGCGTTATGCTCCGCCAATGACGATAGAGCAGCAAGTAGCCCATTTCTATCAAGGTTTAAGAGAACCAATCAGCTCACGATTAGAAGCCATGGAACCTACTATTGTGCAAGATGCTTAACTACAAGCTAAGACCTTAATAAAGTAGCAAGGGATTAGAAGGAGAGTTGAACAAAATCAAAGTTTTAACGGTGCCAGATGACCAAAAGGCTTCCCAATAATAATGGACAACCACAAAGAGCTTATGCTGCTAATGCTCAAAACCCTTCACGCTTGGATGTTTGATGCTTTGAGTGTGGAGAGTTGGGGCATTATCGAAACAAATGTCCATGTCTGACTAATAGAGCATCAACAACAACTGAGTAGATCAAAGACACCGCCCTTTTGGATACAACAATGGACAAGGTAAAGGACGAGGAAGAGCAGTGAGAGCCTTTGGAAGAGGTCAAGGTAGGAATGCCCATGTACATGCAATCTTAGGAGAGCCTACCCTTGGTGAAGAAGAAGAGAGAGCAAGAATTTATGTAGCTATTGACAATCCTGGAGCCCAAAGACAATTTTCTATTATTCAAACACCAGAAACCTATCAAGGTAAACCTTTCAACCTCCTCATTGATTGTGGCAGTACTCATTCTTTTTTATCCCCAAAATGATTACAAAAGTTGAACGTGAATAAAATACAAGCTAAACCCATGATAGTAGAATTGGCTGATGGGAAATTCGTGGTATCACGATATTCTGTGGGAACCCTTGACTTTGAACTAGGAGGACATGCTACTTCAGCTTTCTTTAGAACCCTACCAATTGGGATGTATGATGGAATTCCTGGGATGGATTGGTTATTCAAGAATCACGCTAGCATCCACTGTGGCCTAGGTAGTATGAGCTTTAGAGATAGTGAGGCTAAGGAAGTCGAAGTACAGGGAAAGAATGGGATTCCAAAGATTCACTTAGTTAGAGCCAACCGTCTACTCAAAGGCATGAGGAGTGGACAACAAATATATGTGGTCAAGTTGAATAAGATCGATCCAAAACCAAGCATTATAAAACCCTCTTGGCTTCATGAATATTCAGATGTCTTTCCTGAAGATCTCACCTCTCTTCCTCCAAATCAAAAGATTGATCATGAGATAGAGATTCTTCCAAGAAGTCAACCAGTGTCAAAGAGATCTTATAAAATGGCGCTACCAAAGACCATTGAATTGAAAGAACAACTTCATCAACTTATAGAACAAGGATTTATTAGATCGAGTAAATCAAGCTGGGGAGCTCTAGTACTCTTTCAGAAGAAGAAAGATGGGACTTTACAACTCTGCATTGATTACAGAGGACTAAACCAGGTAACAGTTGAGAACAACTATCCTATCCCACGAATCGATGAATTGTTGGACAGGCTACATGGTTCCAAGGTCTTCTTAAAGATAGATCTAAGATCTGGTTATTATCAAATTAAAATAAAGGAATCATATATTCCAAAGATAGCTTTCAACACCTCATATGGACATTTTGAGTTTATAGTAGTGTCATTTTGTCTCACTAATGCTCCGGCTACATTCAATAAATCGATGCAGGATATTTTCAGGTCGTTCCTAGATGACTTTGTTCTTGTCTTCTTTGATGATATTCTAATCTACTCAAAGGATGAAGAAGAACATGAAGACCACCTGAGAAAGGTGTTGGATATTCTTTGAGAACACAAGATATATGCAAAGATGAGCAAGTGTTCATTTTTCACTTCAAGGATTGAGTATTTGGGATTTATTGTTTCACATGAAGGAACCTCAGTGGACCCTGCTAAAGTTCAAGACATTGTTAGATGGCCTTAACCATCAAATGCAAGTGAGCTTAGAGGATTCTTGGGAATCACATGATGGTATAAAATCTTTATAAAAGATTATGCAGTGATTGCTTCACCCTTGACCGATCTTTTGAAGAAAGGAGTGAAGATAAGCTGGGGACCACTACACCAAGAAATATTTGACCAACTTAAGCAGTATGTGATGATAGCACCGTGCCTAAAGCTACCAGATTTCAATCAGGCCTTTGAAGTCATCATTGGTGGAATAGAAGTTGGAGGAGTATTAGCTCAAGAAGTCATACCAATAGATTTCAGCTCATGTCAGCTTAAGATTCATGAAAATAACTACCCCACCCATGATCTCAAACTATTGGCAGTCATTCACGCTTTGAAGCTGTGGAGACACTACTTATTAGGAGGGAAGTTTCGACTTATAATCGATCATAAGAGCTTAAAGTGGATTTTCACCCAAGAAAACTTGAATATGTGACAAAGGCGATGGGTTGAACTTTTGCAAGAATTTGACTTTGATATTATATATCATCCTGGAAAAGAAAACATGGTTGCAGACTCACTCAATCGAAAACCCTTTTTGAGCCTCATATCTATACCCAACATACCAATCATTGAAAGGATTAAGGAAGTTGCGTCATCTGATTTAGAGTATCAAAGGCAGCTTAACTTTGTTCAATATGGGGATTCAAAGAATATACCTTCAATGTTACACTTCTCACATGATGGACCTTGCCTCTATTATAGAGATAGGTTATGTGTACCAAAGAACCCTAACTTAAAGAGGGCTATCTTATTTGAGGCCCATGATAGCACTACATCAGGACACCCAGGATATGCGAAGACTCTCAATGCCGTACAGAAAGTTTGTATTCAATTGGGCAAAAGGAAGATGTTCTATGCTATGTTCGTCAAAGCAATCTCGGGCTCAAACATTGCCTCATTGGGAATGTGCTCTGCATGATCATCCCCCGAGCTGTCAGAGGCTACATCTTGTGGCCTCACATATGCTGCTTGACCAAAGCGCCTGCGAACACGTCTATTGGGTTGCAAGATTGCTGCTTGTTGGCCAGCGTCAGAGTCCGACGAGTTATAATTGGCAACAAATCGATCTATAATAGATGGATCGAACTCGCCAAATTTGCGAACGTGCTGCAAAGAAACACGTCTTGTTCGTCGCACAGCATGCTTGCATTGATTACAAGGACATAAGACCCTCGTTGAGAGATAGGTGTTTCGGTTGGACGGTCCCACATCCTCGTCGCTACTCATAATGAGGATAAAAAACTTATAACCTGGACAACAAATTTAATATTCTATTGGCATTCTTCGTCTTATCTCTCTCTCTCTCTCTCTCTCTCTCTCTCTCTCTCTCTCTCTCTCTCTCTCTCTCTCTCTCTTTACCTCACATTCTCTAGTCATGTCCAATCCCCGCACACCTCGGTCTAGAGGTGCACGGAGATCAGAACCACCGGGTTATAATCTCGTCTTTATTGGTCAATACCTATATTTGTGGGTACAAGAAATCTACACACCCACGTCTACATGATACTGCATGTAGTGGACAAAATCCCTTTGCCTCTTCTCTAGCTGTAGCACTTCACTTCATCTTAACATCTTTTCACAGTAGATCTTTTCACTGTTCGTCTAACTCTAAACCCTAAACCGTAAGTAATTCTTGCGTGGACTCGATCTAACGTAAATAAGCGTAAATCTAAATAAACGTAAATCTAACTAAAAATAAAGCTAAATCGAATTTAACGTAAGTCTAATGACTAGAGGTTGTCTAGATGGTCATTGTGTCGGGGATGTAGTGACTCTTGCCGCCCTGAAGATCCACCTTCTTCCCTATCTTCTGAAGACATTTCACCAGTACTTTTGGATCGACGGAGCCCACCATGAGTGAAGGCAGCAATACCCTATATTCCATTGAGGGCTTTCTTCACCCGCTTCATGCAGGCATCGCAGTCTATGGAGACCTAAATCTAATCTCATATAACGTAAATCTAAATCTAGCTTAAATAAATGTAAATCTAGTTAAAAATAAACCTAAATCTAATTTAATGTAAGTCTACATATAACCTAATCTTTAACGTCTTTTAAGATAGTTTCCTACGACGTTATAACTCTCTTCTTCTTGTGTGTGTGCGCGTGTGTGGATGTATGTGCCAATAAAAAGAGATAAATGGTATAACCTTTCTATCACCCATGCCAAGTATGATAGATTGATTATGCCATTTCCCTCTTGAATAATAGGTCTTCAGTTCAACTTCTCGTCGGCTAGATCTTTAGGTATTTTAATTTTAATTAGTTTCCTACGACGTTAAATTAGTTTCTCTCTCTTTCTCTCTCAATGTGTGTGCGTTTTTTTGGATCGTATGCATGTTTTCTCTCTCTTTTCCTCTCTCAATGTGTGCGTTTTTTGTTTATGCATGTTCTCTCTCTCTTTTCCTCTCTCAATGCGTGCGTTTTTTGTTTATGCATGCTCTCTCTCTCTTTTCCTCTCTCAATGCGTGCGTTTTTTGTTTATGCATGCTCTCTCTCTCTTTTTCTCTCTCAATGTGTGTGTGCATTCTTTGTTTATGTATGTGAGTGTGCGTTTTTGTTTTTGTTTGTACTCTCTCTCTCTCTCTCTCTCTCTCAAAAACACTATGTGTGTGTGTGTATGTGTGTGTGTGAGAGAGGGAGAGAGAAAGAGGGGAAGGGAACATGAGAATGAGGAGAGGAAAGGAGCATACCTGGCTCTCCTTCCTCTCCTCGTGTGTGTGTGTGTGTGTGTGTGTGTGTGGAGAAGAAAAAGAGAGAGAGAGAGAGAGAGAGAGAGTGAGGGAGAGCGTTACCTGCTCCTTGCTTGAGGGCGCCGAAAAACTCAGATCTGAGATCTGAGTTTTTGGGCGCGCTCGGTTATTTTTTTACCCCAGCCGGCGTCGCTATGAGCGTCGCTATAAGCGTCGCTATGAGCGTCGCAAATTTACAAAGAAATTTGCGACGCTCATAGCGACGCTTATAGCGACGCTCATAGCGACGCCGGGAAAATTTTTTTTGAGCGTCGCTAATATGAAGAGCCTCTTGTAGTGCTTGTCCAACCCTAAGCTCTATTGAAGGATAGAGATCCACAAGGTCGACCACTTGTCCAAGCTAATCTTCATTACATTATGTATAGCCCCAAGGTCCAACCAAAGCACATAGAGCCAAAATGCCCACAATCGAAGGTATGCATGGAAAACTAATGCAAGGTCCATCACTTCTTCAAGCTAAGCTCCATTGACGCATTGAGCATCACTTTGTTGAAGAATAGAGAGACATAATTTCCAGTGCCTATTCAAGATCATCTATATTGAAGCATGGAGAAATGATGGAACGTCCATCGCTTGATCAAGCTTAAGCTATATTCAAGTATAGAGAGCCACAAGTTCCACCACTTGTCAAACCTAATCTCCATTGTATCATAAATACTTACAAGGTCCATAACTTAATATATGCATGGAGAATTGATGCAAGGTCCACCATTTATCCAAGCCTAATCTCTATTGAAGCATAGAGATTCCCAAGGTTCACCACTTGTTTAAGCTAAGATTATTCTAGCATAGAGACCCACTCTATTGTAGAATAGAGATCCAGAAGTTCAACCACTTGTCCAAGCTAAGATCCATTGAAGCATAGAGAGCCACAAGGTCCACAATCTAATTTAGGCATGAAGAATGGATATAAGGTTCCACCACTTGTCTAGGAAAAGTCCCATTAAAGTGTAAAGAGTGACAAGGTCTATGAATTATCCAAGCTAAGGTCCAGTCAAGAATAAAGAGATGCAAGGTCCACAGTCTAAGTTATGCATGGAAGAAAAATGCATGGGTCCACCACTTATTTAATCTAAGCCCCATCAAAGCATAGAGAGCGACAAGGTCCACCATGTTAAAGCTAAGCTCATTTGAACAATACAGTGCGACAAGATCCTTAGTCTAAGTTGAAATGATGCAAGGTCTATCATGGAATCCAAACTCTATCATTGAAACAAAAAGAGTGACAACCTCTGAAACTTATCCAAGCTAAACTCTATTATTGACACACAGATAGCCACAAGGTTCACCACTTGTCCAATCTAAGATTCATTAAAGTATACACAACCACAAGGTCTACAATCTAAGCTAGGCATGGGGAATTGATGTAAGGTCCACCACTTGTCCAATCTAAGCTCCATTGAAGCATAGAGAGCCACAAGGACCATAGTCTAAGCTAAGCATGGAGAATCGATTCAAGGTCCACCACATGTACAACCGATCATCACCTATTATATCTAGCAGCATGGCTTCTAGATCCACCACTTGTCTGACCTAAATTAGAAGTTTTCCGCTTGGATCTAAATTTTCCCGCTTGGATTCAAAATTCAAAATTTATCGCTTAAATTAAAAATTTCTTGCTTCAATTTAAAATTTTCTACTTGAGGGAGATGCTATAGCATTAGAGCAGGGTCCAACACTTGTCCAACCTCAATCTAAAACATTCTTTATACTCAGAACCTATCTTATTTCATCCCAATAGTAGGTAAATTTTTCATTTCATGTATTATCTATGAGCCTCTCCTAGTTTCAACTATCATCTTCATTAGAAACCTCAGTAAGCTACATTACCTTTGTTGAAAAATTAAACAAGGTATCACATTTACAAAGGTGTTGGATAGAAAGCAGCAAAATACCAAAGAAAGCAACTTCAGTGGAAGACACAAGTAACTCAACTACTGAAATTTACATTCTTATGTACAATCTTGTTTTTTATGTATATGTATTTATTTTATGTATCCATACTATGTCATGTACAAGCATATGTATTTGTATGCTCTATATGTATATCATCATGAGATAGTATACATTTCTACCACGCATATACATAAACATATGTACCTACATACATAGGCAAAGAAAACACAGTATCAATCAAATTCACAACATGCATACACTACATAAATATTTATTACTGATGGATGCACCTACAGAAGTAGGATAAATAGAGCAAGAAGTAGAAATTTGGAATTTGTGTATATGCAAGTGTGAGAGAGACAGAGTATCTATGTAAATATGTGTGATTTGGTGTTTATGTGGCTCTTTCTGAGAGAAAGGAAGGTGAACAGTGTAAAGGAAAGGAGTTTTCATCATGTTTATGTGTGGGTTGTGTGTGTGTGCAAAACATCCATGTATATGTGTGTGTAAGAAGGCAGCACAGAGAAAGAGAACCGTTTTGGTTTCTTGGAGAAGAAAACATAAAGACAAAAACCAGATCTAGATGGAGAGTGAGAGAGAGAGAGGGAGATGAAATGAACATTGTCAAACGCTTTTGATTTACACAGTAAAAGAATCTTCTTTTTGTGGTGTCAAAGCCTTGAGTGTGATTGCCTTTGTTATGCTATTCACGCTCTATTTTTCACATTGTTTGAGGATAAATCAAACGGGTGCCCAGCTTGCCGGACATGTAGCCGGACACCACATTTGTAGTCTATTATTTTGTCCGAGCAAGAGTAGTGATACTATGTGTAAATCCTGATTCTAAAGTAATGGATCAATTCCCTGAGTTGTAATGCTATAATGATATTTGTAAAGGTCCATGTAAACTAGCCACTGGCCACTTAGAAATCCCTAGGTATAAAGGTCAATAATTGTAATGTGAAGGAGGCTCATCTTTAGAAGAATAAGGGAGCTCAAAAAACGTATGCTCAAGCTACGAGCTGCTTCAACCTTGTAATCATCGCAGTTAATGAATGGGTAATCCGCTTTCGAATCCGAAAGTTGCATTTTGAGCTCTTTGCTCCTTAATTTAAGTGTAACCATTGTCAGTTTTGTTGTGGTTCACGACTATGCGTCTGTGAGCTATAATTACAAATTTGAGTGCTTAAATCACTCTTTATAGTCGTTTTGACCATAGGAGAGTGTTCTTAGACCATAGGACGAAAATTCTAGATAGTTCTGTTGCAGTTTTGAGGACCTTTTTCATGATGGATCGTGATTTTGGTACCTTGTTGGATTGCGACCAAACTTGCTAGAATAGTGTCCCTAGGTGTCCTAGACCTCCTTCTAAAGTTTCATTGCATTTCGAGTTCGTTCGAGTGCCGAAATGGCATGATGACCTAGAGCTGTGAGAAAGGACATAGGCAGATTTCCCTGATCATTGAGTGTTGGTTTGCTTGTTGAGTTAGTGTGTTTGCTTGTTAAGGTTCACTTCTTGAGATTGACGATCTCATAGAGTCTCCATGCCCCATCCGAGTCACTTTCCCTGAGTATTGACATTATGTTAGTGCCAGAAAGCTATGCTGTAGACGTCCGTCCCGGTGACCCGCTGATCCTTAGATGGTGAGTGACCTAGTGTGTATTTAGAGCGTTTTTTTTCTAACGGTTTGTCCTTCCATTCCATTTATACTTTAGTAGTGAAGCATCTAGACACGGGGTTTAGTGCTTGATAGAGTCTAGGAGTCGAGGACTTGCTAGATCTATTCTTGAGAAGTTAAGAGGGTTGTGAGTGACATAGCCAAAAGCATTTCATTCTCCGATTTACTTTATGCTTTCAGAGTGTTGCACCATTTTCCGTTAGGACTTTATTTTGTACTGTTCTGTTTCTTTTTGTTTCATGTTTCATGTCAATACTTAGGAGTAGGGTAAGTAGAAACCACCACCATCAAAACTGAGTTTAAAGATTGAAGGAAAAAAGGGTGAAAACCATATTTTGACTGAAATGATCATAACTCTCAAATTATAAAAATTTGATTGTAGAGAGCTCAAAAGTGATCCAAATTTGAAAATGTGTGGATCAAAGGTATCGACAGACTCTCTAGAAGCAATCTGAGAAGTTTGGCCAGATTCTGTGGAGGAAGATGGATCGCAACCATGTACCCCAAAAAACCATTTTTGGTGAAAAGTGACCAATTACAGCGAGCATCATTAGAAAACTGCTCTGATCAAGTTTGCTTGAAAGAAAAACTCAAAAATCACATGGGAATTGGCTGATAGGGGAAAAACAGCAAAATAGGCATTTTAGACACAAAATTGGGCAAATCTTGAGATTTTGTGATCCAAATTCAAAAAGGGGTGAGATTGGCTTCTACAGGGCATAAAGAACCAACAAAAAAAACTTCATGAAAAAATGTTGCCAAACATGGATCGCGATCCATGTACCTTTTTGACATTTGGGGTTGATATTTGACAAGTGCATCCCTGATATCATTTGAAACAACTTTGCCAAAAGGGACAATGTCAAAAAATTGAAAAAAGTTGGCCAAAATAGCAAAATACAAAAACTAGTAAAAAACCGCAGGGCAGACACAAAAACTCACTTTTGACTAGGAAAAAGTTGTCCAAATTCAAAAAGAATTGGGGAATAGTGTCACCATAACATGGACTACAAGCTAACCAAGTTTCATGTCAAAATGTGGTCAAACATGGATCGCGATCCATGTACCTCATGAAAATTTTTTTATTTTTTTTTGGCTAAGATTTGAGCAGTAGGTAGCTGGTACCATTTGGAACAACTTTCCCAAAAGAACCATATGCAAAAAAGTGGTCAAAAGAGCCAAAAATAGAACATTGTCAAAACTGTCGCAGCAGACTGTAGAAGTCAGATTTGGTAGGGCAAAACTGATCCAAATTCCCAAAAAAATTGTGAGCAGTCTACAAACATCACAAGCTATTAGCACGCCAAACTTTTAGACCAAAAGTGGTGGAACATGGATCGCGATCCATGTAACCCTGAGATTCTTTTGGACAAAAACTTTTCAAACCTGTAGCAGAGACCATTGTGAACAAAAGTCCCCAAAGAATTTTTGTCAAAAAATTCCAAAAAAGTCATCAAAAGAGTCAAAAACTGTTCAAAGAGAAAAACCCTAAAACAGACCTAGGGATTGACTTTTGCTTGACCTAAAGTGGTCCAAATCATACAAAAACCATATAGCAGGGATCAGGAGACCAAGGACAAGCTGTGCGGCTAGTCTCATTACTATTTGACACAAAGGTACATGGATTGCGATCCATGTTTCTTTGTCACAGACTAATACAATATTTTCACCATAGCTAGAGGCCATCACAAGGAGTCTAGTGGTCTTTTTAGAAGTGAATTTGGATAAAAGAAACCAAATCAAAATCCCAAAACTGCCAAGTACTTTGAGCAAGTGCTAGAACTGACCTAACTTTCAATCCACAGGTCCATTTTCAGAAATTTTGATACCATAGGACCTATTAATCATGTTGATTCTGATGGTATCAAAAAACGTTAATGTGGGCTCCAAACATGGATCGCGATCCATGTACCCAAAGCGACAGCTTGACTTGAAAGTTTCCAGATTTGTAGTGCTTACACAAGAAAACATATCCCGAAGTCTAGTTTTGGAAAAAATTGAGTAAATTTGGGTGAAAAGAGAGAAAAACAGGTGACAGACTGAAAACCGCAATGCATACCTTGTATTGACCATTTGGCCTGTCAAAACAAGTCCAAATCCAAAAAGATTTGAGATTTAGCTTGTGGACATAGTAAGGAAAAAACTCCTAAGAAAACAAGTCCAGATGTGGTTGAACATGGATCACGATCCATGTACCTCAACCTCAGAATTTGCTTAAAATTGGTACAGAGCCTGCACATGACCTTGTCTACACATATTAAAAATTTGGAGAAAAACATCTGACAGGGAACATGGATCGCGATCCATGTACCTCTCAGCATAGTGGGGGTATCTGACTTGGTGATCTTGTAGACATACTTGAGGACATCCCAAATCTCATGTTTGAGCTAAAAATAGACCAAGATACAAGACACAGTTCCTGTTTTCTGGTGTTGAGACTGTTTTGAGTGCTTTTTTCAAGTGAAGTTCACCAAAATTGCTCTGACTTTTGATAAACAACATTAAATTGAGTCAGGTATAGCTAGGAAGAAAGCTTTCTAAATCCAAACTTTTAGGGTACCCCAAGACCGGTTTCCAGAGACCAAAAAGTCAGAAATTCCTAACTTCTGAAGAGACCTCATCAAGGGCAAAAGAGGAAAAGTTGCACTAAGCCAAAGTAAGCTTGTCAAGGACTATCTTGAGAGTTTTGAATGAGCCTTAACCATGACAAATCATCCACCACCAGGGTTCTCTACTCCACTCGGAGACATGAAAAACGCAAGAAACGTTGCAATGCCTTTAACAGAGGGATTGAGAGAATACATAGAGGAGGGGCATCCTCTGATCAACAAACCGAATGTGACATTCATCAAAGCCAATGAATCCATAAGAGTGCTCACAGATTATGCTCATGAGGGATTATATAGATTCACAAATAGGGATCCATACATCTTCTACAGGTGTGCATAGCCCAATGCCAGGGACTTGACCACCCATAAGAACCTCTATGCATTCACATTGATGGAGCAAAAGATGTCGTGCGTGCACACACACCTAGACAACTCAACACAAAAAAATGAATTTAGTTAAATTCCTCACCTCACTCACCACCACTCAAAAGATCCCTGAAAATTCTACCCACAAGATCAATTCAAACTCTAAACGCCTCGACCAACAAGCCCGTGCCTGCCCGCAGACACTACAAGGTGAGTCGAGGTGATCAACACTCGAAATCACGCTCGATGGTGACCAAAATATACAATAAAAACCATTAAAAACTCAAAAACACCAGCGACAAAAGACCACTCTCAAACCATTGCAAAGCCTTCACCAAACTCCACTCTGTTGGACTCTTTGGAGTAGTGCCAACCCTAATGGCACCGATACAGGGTCACATAGTCTTGTAGAAAGCCGCACCTTCTTCCCTCAATTCCTTGCACACACACATACATGGAAACTTCAGAACTTCCATAGACTCTCCCAAGTGCAAAATTGAAGAGAGAATGCTCTCATTCACTCCCTCACACACTCGAAAACAGGACGTGAATGCAACGGGACTGCACTAGACCACCTATAGGAACCCTGCTTCTTCCCACACACATATGGGTGAAAGTTCTGATATTGTACTCCAAAAGTTATCCCTCAGCTGGAACACTCACGCCACTGTGAGTGATGTGGAAAATTGAAGCCATTTCACACCTTTGTTGACCTTTTTTGGCCCAGTTTTGGACAATTTTGACCCCCGACGGACATTTTTTCCGGGAAAAACCCCAAACGGACTCCAAAATTCACCAAATTTTGTATTCTCAATCCTTGATATCCAAATCAATTTTCCACATCCCCACATTCTATTTTTGACCACTTCTAGGGCGATGCAAGCATCACCGCAGATCAGGCACCGTAAATAGACAGTTAGTGCATGTCCCAAACTTCTCCAGCGGGATGAGAGTACCCAGTCTTGTCACTTGAATTTACATTCTAGAAAGCTCAAATAAATTCTCTAGAACCAAAATAAGCCACCTAAAACCATATCCAAGGCCCCGATACCCTATACAAACATGTACATGTGTCCGACTGCTAGCGCACGAACCTGACTATTCACAATGTGTACACGTTGCATCTTTTTTTGAACTTGAAACCACTTTGAAAAGCTCAAAAATGCATGTATTTACATCTTTTTGTACATATGACCATGCATATAAATGCTACTTTGTACATGCCAAAAGCGGTCTATCATCATTGCCCACCCTCTAGGTAGAGCATTTATGCTCAACCAAGAGACTATTTGCATCTGGAACCACATCCCTCACAAAATATTTCTTCAACCGATACCCATTTATTCTGTAGCGCAACCGTTCACCTGACAATTTTTCCAACTCATAGGTGCCATTAAAAAATACATGCTTCACTCTGTATGGACCCAACCATTTGTCCCTCAACTTCTTTTGCAAAGTAAAATCCGAGCGAGAATCATACTTCATTACCAGATCTCCCTCTTTGATCTCTTTTTCTGGCAGCCTCTTATTCATTTTCTCCATCCTTGTCTCTGCTTGTTGAAGATAATAATCACTGGGTTTCTCTCTATTCATTCGCATCAACTCTAGAGAAAGAATTCTTTCTTGCAGCTTGTCATTACTCTCACCTTGCATTCTTCACAACAACTTCAAGGCATCCAACTGCACTTGTATGGGCATAAGAGCTTCTTTTCCATAAACAAGCTCATATGGTGTAAATTGTGTTGACACTCTATACACAGTTCTATAAGACCACAAACATGTTTCCAAGTCCAAGTCCCACTCTTTAGGATGCTCTCTCTAGCATACTTTGATAGCATCTTCACAATTTGACCATTGCAGTTCTCAACCAGCCCATTGCATTGTGGGTAGTAAGGAGAAGAATGCCTATGCTGAATTTTCAATCTCTCCATAAGGGCAGCAACAAGTTTCCCCCTAAACCCTGGTCCATGATAGAAAATAATAACCATAGGAGCTCCAAACCTGCAACACACCTGTTCATATAAAAAAGAGGCCACTCTTCCTGCTGTTCATTCTTTTACTACTCTTGCCTCCACCCATTTTTTCAGATAGTCCACAGCCACAAGGATATACCTTTTGCCATTTTTGGTCCTCGGCATTGGACCTACAGCATCCACTCCCCATTTTGCAAATGCATCGAAAGACATTATAGATTTTTGAGGCTCAGCCAAAAGCTTCCGATTTGCAAACACTTGGCATTGATGGCATGACTTGCACCAAAAATAAGCATCTCTCATCATAGAGGGCCAACAGTAACCTGCTCTCAAAACACGAAAGAAAACCTGATCCTTGCCTTGATGGCCTGTTTCTTCATGACAGTGCTCCAAAATCAAGCATATCTCTTCTTTGTATGGCACTTTTCTCAAAATTCTATCCTTGCTATACGGCATGAGATCCTCACCTACCAATGTGTAGTTTCTTGCTTTTGCAACTATTCTCTTATGCCGAACCTTTGACATGCCCTCCGAACATTTCCCTTTACCAAGAAATAATTCTACATCTTGCAATGATTCCCTTCCTACATACAAGGCTTCCTTGACCTTTAAAGGAGCTACCAAGGCATCCAACTTGTCCCTAGCCATCTCATCAGCTTCTTTATTCTTCTCATGAGGAACATGCTTAAACTGTATCTTCTCAAACTCATGCAAAAGCTTCTTGATGCCATAGAACCACTTCTTCAAATTGTTTTTCTTAACATTCCACAAACCAAGTAACTGATTCATGACTAACAATGCATCCCCTTTTGCAATGACCCTCTTCAATCCAAACTCAACACACTGCTTCAACCCAAGGAGAAGCGTGAGATACTCGGCCTCATTGTTACTTTCATCTTCATCAAGATCATAAGCTCTAGAAAAGATTACATCGCCTTTTGGGTTCTTGATGACTACCCCACCACTCGCCTTTTGAAGAACTTTCCTATATGCACCATCAAAAATCATTGTATATGCATCTGTAATATCTACTTTATCTTCATGATCATCTTTGTCTACCCTTGGGTAAGATGGAAGCTCCCCTCCCTTATGTACCACTATGTCTACCAAGTGAGCTTTAACAGAATGATCCACTTTAAACTCAAACTCATACTCTTGAAGCTCCAAAGTCCACTTTAAGATATGCTTGATAGGCTTCAAATGTTGTACTACATCAGGTAAAAGATTCGGTGTGGTGAGCACATAGAGCTTTTGGGGCAACAGATAGGTTTTAAACCTGTGACAAGTAAGAACCAAGGCAAATACCCATTGTTCCATTTCTGTGTAGGAGAACTTGCTTACATTCTGCATCTTGCTCTCAAAATAGGCTGGCTTGAAGTTCCTTCCCTGCTTTTGCAAGAAAACCGACCCAAAAGCTACTGACCCCACACTGATAGATACATAGAAAACCGATTGCAAGTCAGGAGGACTCACTGTTGGTAAAGCACACAATACCTCCTTGATACCATCAAAAGCCTGTTGCATGTCCTCATTCCACTCAAACCCTTGAACTCTTTGACTCAATTTCTGGAGAGGATACACATACTGACATAGCATCCAAAAAAAACATGACAAGTACCTTAGCTTATGCACAAATGATGCAAAATCCTTTGTGTTTCTGGGCGGATCCATAAGCAATAAAGCCTTAACTTTCTTTGGGTCAGCTTCTATTCCATTTTGGGAAACCACATGTCCTAGCAAATGGACTCTCGCATGAGCAAATTTACACTTCTTTGGGTTGAGTTGCCCACCCTCTTGTTGAAGCCTTTCAAAACTCAATCTCAGCTTCTCCAAATGTGTGACCCTTGAGCTATAACACCCAATGTCATCCATGAAAACAAGAATGAACTTACCCAAGTAGGGACCAAACACTCTATTCATCCATCCTTGGAAGTTAGCATATGCATTAACTAGCCCAAAAGGCATTCTTTTGTAGGCAAAACAACCCCAAGGAGTAATGAAGGTCGTCTTCAATCGCTATCAAGATCTAAAAGTAGCCAGAAAATCCATCCATGATTGAGTAACGTTCATGACCTGCAACTTGATTGAGGATTTCATCTAGAAAGGGTAGTAGATAATGATTTATTTTTGTGGCAGCATTCAAAGGTTTGAAATCGACACATATCCTAAATCTTCCGTTCTTCTTGGGCACAATAACAACTCGAGAGACCCATTCGGACTCCTCCACTTGAAAGATGAAATCTGCTTCCAAAAGCTTCGTCACCTCTTCATGAAGTGCCTTCTCATGAATGACCCCCAACCTTCTAAGCTTTTGAACCTTTGGCTTGGCACCTTCTTTTAAATCAATTCTATGCTCAACTCCTTTAGCTCCTTGCAACTTTGTATATTCAGTGGCGAATATCTTTGGAAACTCCTTGAACATGTCTTCATACTCCTTATTTTCTTTCTCTGTTAGGTCCTCTCCTAGCATGCTCCTTGCGTTCATTTTGGAAATCTCTACAACTGCTTTTGGACTATCCCTCTCCTCCTTGACCTTCACATCATGCACCAATGCTTACTTTTCAACACTTATCCCAAAAATATTAGGACATAGTTGCATCAAGCCTTCCTCTACACTTTCTTCTGATGACGTAGACGAAGCATCACTATCGTATGACGTGGTTTCTGTCAAATCCGTATCTTGCATCTCCACTAGGGACTATGTATAGCTGTCATGTGTCTTCATGTTGTAGACAATGGTCCTTCCTTTCTCTTTGTTGGGTATGGTGATCAAGCCCATGCCCCAATCCTGCTTAGCACCAAGGGTTATAAGCCATGGCCTCCCTAAAATGATTGGATACGCATTCTCACCTGCTTGCATCACGTAGAAATCAAGCAAGCACTCAATCCCCAAGACTTTTATCTTCACATCTTCAGTTATTCCAAGACAACTTGCCTTTTTGTGGTTAGCCATCCTCATACGGATCAAAGCATTCACTTACATCTTAACGCCTACTTCCTTCATGATAGCCTCGGTCATGACACACACCTGGGCACCACCATCCACATATGCTTGCACTTCCGTCTTCTTTCCCAACATAGCTTCAATGATTGGCACCATTTCCACTGGGTGACCAACCCTCAAGGATGACACCATGCTTTGATGCTTCTCCTTCTTGGAAGGAAGTCGTGTACTCGCACACTTGGTCCACTGCCTCCTCAAGTTAGCGTTTAAAGCCACCAACTGACCAAAAGATTTATTTGCCTTTTGATTTCATATGTTGTCGACAATATCACAGTCTTCAACACCTTGGCCAAGGAGATAGTCCTTTGGACCAATTTTCCTTCTTCACTGCCTCTTGCGACTTTCTGGTTTGTCTTCTACCTTAGCCTTTCCTTTCCTTTCTCTTGTTTCCTTCTCTTCTTCTATCTCTTTCTCTCTATCATGCCTAGATCTTTTATTGGCCAAAACATCCACATCTTGATGCTCAAGGGTAATGATGTTAATAGCTCCACCTTCTCCATTTGCAGGCAACGGTTGTGGTTGTTGTTGCGGTGGTGGTGCTTCTAGTGCCTGTTCTTGATGATTTTCTTATGTTCTCCCTCGAACACGTCCATATAAGAGGTATATCCCTCCTCTCTCTCTTGGTGGTTCAGGACAATCAGGGGCATAATGACCCTCTTCATCACAATTGTAGCATCTTCCTTGTAGCATGCTCCTTGTAGCCTTCGTCCCCTACCTCTCCCAGCTGGCCGCTCTTCTCTTTGGTTCCTATTCATTATGTTAATTATTAATTCTTGCAACTGAACAGCAAGATCGTGCAAAACCTGGGTCGTAACAGGATCTGGACCTTGAACTACTCGCTTCACTCTATCATCCATTGCCACAGGGACCATCGATTGCAGCACAACTGGCTCAGCATGTGTCATGCCTTGGTCCCACCTTCTCTTGATCTTCTTGCTCTTGGCCTCGGCAATTTCTACAGCTCTTTCAAATGTAGCAGGCTCATCTTGATCGACCTTCTCCCTTACACGTGGATGGAGACAATCCATAAACTGACGCACTTTAAAGAAATCCCCTGGAGGTACTTGGGATGCCGCCTCTAATTGAACCCAAAGTCCTTTGAAGTGTTGCAAAAACTCTTTAAAGTTAGCATGAACATCTTGCTGGAAACCTCTCAATTTTGTTGTCATTTTTGTTGCGGTTAGTTTCCTCCCAAACCTGTCAAAAATTTCCAGCTTCACCTGCTCCCATGTTTTCTTTTTTTCTTCCTCTAAACCTTCAAACCACTCCTGAGATTTTCCTTTGATCGCAAGAGGAAATACATGAAGCTTTGCTTCGTCATTCACAATGCGCATACCAAGCGTATGCCACTCGAAGTCCACAATGCAATCCTTCACATCCTCCTTTCCTGTGAACACTGGCCGACTATAAGCCATCTCTTTAGAGTCGCTTCTCCCTTGCGTGAGTATTCTACAAAAGCTCAAGTCTTTCACCTCAACCAAACCACCACTTTTCTTAAATGAAGCTTGAACTTCACAGCAAAACCGCTTCACCAGGGTGCACAACCGGCAAATTTCTGCTCCCCAGCAGGATCGCCAAATGATGATGGAGCAAAAGATGTCGTGTGCACACTGACACACCCAGAAAACTCAACACAACACAATGAATTTACTTAAATTCCTCACCTCACTCACGAACACTCAAAAGCTCCCTGAAAATTCTACCCACAAGATCAATTAAAACTCTAAACGCCTCAACCGACAAGCCCTTGCCTGCCCGCAGACACTACAAGGTGAGTCGAGGTGATCAACACTGGAAATCACTCCAAAACCATTAAAAACCCAAAAAATCCATCCACAAAAGGCCACTCTCAAACCATTGCAAAGCCTTCACCAAACTCCACTTTGTTGGACTCTTTGCAGTAGCGCCAACCCTAATGGCACCGATACACGGGTCACATAGTCTTGCAGAAATCCGCACCTTCTTCCCTCAATTCCTTGCATAAAAACATCCATGGAAACCTCAGAACTTCCATAGACTCTTCCAAGTGCAAAATTGAAAAGAGAAAGCTCTCATTCACTCCCCCACACACTCAAAAACAGAACGCGAATGCAACTAGACTGCACTAGACCACCTGTAAGAACCCTTCTTCTTCCCACACATAGAGGGGTGAAAGTGCTGATATTGTACTCCAAAAGTTCTCCCTCAACTGGAAAACTCACGCTACCGTGAGTGATGTGGCAAATTGAAGCCATTTCACACCCTTTTTTACCATTTTTTGACCTTTTTTGGCCCAGTTTTGGTCAATTTTGACCCCCTTCGGGCATTTTTTGCGGGAAAAACCCCAAACGGACTCCAAAATTCACCAGATTTTTTATTATCAATACTTGATGTCTAAATCACTTTGCCACATCTCCACATTCTATTTTTGACCACTTCTAGGGTGGTGCACGCATCACCGCTGATCAGGCACCGTAAATAGACAGTTACTGCATGTCCCAAACTTCTCGAGCGGGATGAGAGTACCCATATTTGTCACTTGCATTATTTACATTCTAAAAAGATCAAAAATACTTCTAGAACTAAAATAAGCCACCTAAAACCATATCCAAGGCCTCGATACCCTATACGGGCATGTACATGTGTCCGACTGCTAGCGCACGAACCTGACTATTCACAATGTGTACACGTTGCATCTTTTCTCAAACTTGAAACGACTTTGCAAAGATCCCAAATGCATGTATTTACATCTTTTTGTAAATATGACCATGCATATAAATTCTACTTTATACACGCCAAAAGCAGTCTATCAACGTATAGAGATGCCAATGGAGTGCAAGTTTTAATAGTAGATAAGTATGGACGTGAGTACAAAATTATCGATCCAATTAACTTAGAATGATACACATAGAAGGGCACTCCAATATCTACTTACTTTCATTGAGAAACGATGCCAAAGTACACATTAGAGAGGATCCCACCGGGAATTTCTCCAAGACGAGAGAAGAGCACGAGAGATGTCTTTCCATGAGACCATGAATTGGTTAAACTGGTGATTGAACCACAACGATTAAGATCATATCAAGTGGCTCAATATGTCCAAAGAAAATACAATGGGTCAGGGGATCCATATGCTCATGTCTCACTCTTCAAACAAGTGTTGAGAGCTGAACAAATTGCACATTTCCATAATCAGTATGTAGGATTTGGGTTGACATTAGAAGGAACGGCTTTGACTTGGTTCCAATCACTAAATAGAGATGATTTTCCAAACATAGCACAACTCTTACAAGAGTTTGTAGAGGAATTCTCAAAAAGGGGAATCAAACATAGCACAGTGTCCGAAATCTACGCTTTCAAACAAAAAGCGAACGAAAGAGTGAAGGAAGCTTTGCTTCGCTTCAAACAATACATTGAGAGATGTCCTGTGTGAGAGCTACCACAAGATGAGAGATTATCAGTTCTCTTCATAGAGGGCTTGAGAAATGAAACTCTCAAAAAGGACCTGCATTTAAAAGGATGCACGACATTTTAGCAAGTCACTAGAGAAGCTCTATATCTAGTTGACAATTGCAAGGCCTATGGAGAGGTGACTGAAGATACAGACAACATGACTAGTAGTGCCTCTTCTCCAAAGAGTGAACCCACCACAAAGCAAGATGTTCAAACTCCTTGGGAACCAATCATTGATCAAGTGGTCGAGGGGATGATTAGAAGAATAAACCAAGGCTACAAGGAAAACATAAATGTACAACATCCTCAATTGAGGATATACAATACGTGTGGAGGGGATCACCCCACTCCATGGTGGAACACTCAGCCAAATCTACAACGTGTGCTAGGGCAACAACCACCTCTTTTGAATGATGGGAGAGTGATAGTTAACTACACTCAGCCAAGGTATGTGCCACAACCCATGAGAAACCAATACTTCAATGCGAATACTCTCATGTTCATAGCCAATCATCAGGAGTATGGTTCAAAGAACATCTTCACAAGGCAAGAACAACTATTAGCTGGATCACAAACTGTAAAACAAGAAGGTCCATGCTATGAATGTGGAGGTGACCATTGGGCACAAAGTTGTCCAAAAAAGGGTCCACAAATTGAATTATTTGTATTCTGTGAGTGTTGTGTTATAGACCATCTACGCCAACACAGCCCTAAAAATCCATACTATAAAGGGAAAGCAACAATGAATGTTGTAGGCGTGATGCCTTCTTCAAGCGGATTCAAGGTAGAACCCACCAATCCTTTAAACGGGATGACTCCACCTCAAGCTCAAGAAGCTTCCAAAAATAAACCAGCTAAAAAGCCACATTGCCTGTTCAAAGAGGATTTGAGAACAAACCGGTGAGAATCTTTGGAAGAAGATCATGGAAAGGCAGACGGGACAAAATGAAATTAAGAGGCTGAAGGAGAAAGCGGCTTTGAAAATTGAATTGAATCAAACAGGAGAGCAGCTTAGACAAGAGCAAGAAAGGAACAAAAACACAAAGGGACCTAAAGAGTCAAAGACTAACTCGGGAGGTTCAATCTTGGTCGACAAAGTGGTTGAACCTTTGGATGAGATGTTGAAAGCTTATGAAGCTAGGCTAAAACCTAACCAAACCCAAGAGGATAGATGGCTAACGTACCCTCATCCATGGTATAAAAAAGAGAGGTTGCAAATGTGCAAGAAGCTCTTATGGAACCACATGTTTCAGATGCTCCAAAAATGGAGGTGTTAATCTGCGATAAACTCCAGAAATTTAAGATTCAGGGTATTGTAAACAGAGAGCAGGACGAGCCGGGAGTGGAGGAACCTCTAGATACAAGGGAAGTAGCCAATACCATAGATGGGGTGGGCTCACAAGCAATGATGCCTATTGTAAACAGAGAGCAGGACGAGCCGGGAGTGGAGGAACCTTTAGATACAAGGGAAGTAGCCAATACCATAGATGGGGTGGGCTCACAAGCAATGATGCCTATTCCGGAGATAGAAAAACCGTGGCCACAATCCTTGTGAGAATCAATCGGCAAACAATCAAAAAGATGGTAGTGCTACTTTACGGTCAGCACCTATCCTTGAGATAAACATGAATCATGCATTTTTCCCAGGAGATATACAATCTCTATACGGGGATGTCGGGTCTATCACATCTGAAGAGAGTAAACCATGCTCTCTAAAGACTTTGCCATCTTTCATAGGAGAACACGAGACAAAAGCGGAGGTTAAAATGGTACTTTCTCAGTGGAAATCCACCCCAAAAATGGTGGATACCAAGAGCTTGCATGAAATTGATGTCTTCTCCTATACAATGCACACTTTACCTCTCAGAGATACTAAAAATTAGACAGCATCTATGGAGCCAAATGGGCAAACATGGATGACACCATGCCTAAGAATCCACAAACAAATCCAGTACCGGTAAATAAGGTGGGTGAGTACTGTGAAGAAACACCACCTTACCACTTGAGTACAAAGGCGTAAAGACGGTTGCTATATTAGATAGTGGGGCAAGAATTGCCATTGCAACCAAAGAGATATGGAAAAGATGGGGAAAGCCTGCTCTTAGGAAAACTCGAATGAAACTGCAATTAAAGGATGGATACATGCAGAAACCAATTGGAATCTTAGAACAAATCATTGTATTCTCGTGTGGCATGGAGTATGAGCATACCTTTGCCATAATGAATTTTGACAATAGTAGAAACTTTGATATCATATTGGGAAGACCATTCATGCATCAACTCAAAATGGTACAAGACTGGGGCTATGACTATATCTACTTGAGACACAAGGATGTCACTACAAAGATCAGTGTCACGAATCATAGTTATAAAGATGTAGTACGAACCCCGGGGGAAGACTTAAACTCCACAACTGATTTGGAAATCAAAGCGCATATTTGGATGTACGGAGCTCCTGAGAGTGGAAGTCTTAGAAAGCATGATTGCATCCTAGAGAGTTTAGTAGAAGATGAGGCATATGTACCAGAGCCATTCCTAGAGGAGTTATTTGAACCCTTTGGATGGGATCAAATATTGGCCACTCTTGATGTGTGTGTGAATGAGGTGACCCTGACTAAATTTTGCGATGAAGATGGATATGATGTAACTCCCTTGTTTACGATAAAGGTGTTGAAGGAAGCTAACGAAGTTTGTGAGTGTGAAAGTAGAAAAGTTGAAATAGGTAGCTACGTCATGGAGCATGATGCCAAAGTACACATGAAGGAAGCAGAGAAACAAGGAGAATATGTCATCATTGACATACGTGAAGAATCGGCAAAAGATTTTTCAAAGAAGCCAACTCCAAAAAAAGTGCAAATGAAAGTAGATGAAGGAGGAAAGCTTCCAATTTCAATGGCAAATCTTCAACAAACGCAAGATCAAAAGAAGAACAGGGATAAGGATGAAGATTGATTGTCTCCTATGATAGTCAAATTCAGCATAAGGGAGGAAACAAGACTCAAAATCACATGTTCAGTTGTTATAGATCCAGAAGCAACAAAGAATCTAATGACATATGGAACTTGGATCATGATGGGAAAGCCTCCAATCACAAAGCTAGAGGAGATCGTGTACACAAGTTCAAAAATGCTTATTCCTAGCTTTGATATGGCAGAAGCCGTACTCAAATTGAGTACCGGGGAGTATAAAGATACTTTCCACATAATTGACTCCCATCACATCAAAGAGAGTCTGGTCCTGACAGAAAGCTGGAGGAACATCTTCTTTCAGCCACAAGGAAAAGTTTCAACAACATCACCACCACCAGCTTCTCAAATCCATGCGAAGAAGAAATTGCCAACCATCACAGAAAAAGGTAAAGCTAAGGTAAACTCTAAAGAAGATCAAGCTCGCAAGACAATTTTACCTTCGATTAGCCTCCATAAAACTTGCCACAAAGCCTCTACATCAAGAGCCACACCATTGGCAATGCAATGGAAACCAAAGCAAAAAGTCTATCAACCAAAGTTTCCATCACATCAAAGCATTAGGAAGAAGCCAATGAATGTCAACCAAGTGTTGGTGTCCAAAGAGCACACCAAAGTCAAAGACCCAATTTGGATACATGAAGCACAAGCTCAACCACAACAACAAAAGGTGACAGGGTGGGTAGCATCATATGATTCAATCACTGCTCAGGGCTACTCCCAAGGAAACATTAATTTTTTGGCCAAAAATCCTAAAGTAACAACTTGGATCTACTCGCCTCAGCCAAATAGCTCTACAAGGAGCAAGCCAAGCTATCAACGGAATACAAAAAACTCAGGCAAGCAAAAGAACAACAAAAAAAGGCAGATGAAAAGACCTTCCAAGCAGGTAACACAAGAAGTATGGGTGCCGAAGTCAGACCTTAGTCCAGCTACCCAAGAAAAATAGGTAAAGCAGCGGCTGATTCTAGTGAAGGTACTCAAAGCACAAGGATTTTATGAAGGTAACACTCAAATATGATTACCAAACAGTGTAGCTTAATCTGGAACAACGAAGAGAAATCAAGCAGCACAAGCTTCTACCTCAAAGCAAGCAATGAAAACCAAAAGCCAACAGAAGACAATTACAACCAAGGCTGCTGCCATCTACAGATAGATACCCTGTCAACAATTACAAAAGCCATGCTTTTACAATGGAAACCGTCAGGTTTGGATACCAAATCCTAGTGTCCATCAAATTATAGAAGAAGATAAAATGCCATAGACGGTCACACAAGGACCAAAACCAAGATGGGTTCCAAATTTGCTAGTGGAAACTCAATCACGGAGAACCCACACCTTTCAACAACCGCTTCTCATGGCAGATAAAGCAAAGGATCCATAAAACCCTACAAGATCTGAAGGATCACTTGTTTCACAAAGCAGTGTTGACATACAACATCAAGTCAAAAGGAGCCAAAGTATGTCAACCTACTCGACAAAATGGTGGCATCCAAAGACCAACACAATGGAAGAGGCCTAGATTTCTAGAACTTATGGAATTGGGTTTCTGGCCTTGAATAGGTAAGTCCAAGTCACCATTAAAAATACATGGCATAAAATGAGCAAGGCGTTGGTCCCAAACCTTCATGTAATGTTCTCTGTCGTCTAAGTGTCTTACGTATTCTAGGTACTGCTCAAGCTGGAAGAGTTGAGCATATTTATGTTGTGTTGCTCATGTTCGTATAGGTGAGCATAAGAGTCGAAGTCATTGTAGTATAGTGGTAAGTGAAGGAGGAAGTCCAAAATACACTCACGCACTCAACATAGTCAAGCATGAGTGGAGAAGCTTCTACATCAAAAACCCTTCTTGGAAACATGGAAGTTATTGAGACGTCCTTTGATGTCACATGTGCTACATTTGCTCCTTGAAGGACCCATCAACTCCATCTCTTACACTACATGATTTTGTTCGATAAATTTCTCATATGCATGACGTAGAGTGTCCCATAATTGGAACTTGCATTAGACACTCTTCCTTTGTTTCTTCCAAGCACTCACCTTGCATGATAGGTACTTCAAGTCCAAATGCTCAACTCCAATAAGAGCGTATACCAAAGGCACTTTTTTCGCACCGGGTTTTTTCCCTTTGGTCATCGAGGTTTTGAGACCCTAATCTAGAAACCCTCATCATCGACTTCTTGTATATATTCCTTTTACATCAACAATAAGGAAATGGCTACCCAAATCAATCGACAATGACTTGGCACAAACATAGCAGGTCTCCATATACTTATCAAGAGCATCTTTTATCTAAAAGGGTGACAACAAAGATCCATCAAAATATGGCAAGTCAAAGAATGGCCTACGATGACAAGCAATAAGAAATTTAGCAAGCGAGCTATCCACAACAATCAAAAGTAGTTCACACAGTGCTTCAACATTGGTGACCTATTGCAGACAACTCAATTTGTAGTGGACCTTGAAAGAAAATCCATCATTAAGTCCACACCCCAAAGAGGTTCAGTTCTGTAAGCTCAAAAACATCAACATCCATCTTCCGGGTGGTCAAGACTGGCAACAAAGAGGAGAATGCGCAACAAGAACAAAAGCTGCATCAACAACCACGCTCAAATCATGTATCAACAACACGAAATATATGAATCACTCAAGGAAGGGGGGAGGGTCATCAACGACAAAGCACTTCTCAAGATGAAGATAAACCTTGAAGACAACACTGAAGACAACCCTATGACAAAACTGTACAAGGTCATTTCAAGGGATGACACGAATTAGGAAGGGGGGAATGTTTGAGGATAAATCAAACAGGCACCCAACTGGTCGGACACGTAGCCGGACACCACATTTGTAGTCTATTATTTTGTCAGAGCTAGTGGAGTGATACTCTGTGCAAATTCTGATTCCAGAGTAATGGATCAATTCCCTGAGTTGTAATGCTGTAATGATATTTGTAAAGGTCCATGTAAATTGGCCATCACTCGCCATTTAGAAAGCCCTAGGTATAAAGGTCAATAATTGTAATGTGAAGGAGGCTTATCTTTAGAAGAAGAAGGGAGCTCAAAAAACGTATGCTCAACCTTGTAATCATCGCAGTTAATGAATGGGTAATCCATTTTCAAATCCGAAAGTTTCATTGTGTTCCTCTCTCTTTGCTCTTTAATTTAAGTGTAAGCATTTCCAGTTTTGCTATGGTTCGCGACTACGCGTATGTGAGCTATAATTGCAGATTTTCTTAAATCGTTGTTTTTAGTCGTTTTGACCATAGGAGAGTGTTCCTAGATCATAGGACGACAGTTCAGGATAGTTTTGTTGCAATTTTCAGGACCTTTTTCATGATGGATCCTGATTTTTAAACCTTTTTGGATTGCAATGAGACTTGCTAGAATAGTGCCCCTAGGTGTCCTAGACCTCCTCCTAAAGTTTCATTGCATTTCGAGTCCATTCGAGTGCCAAAATGGCGCGATGACCTAGAGCTATGAGAGAGGACATAGGCAGATTTCCCTCATCATTGAGTGTTGGTTTGCTTGTTGAGCTAGTGTGTTTTCTTGTTAAGGTTCACTTCTTGAGATTGATGATCTCATAGAGTCTCTGTGCCCCATCCGAGTCGCTTTCCCTGAGTATTGACATTATGTTAGTGCCAGAAAGCTATGCTGCAGACGTCCGTCGTGGTGACCCGCTAACACACATGATGTGGTCCTTGTATGCGTGCAAGCCATAAGTCCGACATAGGCAGATTTCCCTCATCATTGAGTGTTGGTTTCCTTGTTGAGCTAGTGTGTTTTCTTGTCAAGGTTAACTTCTTGAGATTGATGATCTCATAGAGTCTTTGTGCCCCATCCGAGTCACTTTCCCTGAGTATTGACATTATGTTAGTGCCAAAAAGCTATGCTGCAAACGTTCGTTGCGGTGACCCGCTAACACACACGATGTGATCCTTGTATGTGTGCAAGCCATAAGTCTTTTTTTTGAATGCGATGTTGCCCCTATTGTGCTATGCACAACCTGTTTTGCATGCGCTATGGTTTCCTTGTGTGTGCAAGCAAGAAATCCCTCTGTGCATGCGAGAAAGAATCTCCCCTGTTTTGTTCGCTATCTGTTTCTGTGGTAGGGTTATATAAAATGCCACGTGTACTACTTAAAACTCATCTACATTTTGAGCGATTTTCTTTCGTTTTGGCCAACCGGGTTTCAAAAAAAAAAAGCAAATTTGGCAAACCGTACAATTAAAAATTCTTATGTCCTAATCATGTTAAAAAGAGATAAAGCCTCACTCATTTTCTAGATTAATTACTTCTTTTTTTTTTTACAAAGGTGTGGGGTGTTGCCCCTCAACCCCTCCCAACTGCCTCCCCTCGACCTTGCTCCGTGTGTTGCCCCAAACCCCATGGGACCCCACTTGGGGTGGTCTAGCTTAAATAAGCTATGTATCTAAAACCTAGTCTCTTTCCTTGCTTCACAAATCACCAAGGACAATCAACATAAATAAGTGGTGAAAAATGACTCTATTTTGGAGCTTAAAACTCAAAATTTTCCTTGGACATTGACCATACCCACAACATGCCTAGACTATGCTCAAAGCTATTCTCGTCATAGCAAGCTTGGGGGTTTTTGTTTCAAATTTTACCAATTGTCAAATCTTGCTTATCAAGAGAAGCAAGGGCTAGGTCGTGCAATAGTTCACCTTGGACCTTGCCCCAAATCTTGAGTCCACCACAATTCCAAGCCATAATCTAGTATAGCAAGGTGTCTTCTATGTGAAAATATACCACTTGGTCCACCACTACTCCAACCTTTTTTTCATTCAACTTTGACATTTAAAAGCAATGTTTCTTTCTTGTAGCACATCTTTGCTATTTCCCATCAAAGCTACGTCCACCACTTGTCGAAGCCAGACTCTTACATAGTGAGGGGGGTTTGGTTTCAAGATTCACCACTTGTCCTTGTTGCAGCAAGTACTTCTTTAACTTTAGGAAGCTACTAGCTCATCTAGTAGTTCACCTTCAGTATTGGCCATTAAAACTATGTCCACCACTTCTCCAACCTTCTTTTGAATAAGGCAAGGGCTGCTCGGATATTGAGAAGAGAGGCCCTACTATCAACCTTGCTTCAATGGAAAAAAGCAAGGGCTACTTGGACATTCGGAAGTAAGGCCTTGAAATTGTCCTATGTTTTTTATTAAACTTATAGGTACACCACTTTTCCAAGCTATACTCTATTATAGTTGGTCCAATATTCACTACTTCTCCAACCATTGGACCAACTGCTTGTATTTCACCTTGAACCTTGTCCATTAAAACTAGGTCCACCACTTGTCCAAGCTACTCTCAAATAAAGCAGGGGGGGTTTTGTTCCAAGATCCACCACTGCTCCAATTTTGTTTCCATTAAAACAAGCAAGGGCTACTTGGACATTGAGAAGCAAGGCCCTACAATATTTCACCTTGGACATTCGTAATTAAAACTAGGTCCACCACTTGTCCAAACTTTACTCTCATTTATAAAGGGACTTTTGGTTTGAAGATCCATCACTTGTCCAACCTTACTTGCATTGAGAGAAGCAAGAGATACTTGGACATTGGGAACCAAGATCCTACACAACCTTGGACACTGGCCATTAAAACTAGGTCCACCACTTGTCCAACCTTTACTCTCATATATAAAAGGGACTTCTGGTTTCGCGCTCCACCACTTTTCCAACCTTACCTCCATTAAAAGAAGCAAGTTCTACTTGGACATTGAGAAGCAAGGCCCTACAATAGTTCACCTTGTACATTAACTAGGTCCACCACTTGTCCAACCCTTACTCTCATATAGAAAGGGGCTTTTGGCTTTGAGATACATCACTTGTCCCACCATGCTTCCATTGAAAGAAGAAAGATATACTTGGACATTGGGAGCAAAGATCCTACAACACCTTGGACACTGGCCATTAAAACTAGGTCCACCACTTGTCCAACCTTTATACACCAAATATCCAAGAGAGGAGAGAGAGAGAGAGAGAGAGAGAGAGAGAGAGAGAGAAGTGGAGGGTGAAATAGAGTACACAGTGACACAAGAGAATAACAAAAGAGAATTTTTATGCCCTATCTAAATGAAACAAGAAAAACCATGAGTTTATGTTATCAAAAACTAAGTATACCATAACTTTAAAACCATAAATGACTAAGTAGAAGCAATGGGCCCTATGTGGGATCAACTAGTCAACACATCCAGGTTTACTCCTACTATGAACAAAGAGAATTTCTTTTTGCTAAAAGAAAACCTAGACGACTTCATCTTAGCTGAGGTGACATAAGGCGAGGCCGCTCTTACCCCTCTATGAATCGGAACTCTAAAAGGATTCCAAATACTAGAAGGTGGTATGATTAATACTAACCATGCTAGCCTAACCACCATCCCTCTTTGGAGATTTTGGGCAAAGCCAAACCAAGAGCCCTAATGTGTTAGCCATGTATGTAATTTTAACCCCTAATGTGCTAACCTCGTACGTGAGCCTAGAAAAAAGGACAAGATCTAAGCCATGTAGGTCATTCAACCCCTAGTGCACTAACATTGTAGATAAGTCTAACAAAAAAAGAAGATCTAAGCGACACCCTTGATTGAGCAAAGATCCAAATCATTAACCATTTTAAAAAAATTGATGTAGGTGTTTCTAATCTTGTATCCACATTGTCATGCGAAACATTAAACATGAGGCAACTATATCATATCATCTTATATATGCATAAAAAATCCTTTCGAAGGCAATAAGTCTATACACGGTATTTAACCTTACATGTATTACATAATCCATCAAAACCAATCTATTACACAATCCAAATTCTCATCACATGGGTGACTACTCCACCCTACTTTAATGGTGATGTGCATCTATCCTACAAAACTACTTAAGCACATAACATGGCTGCAAAATTTTTGAAAGCATTTTGGTAGCACAACCATAACAAAAAAAATAATCGAAGAGATACCCCATCTATTAAAAAAAAAAATCATAACCATATTTATGAGGGATCTTCATCCCTTGATCAAAAACCATATTCATCCTTGAAGCTAACTCCCACCCTTGAAGCTTTGATTGTACTTGTTGAAGTCAACTAAAACAACACACATGGCCCTTAAAGAATGCGCTTTTATGATTTAAAAAAGGTCCAACAAGTAATTAAAAATAATATCAAATCACCAATCTAAAAGCATTTAATCATATACAAGTGATTTACCACACCCTACATCACCCTTCTTGCATAGGGATGTAGCTTTCTCCTAGAAGAGTGGAAATAAGTACACACATGCATATGAGACATCCACATCTATCCTTTGAGGTGTCATTCATTGTACAACATCATCACATGACCCTAATCATGATGCAAAATAGCATCGTCACTTTGACAAATCATATTTCATAATTTCACATATATGCACAAAATAACTTGTTTCTATTCTTGGATGTGTTGACAACATACAAGAGCGAGTGTTTGACCTCATATAAATGCATGGTTTTCAGCCCTATAACATAGAATATCACCATCACCATGTCACATCACTTCACCCATATAAAACTCATGCGAACAACTGTAATGTAAAAGAAAGTTGTTTTAGGCAAAATGACCCATACATTTTGGGTTGAATAACCATGGACCAAGACATAATTTCATGATAGTCAAACAAGTGGAATCAGCTGACCAAAATATTTCATAAAACATACATGAACCTCACATCAAACCCACGAGCTGGTATGATACCCAGGCTTCTAGGTGGCACTCTTGTATTTATAAGTAGTGCCATATAAATATCAATTAGTAAATCACATTTGTGGAGTGATAACGGTAATCTAAATATATTTTTTGGTTTTTATAGAAATGAAGTTCGTCACTTGAGAAACATGGTTTCTCCATTTGATAAGTCTACATGATGGATTTTCAAGCAGCATGGGGTCCAAAATCTTGACGTGAGAGGGTAGCAAGGTGTATTCTGATCATAACTCTTCACTTAAGCAAAATTTTCACATGAGAAGAAAATTGTGGTTGATATCCTCTTCATGTTGTTTGGATTGATTCATAGCGGTCAGGAGATATGAGCAAAATACTGTCCTTACCATCTACATGACTTGAAAGAGAAGAGTTATTTTTATGTATCTATGTGATCATAAACAGACACCGTATGCATATATCAAAGTGCTAAACATGATGATACAAGCAACAATGACATTGTACAATTTTGGAAAGCCCAAACATGCCTTTGCACATAGAAAAAGCATCTATTGAGAATTCTTTACCATGGACAAGAAGTGATTATCAACGATCACAAGGCTTCTTGATTTCCTACAATAGAGAAATCATGAGAGCTACATGGAGGATTTTGCGATGAATTTGATATAGAGTGTGTTGTCATAATAATCAATATCTAATTCTCCTAAATGATTTTCTCATGTTAAACTAATCATTTAATAAGGGGAAGTGCCAGGGGAGAAAAAGCTAGAATATTGGTTAAGCTAGCAGACTGGACACAATAGGGATCCAGAGGAGGGAAAGTAGGGATCCAAAGGGGGGGCCATCTACAAAAGAGCCATGTGAAACAATGGGATAAAAAGACCCTAAGGTTCAGCCCATTAAGACTTCCAAAATGCTAAGGTTCCAAAATTCAAAGGTTATGTCCAAAGGTCAACCTTAAGGGATTGGATGCTTTGTGTGTGACCAAAAAAGTCTTGCATATCCCTACATAGGAGGGGGCGAGCCTAGCAAGTAGGGGGTTGAGAGAGAAAGCCACACACACACACACAAGCCCCCTTTACACAAAGGGAATGAAGGACACATGTCAGATGCCTAAGCTAGTTGCTCTCATAGTGTGCTCAATTCCTATTGGATGACCCTTGAAGTGGACCAATGAGAATTAGGCTATAGTAAATTTAGCCTAAATAATTTTAAAACACTTAATAAAAAGAACCAATGAAAATTAAGTCTCCTAGATGATTATTGGATAGCCCGTGAAGGGGTCCAATAGGAATTGAGTAGCCCAATGGGCTACTTAATTCCTATTGGTCAGAATGGAGAAAGGTCCAATGGGGATTTAATTCATTTAAATCAATTAAGTTTAATTGATTAATCTCTCACAAAAGGGGAAAGGGGGACACATGTCAGAAGGCTATCACTTATGCTGCTTAATAGCCATTGGCTTGACTTCGGGAGGTCCAATGGGGGAAAAGAAAGAGAAAATAGCAAGAGGGCTCGCCCAAGAGAGAGAGAGGGGGCTGATTTTTGCAAGGCATTATCACACACACACACTCACACAATATCATGTGTAAAGAAAGAGAAGACTATCTCTTCCCAAGCTTTAATGGAGAGCTCATCACCTACTCCAAGCTTGCGAGATAGAAGCCTACATCGACACACTCTAGGCATGTGGATGAAAATTCAACCAAGAGCCAAGATTCAATGCATTCTCATCTCCTCTACCATGCTAATTACTAAGCTAAGATATTCTAATATGAGTGATTATGTGAGGAGATGTACATCTTTCTTGTAAGATACTCCTTCCTCTCAATCTACTCTCATACCCGGCTAGCTCTCACCATCTTTGAAGGTGTGTGAGGTATTGGGTCTGAGACCGGGGATAGTTTAAGTAGTGTTTGCTAAGTTTTTTGCTTAGTGCATGAAGCTTTCATCTTCATTGCACTAGCTAGTCTTGAAGGAACACAAAGAATTGTATTGTACAATGTCTCTCTTGATGGGAGAAACCATAATACAAAGCCTTTTGGAGGGGGGACCGGCTCCATGCAAATCCGGTCCTCAACTGTTGTCAATAGCTTAATTTCTCTCTCTTTTGAAAGTATTGTTGATGCTATCTAACTAGGTGTTATGCTTTTTGTTTCTCTCTCCACCCAAGCACTCTTGTAATTCTCAGTAGGAATCTATTCTAATGAAATGCCCACTATGTTCATGCTAATTTCTGCTACACATAAGTTTTTATATCATTAAATGTTACATTGGTATCAGAGCACAAGGTTTCTCTTTTCTTGCTCAAGAAGGGAGGTCCTCAAGCTATCTATAAATGGTTGGTATTATTAATTGCCTGTGATTAAGTAGAATAGGGATTTTTCAGCCTTGCAGTGCGCCTGCCTTTGTGCACTTAATGGGGCATCACCTTCGAGAGCTATGGTCTTAATTGTGGAGTCCTACGGGGCTTGGCTACGGCGTAACCACTATTGAGCTATTAGAAGCTTGACAGAAGCTGGTGCTGTTTTGGTGTTGAAAGACCCTCTCTTCTATTCCTTGCAATTAATGGTATTTGAGCCGCGGGTACAGTAGCTTGAGTGCTTTTTCTAAAGGGGTAAAGAGGAGTAGCAACTAGGGCTTGAAGTGCCAAAGTACACCTAAAAAGTTTACACCTAAAAGTTGTTAGAATGGCTGACAATAGTAAAGAGAGTGAAATTAATGTTGATAACTTTGATTTTTCTCATGAGCAAGCTACTAATGATGCTTCAATGCTTGTTAACTATCTTGTTTCTAGGCTTCAACAAGCCATGGGCAATCCATCTCTCCAAAGTGAAGTGCAACGGCAGCTCCGTGCTCACGGGATTCTCCAAGCTCATCACCATGACGAGAGAACACCTAGGAAGCCGCCTTGTGAGACTCCCAAAAGAGGTCTCTCTCTGATTCAGGAAGAAGAAGAGAATCCATACGAAGGGCTCAAGAATTTATTTCTTGATAATGCATCTCCTTCCCAAAGGAGAACTCAAGAGCCTCCACCAAAGGAACGAGAAAGAAGTGAGTCTCCTGCCACCTCGCCGGAGATAGCTCCAAGAAGACGGCGGGCTAAACGCTCTCCATCACCACCAAAGCGAAGAAGACCATCACACTCTTCTCCACGCCATAATTCAAAGAGGGATGATAAAAAGAAAGAGAAGAAAAAGGCGAGAAAGAGGACACCCTCTTCTCCATCTTCTCCATCCTCTTCCTCTTATGAAAGTGATGGCAAAGACGACGAAGATCAAGAAAATAAAAAGGTCACCCTCTTTTCCACCTTCTTCAAATTCTTCACCTTCTGAAGAAAGTGATGGTGCAACCTTTGAACCATCAAAAAGAAGAGGCCATAGGAAATCCTATGCCACATGGAAGAGGTCATCCAAGCTGAAGAAGTTCAAAGAGGGAGGGAAGAGCATCTCTTTCCTTACCTATGATGGCACCTTTGGTACTATGGACAAAGTCTTGGCCTTTATCCAGCAATTCGATCCGGCGTTTGGAGATGAGGGCTTCACAGAGTCCTCTAAGCTACTCCATGTAGCTATGCACTTTCAAAAGTCCACCAGGCAATGGTGGTCTAGCCTACGGGCCAACGGTGAAGCTCCACGAACATGAAAAGCTTTAAGAGATTCCATTATGAAGCATTTTTTGACCACCGATTGCAAAGACATAGTACTCACCGAATGGCGAAGCTTAAAGCTCTCTCTCTATGAATCCATCCACAAATATGTAGACAAGTTTTGGACCTACAACTCAAATCCACTGTCTTCAAAAAGTTGGATTTTGGAGAGCAAAAGCAACAATTTTGTGCGGGCTTAACCGAAGAAATGGCGGATTATGTCAACTCCCAAAGGCCACGTACCATATCGGCAGTAGTACACCATACTATGGTGGCCTCTCAAATCAATTTCCAAACGGAGGCTAAAAGAAATAATACGCCCACGGAAAACAAGGGTTCCAACGAGCGTAAAGGGAAGGACAACCTCCAAAAGTCTCCTAAGGGCAACTCCAACAAAGCTAAAGCGAAGGGAGTTTACAAAGGTAAGAACAAACTCTCTCCTCAAGAGCTTGAGCGTTATCGCAAGGATAACCGGTGTTTCAAGTGTGAAAAACAAGGGCATGCGTACTGCGCTTGTCCCCAAAAGAACAACCGCCAAGATCCTCCTAGAGCTTCCTTGGTTGAAATCCAAGATGATGAGACTCACCAAACTCACCACAAAGGATCTCCTCTATGCCATGCTTGAGGAAAGGTAAGAGAACATGATGCTTTTATTCTCTTTGACCCTGGGTCTACTCACAATTTTATATCTATAGAGTTGGCCACCAAGCTAGGCATACAAGCCTACGAGATGGGAGATGTCCTACCCGCAGATAGTGCCTTCAAGGGGCAAGCGAATTCACTCACTCCCTTAATCGGGAAATTGAGGCTTCATGTCCAAGGCTATGTGGACAAAGAGGACTTCTTTATCTCTCCTCTCAATCATGAGGATGTAATCCTAGGGGCACCGTGGTTTGAGCGCCTGGCTGTGGATGTTAAATTTCCTGAAAGGAGAATCTCCTTTAAGTTCAGGGAAAAAGACATGTATATAGATGCTAAGGAAATGGGTAACACTATCCCCATTAAAGATTCTCAAAATGAACCTAATGCTTTAGCAAAAGAAAATAAAAGCAACCAAAAGGAATTAGAGTTATCCAATTTTCTCAAGGGGTTCCAAGATGTTTTTATTGATGACATCCCTTGTGAGCTACCTCCTAAACGAGGTAATGATGACCATGCAATTGAACTTCTTCCAGGAAGTTCACTGCCTAACAAACCTCCTTATAGAGTTTCTCAATCTCAACAAGAGGAGATTATGCGGCAAGTGCATGAGTTAGTTGAGAAGGGCATGGTTAGGCCTAGCTCATCTCCATTTTGATCACCTGTGCTATTAGTGCAAAAGAAAGACGACACATATCGTATGTGTGTCGACTATAGAGCACTAAATAGGATCACTATCAAGAATAGGTTTCCCGTTCCCCACGGGTAGAAGACCTATTTGATAAGCTACAAGGATCGACCTACTTCAGTAGGATTGACCTAAAAAGTGGCTATCATCAAATAAGGATAGTTGATCAAGACATTGTAAAGACCACATTTCGCACCACATTTGGTCTTTACGAATACATTGTCATGCCTTTTGGCTTGACCAATGCACCAGCCACATTCAACCTCTTGATGGAGAAGTTGTTCAGGCCTCATCGAACCTTCAGTGGAGTGTTCTTTGATGATATTATCATCTACTCTAATTCATTAGACGAACACAAGAAACACCTCTAGGTAATATTTCAAGTTTTAAGAGAGAATAAACTTTATGTTAATCGAAAGAAAAGTGAATTTGTCTTGCAAGAGATTCAGTATTTAGGTCACATTATCTCTCAAGATGGCATCCAAATGGATCCATCAAAGTTAGAGGTAATAAAAGGAAGGCCTAAACCAAGGAATCTTCATGAATTAAGAAGCTTTATAGGTATGTGTGCATACTGTAGACACTTCATAGAAAAGTTATCACAAATTGTGGGACCATTACATGACCTAACAAAGAAAAGCGTTAGGTATACATGGTCTGCTAAGGAGAACAATGCTTTCAAAATCTTAAAGAAAAGCTTATCTCTCAACTTGTGCTTACACTACCGGATCTCTCAAAACCATTTGACGTCCAATGTGATGCTTGTGGTGATTGCCTTGGAGCTGTTTTGCTTCAAGAAGGGCACGCCATAGGCTATGAGAGTCGAAGGCTCGACCCTGTTGAGCAAGATCTAGGCATATATGAAAAGGAACTCCTTGCAGTTCTACATGCATTAGACTCATGGAAGCACTATTTATTGGGGACTCCTTTCATTCTGCGCGACAGGATCAACGAAGTCTTAAGTACTTCATGACATAGACCAAGATCTCCGACAAACAAATGAGGTGGGCAAATTTCCATTCACAATTTCATTTTCATATTGCTCACGTTGATGGCAAGCATAATCAAGTAGCTGATGCACTCTCAAGACAGCCGAGAGTGAATGCGGTTTCCATAGCAACTCACAATGATCTATCTTCAATGATAGATGAGTACTCTATTGATCACGACTTTAGAGATGTGATTTCAGCCCTTGCATTAGGGAAGAAAGAAGAACCATTTACTTTACAAGATGGTTATCTTCTCTATGGCAATAGACTATGTGTTACTAACTCACTACGTGAGAAAGTAATGTATGAATCTCATGCTCCACCTTATGTGGGGCAAAGAGGGATTCAGTCTACCTTAAAGGGAATTGAAACATATTTCTATTGGCCTACCATGAAAGTGAGCATACAAGAGTATGTTTCTAAATGTGTGGTATGCCAAAAGACAAAATTTGATGGAGGGAAGCAACTTGGATTGCTTCAACCCTTGCCAATCCCTAATTCACCATGGGAGAGAATATCCATGGATTTTATCTTTGGATTGCCTAAGTCTATCCATGGGAATACGGGAATATGGACGATAGTAGACAGGTTCGATAAACAAGCTCATTTTATACCTGTCAAAAAGACTATCAAAGCCCATCAAATGGCAACCCTCTTCATTTCACAAATTTCAAGTACCATGGCTTTCCAATGTCCATAGTGTCAGATAGAGATCCTAGAATGACCAGTAGTTTCTGGAAGGCTCTCTTTGAAAATTTAGGGACAAGGCTAAACTTCTCTTCGACCTATCATCCACAAACAGATGGCGAAAGTGAAATAGCTAACCTAACCATTCTCGATCTACTAAAAGCCTATGTAACGGAAGTAGATCAAAGATCCCAATGGGAGAAGTACTTACCCTTAGTGGAGTATGCTTACAATAACACTGTACATACTTCCACGGGAAAAGTACCTTTCGAGGTAATTGAGGGAAGATCAAAAAGTCCCTTGCTACTTAAGGTACATGGGAAGATCTTCGCTGCAGATGAGTATAGCCGAGACCTACAAGAATCTTTTCAAAAGATTAAGGATGCTATCTCTATCTCACAGCAAAGGAAAAAGGCTGCTATGCTGACAAGAACAGAAGAGCCCAAGACTTTAAAGAAAACGATTGGGTCTTGTTAAAGTTTCCCAAGGCTCGATTAAGGCACACAACGGGCAAGAATCCTACGGGCCACCAAAGTACTATCCCTTCCAGATTCTTAGGCCAATCAATGAGATGGCCTATCAACTCAAGTTTCCCAATCATTGGCTCATACACAATGCTTTCCATGTGAGACTATTAAAGCCTTACAAAGGAGAGCCACCTCAAGAACCAACTATTGAAGACCCACCAGAGATCGAGGACCAAGAGGAGGTGCTGCAGCCCAAGTCCATTCTCCGACATGAAGGCAAGGTATTAAGAGGCGGTAAGACTATCCGACGATATCTTATTAAGTTTAATAATTATCCTTTTGAAGATGCTAGATGGATGCAAGGCATACAATTAAAGGATAACCTAAACCTTGTCAATGCTTACAATGCTTCCCAAGAGTAAGCAAATGTACAAAATGTTAAAAATGAACAAAGTTTTTGTCTTATAAGACTCTCTTTTCTTTATTGTGCACAAAAATGAAGTAGTATGCATGCTTAGATCAAGTTTGCGGAGACGACGTCTCCCAAACACTAAGTAGAGCTTGTCACTCTACTATGGAAGATTGATAGGACTAATGTGTAGACATGCTTGCAGTAGCCTGAGGTTCTCAAGCGCCAAATGGACTAGTCATCCATTGTGGAATGATGTTGTAGGGCAACATAGGGATCGTCTACCCGCTAAGAAAAGGACTCATGAATATGCTTTATCTTCTCTACACCATAGTAGAGGACGACTATGATTTCAAGAGAGAGGTAATGTCATAATAATCAATGTCTAATTCTCCTAAATAAATTTCTCATGTTAAACTGATCATTTAATATGGGGAAGTGCCAAGGGAGAAAAAGCTAGAATATTGGTTAAGCTAGCAGACTGGACACAATAGGGATCTAGAGGAGGGAAAGTAGGGATCCAAAGGGGGGGCCATCTACAAAAGAGCCATGTGAAACAATGGGATAAAAAGACCCTAAGGTTCAGCCCATTAAGACTTCCAAAATGCTAAGGTTCCAAAATTCAAAGGTTATGTCCAAAGGTCAACCTTAAGGAATTGGATGCTTTGTGTGTGACCAAAAAAGTCTTGCATATCCCTACATAGGAGGGGGCGAGCCTAGCAAGTAGGGGGTTGAGAGAGAAAGCCACACACACACACACAAGCCCCCTTTACACAAAGGGAATGAAGGACACATGTCAGATGCCTAAGCTAGTTGCTCTCATAGTGTGCTCAATTCCTATTGGATGACCCTTGAAGTGGACCAATGAGAATTAGGCTATAGTAAATTTAGCCTAAATAATTTTAAAACACTTAATAAAAAGAACCAATGAAAATTAAGTCTCCTAGATGATTATTGGATAGCCCATGAAGGGGTCCAATAGGAATTGAGTAGCCCAATGGGCTACTTAATTCCTATTGGTCAGAATGGGGAAAGGGACAATGGGGATTTAATTCATTTAAATCAATTAAGTTTAATTGATTAATCTCTCACAAAAGGGGAAAGGGGGACACATGTCAGAAGGCTATCACTTATGCTGCTTAATAGCCATTGGCTTGTCTTGGGGAGGTCCAATGGGGGAAAAGCAAGAGCAAATAGCAAGAGGGCTCGCCCAAGAGAGAGAGGGGGCTGATTTTTGCAAGGCATTATCACACACACACTCACACAATCTCATGTGTGAATAAAGAGAAGACTATCTCTTCCCAAGCTTTAATGGAGAGCTCATCACCTACTCCAAGCTTGTGAGATAGAAGCCTACATCGACACACTCTTGGCATGTGGATGCAAATCCAACCAAGATCCAAGCTTCAATGCATGCTCATCTCCCCTACCATGCTAATTACTAAGCTAAGCTATGCTAATATGAGTGATTATGTGAGGAGATGTACATCTTTCTCGTAAGATACTCCTTCTTCCTCTCAATCTACTCTCATACCCTGCTAGCTCTCACCATCTTCGAAGGTGTGTGAGGTCTTGGGTTTGAGACCGGGGATAATTTAAGTTGTGTTTGCTAAGTGTTTTTCTTAGTGCATGAAGCTTTCATCTTCATTGCACTAGCTAGTCTTGAAGGAACACAAAGAATTGTATTGTACAATGTCTCTCTTGATGGGAGAAACCATAATACAAAGCCTTTTGGAGGGGGGACCGGCTCCATGCAAATGCGGTCCTCAGCTGTTGTCAATAGCTTAATTTCTCTCTCTTTTGAAAGTATTGTTGATGCTATCTATTTAGGTGTTATGCTTTTTTTTGCTCTCTCCACCCAAGCACTCTTGTAATTCTCATTAGGAATCTACTCTAATGAAATGCCCACTATGTTCATGCTAATTTCCGCTACACATAAGTTTTTAGATCATAAAATGTTACGGTGTTCATTGTGAAAAGATAAGAGGGTATAGTAAAAGAATAGAGAGAACTTGGTGCTTCTCCTTCTTCTTATTGAAGACAAGAAAGAGATTCTTATGGAGATGGTCATGGAGAGCTTGCACCACCTTTGTATCATATGTATGTAGAGTTAAATTATATTCTATGCTTTTTTTAGAATCTCAAATTGAGCACTAATGTTGTTTATATACAGCTCTGCAAGCTTGGAGTGAGCCCCAAAAGTAGAAACAGAGTGCCCCCTTCAAGAGAATGTAATAGTTCTAGCTATGTTGGATAAAAGAGAAACATCACGCACACAAGTGAGTGTGTGTTGGTTAGATTATCGTTTAAGAAAATTAGGTTCCAAGATCAATTAACTTGGACTCATGAACATGACCTTGAGTTGTTGCTAAGCCATCACAAGATCACCATAAACAAGAGAGATGTTAATGCAATATAGACTTGGTTTTTTCATTCATGAAATGAGCTTTGAGTAGCTCTACAACCTTTCAGCAATACATGTGGGATAATTGGACCTTTCTCTCCTTGAATCATACTCTATTACTCTATGACAAAGCTCACACCTTACAAACCTCTCCTTGAGGTTTGGACTAGGAAGAAATTGAATAAATGGACATCTCTTGCACACTTCAATCCAGGAGAAGAAGAACATCTCCAATTGAGGAGACCATCCCCAATCTAGGATACAAACTATCTCTAATCCAAGAGACACTCAAGACCTCCCCTTAAAAAAATGTTTAAAATCAAGACCAAGCTAGTCCAAGCTATCTCCAAACAAATACAGCTAAAGGGGAAAGGCCAAAACGAAAACTAGAGAATGTCTTTGTAGACTGGAAGTCCCCTTAAACAGATGTATAAAACTAATACCAAGCTAGTCCAAGCTATCTCAAAGAAAACAAAAATGAAGGGGAAAGTGCAAAACAAGAAACTAGAGAATGTCATCATAGACAGGAAGACTACTCCCGCCTTCTTCTTCATCATCATCTTCATCTTTGTTTTCTTTTTCCCAATAGACTTTGGGCCTTGAATTTTTTTTGGTGCTTCCTCTGTCCTTTTTGAAACACTTGGAAGGAAGATGACCCTTCTTCCCACAAACGCTACAAGTCTTCTGTAATGGAAATGGCCTATGAACTTTGAGAATAGCGGAATTCGAAGAATTAAAGAGAACATTTTTGTGAGACTACTTTGAGAACATAGAGGGTGAACTTAATTGATGGTAGAAAAATAATCATAGTACTTAATTAGCTTGGCATGTATAATACTTTTTCAAGAGAAAGAGTTTAGAGAACTTGACAACAGTTGAGGAACGATTTATGTGGAGCCAATCCTCCCTCTAATAGGCTTTGTATTATAGATTTTCCCATCAAGAGAGACTTGGTACAATACAGTCTCTGTGTTCCTTGTGACCTAGGTGGTGACGCAATGAAAATGGGAAACTTGATGTATCACCAGAATAACATAGAGTTTGCAAAAAGAATTAACTATCCCAATCCTCATTCTCAAGGCGTTAAACACCTTCAAAGGTGGAGAGAGCTAGGGGGGATGAGGAAGAAGAAAATTCATAGGAGAAAGAATTAGTTCCTCACTTATCATCACTATTCCTTCTAGCATACATAACAATAATGAATATGGAGAAGATGGCAAGCTTAATCATTGAAGCATGGCTCTTGGTTGGATTTGTACCCAAGCCCAAAAAAACCAAACCTTGGTACATAAATTTTTACATGGTCACACCTAAGACTTGAAGCACTATGTACACATATATACATGAGTCTAGCTAGGAAGCTTTTTGGCATGATCTAGTGACTTTATTCTCGTACAAAAAAAGGATTCAGGCACACCTTGAGGGAAATATCGGTAGGGTCTTGACAAGTGTCCTTACTGCTGATAGCCGTTTTTCGGCTCTTTGTAATTGCCACAGTGAATTACCTCACCCTACCAAAATCACCCAAACACTGTGGCTATCCCTACCATTTCACTATACATAGGCGTGCGTGAGTCACGGGACTTTTCCCATATCTTCTTAAAAAACCCTCAATTAGCTAGTCATTGGGCTAGTTGAGCCAAAAAAATAAAAAATATAAAAAATATAAGTATATTATGGCCCATGTGTATATAAATATTTCTTGGTATATAGGGCCTAAATAAAATATTTTTTCATAATTATTTTGGTATTTATTTAAATATTCTACCTAGGTGTGTGTTATTTATGCTCTGTACATTGCCTCACCATTACCACAATTTTTCTTACCATTTTTCATACTCTTTATTCCATATAGAAATATTTTCATGTAAGCTTCTCTTATATTTGGTGTAACTCCACCCCAACAAAAATCCAAAAAAACTAGTTTTATTTATGTGTATATTTTTTCACTATTGTGATTTTTCCCTTCCTACATCTTTTTGTTTTTTCCTAAAAAATTAGAACACCAAAAATATTTATCTTTTTATGGTAGCCTCATAATGAGAGAGATTTCTTTTGACCCCTTTATATTTTTTCCACTTATATTATTTATATTTGACATGTACATATTTTTTAGACCCCTCAATATTTGATTTTATTAGTTGTACTATTCACTTATATCCTAATCTCAACAATATCTTCAATTATAGACCTACCAAATAAGGTCAAGGGTAGGTGGCATGCATACATGCACTATGGAGGACTCACTCTTGGAGGTATTCAAAAGAATCATCCAAAGAAGGACCCCACAAAGACCTTTGCAGTGGAAAAAAACGGTCGGTTTTGCTGAATTTTTAAAGTTCACTTGCTCTCCGAATTTGAAAAGGTGATACAAACAAAAGTTGTAGCTCGTGGGCTGAACTTTTGCCTCAAAATTTTTCATATTTTTTTGAGCTACGAGCTGTGAGCTATGATTTTTTTAGTGGACCCCAGTTTTCCCATGCTATGCAGCCACACTCTCTCTTCCACTTTATCATTTTCCTCTTTCACACACACTTCTCCACTCATCATCCCCACCTCTCTCACCCCTCCTCTCTGCACCCTACTCACCTTCTCTTCAACCTTGAAGAATAAGAGAAACCATGGTAAACTCACACCTCCCACACCCAATTCCATTCCAAAATTGACCACCTAGTCTCATTTTTCCTCCTCCAAATTACCCATATCTATCAAAAAAACCACAAAATTCAGCCTCTTCTCTTAAAAGACAGCATCATGGTGGTTGATTACTCAGCTTCAATTACCTTGTCTCTCAAGGAAGGTCAAGAGTGGAGAAGAAATGTACCGTCAAAGCTAGTGGACCGTCAACAAGCGTCAAAATCGGCCCTACTCAAGACACTTGGAGCATCAACCTTGTAAGAAAGCCACCTTTTCTTACCTCTTAAGAGTTTTTTTCTTCCTTATTTGTATCCTACATGGATACTCCCATTGTAAATATCCAATTCCATTTGTAAATTAATACTAACTCTACTAACACTAACCCACTATGAAAAGTCCTATCACCTCCATTTCTCTCCTCTCTCTTTCCTCACCAACTTCTTGATAATTCCAAGCAAAAGAAATTAGATAAATTGCTGAAAATCTAACCCAACCATGGTTAGAGAAGTAACCCTAGCCTTCAAAATTGCTATAAAAGGAGGGTGTAGCTAGCACAAAAGGGGGAGCCATAAGCAAGAGCACTATGCTATAGCTTGAGAAGCCAAGCTCAACTTCTCTAGAAGGAGCTCTTGAGTGGAAGCTCATTGTCTTATGCATGTGCATGTGTTGTAATAGGGGATTAGCAAGGGAACTCTATGCCATTGTAAGAGAGAGAGTGATCATTCAATTGAGAGTAGGAAATCTATCATTTCTCCTACTAGTGTAAGCCCAACATTCGCTGAATCAAGGAGGGTGGATTTGGACTAAGCTTGGATACTTTGTCTCCCTTCCAACGCGAAGTAATGGACAACAATGATGCGTAAGTGTCTTGGTGTTTTTTGTTAAGTTCTTGATAGCTTGTCTCTGGTGTTGTCATCAATCTAGCCATAAATCCCACATACTGTAAGAGGGCGACAGGGTGGAGAGGACTCCCCTGGCCTTAAGACAGTGATTGGGGTGGCTTTTCTTGTGATGTGTTGTGGTGAAATTTATGCAAGCTATGTTGAACAAATACTAATCTCACTTTGATTTGTCATGACAGATTTGTAAGAAGGTATTAATGCAACAAGCACCCCCTCCCCCTTTCTCTCTCTTTCTTAAATATATAGTTGTGTTTGCTTGATCATTCCCGATACGTTTCAAAGCAGCCCGAGCACTATCTCTCTCTCTCTCTCTCTCTCTCTCTCTCTCTCTCTCTCTCTCTCTCTCTCTCTCTCTCTCTCTCTCTCTCGTGTTCTAGTGTGTGAGAGTGTTCCATTGGTGTTAGGGTTAGTGTAAATTCCTTGCTTGTTTGTGGGTTGCTCTAACGATTCTCGTCTTTTGCGTCCTAGTTCCCTCTTAAACTAGGTGGTGCCCCCTGTGTAGTTGGGATTTGGCTGTGGGTTTGTTGTTTTGGTTTGTGTTGTGTTGTGCCCCAGCCCCATTGAGCAGCACGGGAGCCTTGAAGGGTGTCTAGAGGTTGCTCTTCTTGTTGCCCGCCCCGGACCGCCTCAAATTGGTGCCCCCACTGAGGACAGGCTTGTGTATGTTTTGTGAAGGCTCAACCTTTAGCATAATCAAGTAGCTTGCATGAATCACGAGAATTTGTATGATCCCTTCATTCCCATTGCAAGGCAAAAGGTACACATAATTGTTAGTACTAAGTTGCAATTTCAACGTGTCATTCGTAGAATTTTAGGTCCTCTTAGGTTGGCCGAGATAAACGCTTCAGTAAATCCTTTTATTTTGCCTCTCATTAGGTATGACCTTAGTTTGGACGTCTATATTTTTGTTTTGTTTTAAGCATTAGGACATGCATAGGCCATGGATAATGGCCCAGGAATAGAGGTTTTTCCCTTTCATTTTACTCGACACATTAGAATAAACGTTGCAATTAGTAGAAAGATCCATTTTCAACAACGAATGGTGTTCATGTTTGGAGCCCAAAGAGCAGGAGAAATTCTTGCATCACCAAACCCTGTCATTCTACCTCTCATCAACTACCACACTTCTTTTGATGTACATGTGTTCATTTTATTTTAAAATGAAGTGCAGCCCGGCAAAATAGTGTGTATGTTTGTTTTTTCTTTGTCCAAGTTGTTACAAGAAACAAAAAAACGATCATTTGTTCTAACTGGGAATGTGTGTGCAGTGAAAGTTCAATCCTTAGAGATCTAGCTCTATTACCAATTGAGTTGCAGGAGCAAGTAGTAAGGCGTCTCCCTCATAACAAGAGGGTGGTGAAGTTAAGACGGAAGGTCCTACGCGTGGATTCCATTTTCCTCTTGTTGTTGGGCACTAAGGAAGACCGCGCATTCATCCAACTAGTGTGTGCCCTAAGATTGGTAAATAGAGTGAAATTTGGCGTTTGGCGAGTGCATTTCACCATTGAGGAAGACTCTTCAGGAAACTTGCGGCCAGAGTTCACGCTTCATAGACTCACATTTGGTGAATTTTTCCCTCATTTGCGTCTTATTAATAGTCTTCCTTTCGCTTTCAACAAAGGAGATAGGGAGCTATTTAGAGCTTGTCTTAATAAAGAGAGCATAGAGAAGATTGCAAATTTGTATAAATTCTCATCCTTCTCTACTTTCTATGACACTTTGTTCATAGAGACATTGTAAATCTCTTTATGCTTTTGAATGATTTAACCATAATCCTAAGGAGTTTTTGTCCAGGAATTTTGTAGCACAAGTGGAGTCTTTAAATCTTGCAAACTTGATTGGACTTGATGAGGATGTTCTTTATGAAATTGTGAGAAGGTTGCCTCACTCCGACTGTGTGGAACTCGAAGGAAAGGAGCTCCTAGTCAATTGCTACTTTCTCACGGCCTTCGACGAGCATGAAGATCTAGTTTTTATACAAACCGCTTGTGCGTTGGGAATTGTAGAGCAAGTGCAATTTATCACTTGGGACGTGGTTGCTCTTTTGGATCCAGAAAATGAAGTTCTAGAGATTTCTGTTTATCGCCTTAGCTTTGAAGAATTTCAACCCTTCTTAGAGCTCATCAATAGTCTACCTTTTTGTTTTGATCAAACAAATCGAGACCTTATTGAAGCTTGGATAGCTGAAGAAGAAAACCTAGAGTGGTATTTTCTCACTTCTTCATTTGCAGGCGAGTGGTTCTAAATCTCTATTGTATCCCTTATTGTAACTCGTGTTGTAATCTTTCATAATAATGGAGAGCCAACGCCAAATGTCTGGATATCCTCTTTTCTTTGGAGAGCCGGGAGAGGATGCAGAATTATTTTTAGCAAATTTCAAGATGTCTTGCCGTATCAAGAGGATAGTAACCGATCAAGAACGTGTAGAAATGTTTGAGGTGGTCCTTAGGAAAGATGCTAGTACTTGGTTTGACTCTTTGCCTGAGGAAGTTAAAGGGAATTACACAGAAGTGTTGAATCGTTTTAAGAGATACTTCTTTGATCCCCAAAACTCTCAAAAACTATGGCAAGACATTGTTTCTCATAAGCAAAAAGACTTAGATGACTACTACTTGTACAAGCAAGAGTTTCTACGTCTTTGGGCTCTATGGATACGAAATGTTGCTAACCCTGGTGATGGTGCAGAATTTTTAAAGAAGGAGAGGTTCATAGCCGGACTCTTTCCTGACCTTAAGGTAAAAGTTGAGGCGGGTGCACCTGCTACTTTTGATGCAGCGGAAACTAGGGCTGCTGAGAAGTATAGGAAACTCAAGTGCTTAAGGGGAGAGGTTCCAATAGAAGTTCTTAGACCCAAAGGTAAGTCACAAGCATCAACATCTAGGGAGCTTCCTGATGTAACGGCTGAAGTGATTGAGAAGCTAAATGAATCTTTAAGCAGCCTGTCAATTCACCTTGCACAAGCTGTAGGTCCAAAGGGACAAGCAAAGAAGTCAGAAGAGAGAGAGCCACGAACTAGGAGAGTCTTGCAATGTTGGAATTGCGGAGAGTCTGGACATGGGATGTATAATTGTCCTTGGCCCCGTGGAGAGCCAGGGAGACCTAACTTGAATTACCCAGTGATGAATGCAGGAGAAGGAGCTGGTCAACAACCAAGGCTTCTACAAAGGCCAAATGGACCAAGACCACCTCCACAAGGGGTAGAAGGAGTTCCACCTTTGCCAGATCCAAATGTGCATGTGGTAGAGGTGACAAATTCAAATGAGTTTGACATGGAAGCCAATGGCATTAAGCGTGGCCGAGGAAAAGGTAAAGAGAAAGAGGGTGTCCCATCACAGAGTGACCATGGACAAGGCAAGAAGGCAAAGGAGACCAAGGAAGCTAAGAGGACTCGACGTCGTATCAATCTCCAAGACTTCCCTCTTGGACATGGTATGGCTCCATACAACCTGTTGGAAGACATGCGAGGTAAGGGTCCTGATATCTCATGGCCTCAGTTTCTTGCATTATGCCCACAAGTTAGGAGGGATTTAACAAAGGCAGTTAGCACTAGGAGAAAGGTAAAAGAGAGTTTTCCTGTTGTAAAAATTGCACATGCTGAAATGAACGAGGATATTACACCTGTGCTAGATTGTTACATAAAAGGAAGATTGGTTAGGAAAGGTCTAGTGGATGGGGGTGCACAAATTTGCATCATGACAGAAGGGCTCATGCAAAGACTAGGCATGCACATCCATGAGACACCTGAAATCAAAGTGAAAATGGCAAACAATAGCAAGGCTAGGTGCGTAGGCATTTGTAAAAATGTTTTTGTGGAGGTCTTTGGCATTAAGAAGGCAGTGGATTTTTATGTTATGTCGACCAAGGGAAGTGGTTATCCATTTATCCTAGGAAGACCATGGCTAATGAAAATGCGAGCTTTGCAGGATTGGGAGAGTGGAAAGCTAATTTGCAGGAATGACAATCACAAGAAGGTTGTCTTTGACATGAAGGAGCAACGCCAAGAGGAGCTCCATGAAGAATCATCTCGAAGTGAGACGGAAGAAGATTGGACTGAAAACACTTCAGAAGAAGAAAGTAGCGGCAGCATTACTGAAGAGGAGTCCTCCATTGAAGTCATGGGGGTAAGGTTTAAGCCAAACAACCAGGAGACCTCTTCTCGAGGTTTGGAAGAGGTAGGTTCCCAAGAGAACCAAAAGGTGGAAGATGAAGGAATGTTAGAAGGTATGTTGTCTACAACACTTACAAAGAATGAAAGAGAGGAGTTCAAATGTGTGCTAAGGAAATTTCCGAAGCTTTTTGCTAAAGACTACACCGATGTGCGTGGAGTAGATGTTGTTCAACACAAAATTGAGTTGAAGCCAGAGGCCACACCTAAGGCTCAAAAGCTACGAAGGCTAGGAGTCATTAAGGAGCAGGCTCTACTCAAGGAGGTAAGGAAGCTTCTAGCAGCAGGTTTCATGTATCCAGTGGAGAATTCAGAGTGGGTCTCTCCCGTTGTTGTCACTCCTAAGAAAAACGGCAAGTGGAGGGTGTGTGTGGATTATCGTCCACTTAATGAGGCAACAAAAAGAGATCACTTTCCCCTCCCATTTCAGGATGAGATACTAAATGAGGTAGCTGGTCATGAGAAGTACACTGTGTGCGATGGTTACTCAGGTTACTTTCAAATAGGGATTGCACTGGAGGATCAATTGAAAACAACCTTTATCACTCCTTGGGGTTGTTATGCTTTTAGAGTCATGCCATTTGGTCTGACAAATGCTCCTGCAACATTCCAACGTTTCATGAATATGGTGTTTCAAGCATTCTTTGGAAAGTCAATTAGGGTGTTCATTGATGATTTTTGCATTTATAGCTCAAAATCATTGCATCTACAAAGGGTAGAAGAAGGTTTAAAGAAGCTCTATGACATGGGAGGTCAACTCGACCCCGAAAAGTGTCACATAGCTGAGGATGAAGTGATCTTGCTTGGTCACAAGGTTTTCTATAAAGGCATTGAGGTGGATCCTTCAAAGGCAAAGGCTCTTATTGAGCTCCCATCACCCAAGAATCTCAAAGAGGTCATATCATTCATTCAAAAAGTGAAGTATATGTCACGCTTTATTCACTTAGCTTCGGAGTTGCTTCATCCTTTGCAAAAGTTGACACAACAAGTAGAATTTGCATGGTCTGATGAGCTTGAAGAGTATTTTTGTAACATTAAAGTCATTTTGTCAGAGCTACCAACACTCATGCCTCGTTGGGAGTACACATTCTTTGTTAGCTCTAGTGCTGGGAAAGAAACAATTGGTGCTGTGTTGCTACAACAAGATCCCCACAGTACAAGGATGCGACCCATCTACTTTGCTAGTAGGGTCATGAATGCTTTGGAGAGAGACTACACAGAAGCAGAACTCATGATGCTTTCTCTCATGTTTGCGGTGAGAAAGTTTAGATCCTACCTGCTACCAAAACCTTTTGTAATTCTCACTGCAGAAAATTTGTTCCCTTGGGTGTCATCTCAAATGAATCTTAGTACTAGAATCTCAAAGTGGATTATGGAGTTGCAAGAGTTTCAATACTCTTTCAAGGTAGAAGATAGTGTGCGTGCACAATTGGCAGGGATTCTCACTTACAGGGTGCATGAAAAGGAGATTAAGGTGCCTGAAGTAAAGACCCTACCATTGCCACCACCAAAAAGTATTCCTAATGTTTTTACCTTGTTCTTTGATGGAGCTTTTCGTCGAGCCACAGGAAAAGCAGGGGGAGGGCTAGTGTTGCTCAACCCAAGTGGAGAGGTGGTCATGAAAGAGAAGGTCAATCTACCAGGTTCAACTAGCAACAATGAAGCAGAATACGACACACTAATTCATGGTTTGAAGATGTGCATTGGCCAAGGGATACAACGCCTCATGGTAAAGGGAGATGCACTTCTCATTGTTAAACAGATTTTAGGCATTTGGGCATGCAAGAATGAAAGCTTACGGACAAAAGTTCATGCCATTCGTAGATTGTTTAATCAATTTGAAGAAGTGCAACTATATCATATTCCTAGGAAACAGAATGAAGATGCCGATTTACTTGCACAGCAAGTAGTTACATGTGTTGAGAAAGAAGTGCAGGTCATCATGGTGGCAGCAATTGTCAAGCAACCGAGATACCAGGGATTGGAGTCATTGGCTCCCATTATCGGCTACATTTTGGAGGGTGAGTTTCCACAAGACTTCACGAAGGCTCAGAAGAGGAGACTCATGAAGAAGGCAAGTTTCTATCTCTTCCTAGAAGGCTCCCTCTATCAAAAAGGGAAGGATCAAGTGTGCAAAAGAGTACCAACTATCAAGGAAATTCCAGCCATTCTAAAAGGTTTGCATGAAGAAGCATGTGGTGGTCATTTTGCCCAAGAATTAACTGTGAAGAAGATTTTGCTTGCGGGGTATGTTTGGCCAAGTCTGCATGTGGATGTCCAACATTGGTGTAAAAGTTGTCACAATTGTCAGGTAAATGGGAATAGAAGATTGGTTTATGGTCCAAGGCAACTCGTGCTTGCAAATGGACCGTTTGAAAAGTGGGGCATTGATGCTATGGGTCCTCTGCCTAGGACAAAAAATGGTAAACTCTACATTCTAGTGGCTGTAGACTATATGACTAGGTGGGTGGAAGCACAAAGTGTGGCAAAGGTAAATGAGAAGACAGTGAGCAAATTCGTCTACACTCACATTTGTTGTAGATTTGGCACACCTTTGGAGATTGTTTCTGATAATGGTCCAGGGTTTAGAAAGGGATTGCTCACAGAAGTCTGTGAAGAACTTCACATTCTACATCGTCACAGTACACCCTACTATCCCCAATCAAATGGTTTGGTAGAAAAAGCTAATGGTGTCATTGCAGGCATCATTAGAAAGATGGTGAAAAACAAGACAAAATTTTGGGATGACTTCTTGGATGGTGCCTTGTGGGTGTATCGAACCACATATAGGGAAGCCACGGAGTTCACACCATTTCACTTGGTCTATGGTCAAGAGGCTTTGCAGCCTATCGAGCTCAACATTCCAACAATGCGACTTCATGGCAAAGGAGCACAAGATGATCAAGAGGTATGGATGGATCGACTTCTTATGTTAGTGGAGCTTGAGTGGAAAAGAGAAGCAGCATATGAGTGCTACAAGAGGAAAGCCACACAAGCGAAAGAAACGCACGACAAGAAACTGAAGGACAAAGGCATCAAGGAAGGAGAGCTTGTGCTAAGGTATGACAATCGACTTGACAATCGTTTTGATGCCAAGTTTGAAACTAGATGGCAAGGGCCATACATAGTCAAGAAGGCTTTCAATTCTAGTTACTATCAGCTTATGGACTTGAATGGTAAAGAGCACTCCAGGAAGGTAAACGGGTATCGCTTGAAGCCCTATTTGAGTCGCCTTCTACCAAAGGATCTACCAAAGATCTGTCCAAAGGCCGCTGTCTCATGTAAGTATTGTTACATGAAGCATGAGTGTAACTCCAGCCAAAATTCCGAGAGGCCAAACAATGAAGATCTTGTCAAGGACTCTGAAGCACTCTCTTTGGAAAAGATGCTCTATGATGGTACATGAATATACCATCATCCAGGGGGAGGGCTAATGATAGCCGTTTTTCGGCTCTTTGTAATTGCCACAGTGAATTACCTCACCCTACCAAAATCACCCAAACACTGTGGCTATCCCTACCATTTCACTATACATAGGCGTGCGTGAGTCACGGGACTTTTCCCATATCTTCTTAAAAAACCCTCAATTAGCTAGTCATTGGGCTAGTTGAGCCAAAAATATAAAAAATATAAGTATATTATGGCCCATGTGTATATAAATATTTCTTGGTATATAGGGCCTAAATAAAATATTTTTTCATAATTATTTTGGTATTTATTTAAATATTCTACCTAGGTGTGTGTTATTTATGCTCTGTACATTGCCTCACCATTACCACAATTTTTCTTACCATTTTTCATACTCTTTATTCCATATAGAAATATTTTCATGTAAGCTTCTCTTATATTTGGTGTAACTCCACCCCAACAAAAATCCAAAAAAACTAGTTTTATTTATGTGTATATTTTTTCACTATTGTGATTTTTCCCTTCCTACATCTTTTTGTTTTTTCCTAAAAAATTAGAACACCAAAAATATTTATCTTTTTATGGTAGCCTCATAATGAGAGAGATTTCTTTTGACCCCTTTATATTTTTTCCACTTATATTATTTATATTTGACATGTACATATTTTTTAGACCCCTCAATATTTGATTTTATTAGTTGTACTATTCACTTATATCCTAATCTCAACAATATCTTCAATTATAGACCTACCAAATAAGGTCAAGGGTAGGTGGCATGCATACATGCACTATGGAGGACTCACTCTTGGAGGTATTCAAAAGAATCATCCAAAGAAGGACCCCACAAAGACCTTTGCAGTGGAAAAAAACGGTCGGTTTTGCTGAATTTTTAAAGTTCACTTGCTCTCCGAATTTGAAAAGGTGATACAAACAAAAGTTGTAGCTCGTGGGCTGAACTTTTGCCTCAAAATTTTTCATATTTTTTTGAGCTACGAGCTGTGAGCTATGATTTTTTTAGTGGACCCCAGTTTTCCCATGCTATGCAGCCACACTCTCTCTTCCACTTTATCATTTTCCTCTTTCACACACACTTCTCCACTCATCATCCCCACCTCTCTCACCCCTCCTCTCTGCACCCTACTCACCTTCTCTTCAACCTTGAAGAATAAGAGAAACCATGGTAAACTCACACCTCCCACACCCAATTCCATTCCAAAATTGACCACCTAGTCTCATTTTTCCTCCTCCAAATTACCCATATCTATCAAAAAAACCACAAAATTCAGCCTCTTCTCTTAAAAGACAGCATCATGGTGGTTGATTACTCAGCTTCAATTACCTTGTCTCTCAAGGAAGGTCAAGAGTGGAGAAGAAATGTACCGTCAAAGCTAGTGGACCGTCAACAAGCGTCAAAATCGGCCCTACTCAAGACACTTGGAGCATCAACCTTGTAAGAAAGCCACCTTTTCTTACCTCTTAAGAGTTTTTTTCTTCCTTATTTGTATCCTACATGGATACTCCCATTGTAAATATCCAATTCCATTTGTAAATTAATACTAACTCTACTAACACTAACCCACTATGAAAAGTCCTATCACCTCCATTTCTCTCCTCTCTCTTTCCTCACCAACTTCTTGATAATTCCAAGCAAAAGAAATTAGATAAATTGCTGAAAATCTAACCCAACCATGGTTAGAGAAGTAACCCTAGCCTTCAAAATTGCTATAAAAGGAGGGTGTAGCTAGCACAAAAGGGGGAGCCATAAGCAAGAGCACTATGCTATAGCTTGAGAAGCCAAGCTCAACTTCTCTAGAAGGAGCTCTTGAGTGGAAGCTCATTGTCTTATGCATGTGCATGTGTTGTAATAGGGGATTAGCAAGGGAACTCTATGCCATTGTAAGAGAGAGAGTGATCATTCAATTGAGAGTAGGAAATCTATCATTTCTCCTACTAGTGTAAGCCCAACATTCGCTGAATCAAGGAGGGTGGATTTGGACTAAGCTTGGATACTTTGTCTCCCTTCCAACGCGAAGTAATGGACAACAATGATGCGTAAGTGTCTTGGTGTTTTTTGTTAAGTTCTTGATAGCTTGTCTCTGGTGTTGTCATCAATCTAGCCATAAATCCCACATACTGTAAGAGGGCGACAGGGTGGAGAGGACTCCCCTGGCCTTAAGACAGTGATTGGGGTGGCTTTTCTTGTGATGTGTTGTGGTGAAATTTATGCAAGCTATGTTGAACAAATACTAATCTCACTTTGATTTGTCATGACAGATTTGTAAGAAGGTATTAATGCAACAAGCACCCCCTCCCCCTTTCTCTCTCTTTCTTAAATATATAGTTGTGTTTGCTTGATCATTCCCGATACGTTTCAAAGCAGCCCGAGCACTATCTCTCTCTCTCTCTCTCTCTCTCTCTCTCTCTCTCTCTCTCTCTCTCTCTCTCTCTCTCTCTCTCTCTCTCTCTCTCGTTTCTAGTGTGTGAGAGTGTTCCATTGGTGTTAGGGTTAGTGTAAATTCCTTGCTTGTTTGTGGGTTGCTCTAACGATTCTCGTCTTTTGCGTCCTAGTTCGCTCTTAAACTAGGTGGTGCCCCCTGTGTAGTTGGGATTTGGCTGTGGGTTTGTTGTTTTGGTTTGTGTTGTGTTGTGCCCCAGCCCCATTGAGCAGCACGGGAGCCTTGAAGGGTGTCTAGAGGTTGCTCTTCTTGTTGCCCGCCCCGGACCGCCTCAAATTGGTGCCCCCACTGAGGACAGGCTTGTGTATGTTTTGTGAAGGCTCAACCTTTAGCATAATCAAGTAGCTTGCATGAATCACGAGAATTTGTATGATCCCTTCATTCCCATTGCAAGGCAAAAGGTACACATAATTGTTAGTACTAAGTTGCAATTTCAACGTGTCATTCGTAGAATTTTAGGTCCTCTTAGGTTGGCCGAGATAAACGCTTCAGTAAATCCTTTTATTTTGCCTCTCATTAGGTATGACCTTAGTTTGGACGTCTATATTTTTGTTTTGTTTTAAGCATTAGGACATGCATAGGCCATGGACCGCCTCACTGCCTCCTTGAGGCTTGGGCTTACCTTGTGTGTGTGTGTTCTCTCCTATCCTCCTATCTTTAGATCTTGCCCCCTCCTTTGTAGGGATTTTGTTAACTTTTGGAACACAAGAACCTTATAAAACAAGCAAGACAAAGAACCTCAAGCTTGGTTAGAATTCCCACAAGAACCTCAAGCTCCCTAGTTGGCAAGCACGACAAGCACCTCAAGCATCTTAGTCAGCAAGCACATTAAGCACCTCAAGATTAGGTTGGGTTCCCACCTCAAGATTAGCCCTAGCTTACCTAAGGTCAAAGGACTTTTAACATTAACCTTTGGAGGTCTTTAATGAAGCTAACCCTAAGGTCTTTTAAGCTCCATTAGCTAGACTTACTCTTTGAGATATCATCTCTCATTTGGACCCCTTTACCATTGGCCCCATGTTGAGATAGACACGTAAGAACATGTCTACATTATAACCCTTGTTCTTGTTTATTCTCCCACATTAAATGATCAGTTAATATGAGAAATACTAGATTCTATTACCTCTCTCTTGAAATCATAGTTGTCCTCGACTATGAGGTAGAAGAGATAAAGCCTTAGTCATCAGTCAATGTTTCTTAGCGGGTAGAGGATCCCTTTTTACCCTACGACATCTTTCCAAGATCGATGACTAATCCATTTGGTGCTTGGGAGATATAGATGTTGCAAGCATGTCTACTCTTTAGTCCATTTCATTCTCCAAAGTAGAGTGACAAATTCTACTTGGTCTTTGAGAGACGTCGTCATCACAAACAAAATCCTAAGCATGCATACTACTGAAATTTGTGCACAATAAAAAAATAACTAGTCTTACAAGACAAAAACATTGGCTATTTGAAAGAAATTTGTACATTTGCTTACTCTAATGTAGCATAGTAAGCATTGACAAGGTGCATACTATCCTTACGCTGTATTCCTTGCATTTATCTAGCATCTTCAAAAGGATATTTTTTGAACTAAATAGAATACCATCGGATAATATTACCATGTCGTAGCACCTTGTCTTCAAGGATAGATTCCGGTTGTAGCACCTTTTCTTAGTCTTCAATTTTGTGAGGGTCTTCAATAATTGGTTCACTTGGTGGCTCTCCTTTGTAGGGCTTAAGTAGGTTCACATGAAAAGCATTGTGTATGATCCAATGGTTGGGAGACTTGAGTTGTTAAGCCTTCTCATTGATTGTCTTCAAGATTTGAAAAAGACCATAGTATCTTTTTGCTAGTTTAGCATAATACTTTTGATGGCCTGTTGGATTTTTGCCCGTTGTTTGTCTCAATCAAGCCTTCAAATACTTAAGTAAGACGCAATCATTTTCTTTAAATGTTAAGGTCCTTTTGTGATTGTCAACAGTAGCTTTTTTCCTTTGTTGAGAGATGGATATAGCCTCCTTAATATTTTGAAAATATTCTTGTAGGTCACGGCTAAACTCATCGGCATATCAAAGATCTTCCCATGCACTTTAAGTAAAAAGGTCTTCCCTCAATTATTTTAAAAGGTGATTCTCCCGTAGAAGTATGGACAGTACTATTGTACGCACTCTACAAGAGGTAAGTACTTTTCCCATTGTGAGCGTTGATCTACTTCTGTAACATAAGTCTTTAGTAGATCAAGAATCATAAGATTGGTTATCTCACTTTGGCCATCCATTTGTGGGTGATCCCTATCTTTGAGGGGGTGAGCCCTTTTAGTAGGGGATGAGAGAGAAACACACACACACACTATAGAAATCTCCCTTGGCACAAAGGGAATAGGGGACGCATTTCAACTCCCTAGCCCAGTTTGTCCCAAGGTGCATTCAAATCCTATTGGATGGCCATAGAGTTGGACCAATGAGAATTAGGCTAGAGTACATTTAGTTTAATTCATCTAAAAACACTTGATAAAAGAACCAATAGAAATTAATCTCTGTAGAAGACTATTGGACAGTCTCCCAAGGGGTCCAATTAGCATTCAACAGCCCAATGGCTTTCCTGATTCCTATTGGCTAGAAGACCAAGGGGTCCAATGAGAGTTTAATCGAATTATTTAAATACCTAAATATCTCACAAAAGGGGAAAGTGGGACACGTGTCACAAGGCTATCACTTACGCTTCTTAATCTTCATTGGCTAAGCTTTACAAGGGACAATGGGATGCCAACAAGTACAATTAGCAAGAGGGGTTGAACAAGAGAGAGAGGGGGATGATTTTTGCAAGGCATTATCACTTATACATTCACACAAGCTCATGTGTGAAGTAAAGGGGACTCTCTCTCCTTCTCAAGCTTTAATGGAAAGCTCATCATCTACTCCAAGCTTGTGAGAAGGGAGGGCTACAGCAACAAGTCTTGGCTTTGTGATTCAATTCCAACCAAGATCCAAGATCCAATGCATGCTCATCTCCTCTATCATGCTAATTACTAAGCTATGCTAAGCTATTATGAGTAATTATGTGAGGAGACATACTTCTTTCTCTTAAGAATACTCCTTCTTCCTCTTGATCTACTCTCATACCCCGCTAGCTCTCACCATCTTCAAAGGTGTGTGAGGTCTTGGATCTAAGACCGTGAGGTAATTGATGTTGTGTTTTATAACTATGAGCTTGGTTCTTGAAGCTTCCATCTTCATTGCACGAGCAAGTTATTGAAGGAGCACAAAGTATTGTACTGTAAAATTTCTCCCTTGATGGAGGAAACTTATAATACAAAGCCTTTTTGAGGGGGGACCGGAATCCGATCCCCAATTGTTGTCAATAGCTTAATTTATCTCTCTTTTTGAAGTATTTTTCATGCCTATCTAGCTAAGCGTTATGCTTTTTGTTGCTCTCTCCATACAAGCACTCTTGCTATGCTCATTAGGAATCTATTCTAATGAAATGCTCACTATTTCTATGCTATTTTCCACTACACACAAGTTACTAGACCATTGAAGGTTACATTGGTATCAGAGCACAAGGTTTCTCTTTTCTTGCTGAAGAGGAGATGGTTGGTATTATTAATAGAAATTGAGTAAGTAGAATAGGGATTTTTTAGCCATGTAGTGTGCCTCCTTCGTGCAGATAATGGGGCATCACCATTGAGAGATATGGTATGAATAGTGGAGTCCTATGGGGCTAACCACTACCTATTAGAATCTTGATAAGAGCCGATATTGTTTTGGTGGTGCACTATGGGAGAATGGTGCTGTTACCACACAACATTACCGCATAAGAGGAGAGAGAGAGCTGCAAGAAAGAGAGAGATTGTCTGGTGCAGACCCTCTGGCGAGTTTCCCAGTTTTACCGAGAGTATTAAAGAATCCAAGTGGCCCATTCCTCTCTCACTTTTCCCTTTCCATAAATCCTATTCTATTTTGTTACTTTTCAGAAATTGGTACCCCCTTTTTGCATGGAGTGTAATAAATCCCATTCTCATTGGGATTTTTAGTACCTTTCTTCTCTTTGTTTGCCTCATCTATTGGTATGATTCTCCTACTCTACTCATTTGTACTCCATGAGATTCTATATCAAAAAAAAAATTTTGTTTCCACTTCAAAATCTTATGTCAACTATGCATTCATATGGAAATGACAAGCGAACGATGATCAAAATTGTATTGTCACCCCCTTTTTGCACGGAGTGTAAGAAATCCCATTCTCATTGGGATTTTTAGTACCTCTCTTCTCTTTGCTTGCCTCATCTATTGGTATGATTCTCCTACTCTGCTCATTTGTACTCCGTGAGATTCTATAAACAAAAATATTTTGTTTCCACCTCAAAATCTTATGTCAACTATGCATTCATATGGAAATGGCAAGCGAACAATGATCAAAATTGTATTGTCTTGCATTCATAAACAAATAGCCCTTTTGTACAGCATAAGTAGAGAAAGAAGTCAAAATCCAAAAGATATTTATTAATTTTCATCCTCCAAGAGATCTCTACAAGTGCTTACATCCATGTCCAACCCCATGGTAACTAAATCAACAAATAAATCTATTGATTCATCCTCTATAGCCTCTCCTATTAAATCATCATCATCCTCTCCATCCTCGTCCTCCTCCTCACTATGGTTGGTTATTGGGAATGGTTGGTTCTCCTCGACCTCAACTGCATCATCGTCATTGGCGTCTTCTTGAGATGGTATGGTGGGATCTTCCAAAGTCTCTATGTTCGTATCTACAAAGATAGATCTCCTCCGTGGTGTGACTGGAATAGAATAACATACCATACTCGTCTTCGATACATACAAGGCACATAAAACACCTGTAGGTCATAGAGAAAACAACAACATGAATGTAGTTTTGTATGTATCATATAATGTTTTAGTGAGTTGCACATGGACTTTACCTGCTCACAACTACTAGGTTGCACCAAGTTGTCGGTCTTCCCGCGATGAAATTGCCCGGAGTCTACCATATAGAGTCCTTTATCATGTCTCTTAACCTAACCCGCAAACCATCGGCAGTCAAAGAGATATTTGTGAAATGTTCTGGAATCCACTTTGATTGTCCTTTCTATTGTTCCACATTCCCTCACCTCTTGTGTTGTCGTGTCAAAGTTGCCCATAACTCCACTATCGTGAGTGGTTCGACGCTCATCTATCTTGCAGGTTCGAAAATGATGTCCTTCGGACCACATAGAGTTGAATGTGAAGGCCTGCAAAAACCAATCAAGATAGATGAGAGAGAGAGAGAGAGGTGACACACATACACACACCCACACACACACACACACTCGCACACACACACTAAACACATTGAGTATATTACCCTTGGTAGACATCCTCGCGCGTACTTCCATTCTTTAGGGCTTATTTGTTCTCCTTGTGCCTTGGCCTTGGTCATGGCATTGTGTATCCACCCAACTGGAATTAGATCACGGTATTTGGCAAGATCTTTAGGAAAGGGAGGTGATCGCCTACCGCCATGCGACCTCTTCCATGCTTCCCTCTCCGTTTCTCTCATTGTATGCACCTCCACATACATATCCACCCATTTGCCCATGATGGGAGCATTGAGTAGACAATGGTTGTTGACTATGGCTTGAAATTCCCTATCCAAAATCAAGAGAGAACCTTTCCCACTTGGAATGTTTGCGTGTTTTTTTGGATCCTCTTCCTCCTTCTTTAAACGAGGCAATGATGGGTCTATTGTGAAAATATATTGAGAGACATACACAAAAGCCTCTTGTACAGTCCAACCCTCTGCCATGCTTGCCTGAACACATGTACATGAAACCATTAGTGATTAAAGTAACTAATAAAAAGAGTTGTGAATACAATCCAATCCTAATAAAGTTTAACGCTTAAGATCGATGAATACCTCTGGTTGTGGTCGTAGCCTTACAAAGTCTTTCAAGGTCTTTAGGAACCTCTCAAGAAAGAACATCCACTTGGAGTGAACCACGCCACAAATGGCTATCTCCTCAACAAGATGGAGCAATAGGTGAACTTGGCTAACAAGGATAGAATGTGGGAATGCATCCTCAATAGCACAAGTTGCTTCAATCGCTAGAAGTCGAGCTGTTGGAATGGCTGAAACTTTGATTTCTTTGGAACTCACAAACCTGTAACCAAAAAACCCTTCATAATATTCATAGTAAAGTTAGTCTTCAAAGTAAAGTTTAGGAGGGAGGATCAAATGTTCTATACCTGTCAACTTCTCCCACCTTTAATATTGCAGCTTTTACCTTCATGTCCGCAAATCCACTAATGCTAATTGGAAGCACAAACTATTGCACAAACAAAAAGACTTTTTAGTATCCAGAACCCTAAACCACGTACACACACACTCTCTCTCTCTCACACACACACACACATTACCTGAAGAATCTTGTGCCAATCATGGGATTTGAGCCCATACAGTTGTGTGGATCCTCCTTTCTTAGTTTTAGTGAAGGCACCCTTGAGTGAACGCATATAACCTGTTGGAGTACGGATGGATGCAATGATTTGTTTCATCCGCTCTTGATCCACCCTTGATAGAATCCAAGGTTCCTTTGAAAGAACCATATTTCCCCGAGGCCCCATGCGAGGTGTGGCCAAAGGAGGGAGCCTCCTTATGGACCTCATGTCCTCTCTAGTCCCCAATGAATCTTTCTTGCCTACTATGTGATCCCATATAGCTTGCCCAACATTTTTGAACACATGCATTGGATCCAATAGGTGTTGGATTTTTAATGAATCCCAATAGGGTAGTGATAAGAAAATAGAGTACCTAGACATACCCCTAGGTGGATCATTGGGAGGAGGAAATGTGTTGTGATGCTCGTTCCAATGTCTTGCCCAATCGGCCATGGTCCAATGGAGTGGATCCATCCCATTGCACGGTGGAGCATAAAATGGATGTGTGGGCGGAAAGAAGCGATGGTTATTGGGGTAGATCACCTTACCAAGTAGAGCGGGTCTCTCTGTCACGAGTGAGGGTCTACAAGTTGGGCATGCCCTATGTCCAGATGTCGATAGTCCTACAAAAATAAAAGACATAACCGCATATAAGTGACCAATGCAAAGACATTAAAGAGCGTCACAAAGTATAAGCTTACTAGAAATCTCTCCAAGCCCGGGGTAATCATGCATGGTACACATGAGAATGCACTTGATCATTGTGCTCCGATCACGAAGTGGTCTTGATACATCAAAAACATCTATGCGGTTCCATAGCTCTTGAAGCTCTTCAATCAAAGGTGCTAAATATACATCCATGTTCTTCACCTTGTGTTTTCCTAGGACTAGAAGAGACAGCAAAATGTTCCCCTTCTTCGTTGACTCCCATGGTGGAATGTTGTAGATCACAACAACCACTGGCCAAGTACTCCATGAGGTAGACCGATGCCCAAATGGGTTTACCCCATCACTAGCCAGACCAAGCCTCAAGTGACGAGGCTCTTCTCTAAACTCCGGCCATGTGTGCTCAATGTGTTGCCATGCCGGCGACTCAGCCAACACTCTCATAACCTCATTGGTGGAGTGATTTGTCGTATGCCATGTAAGAAGCTCGCTTGTTCCTTTGGTGGTGAACATGTGCTTGATGCGGGGAATGAGGGGAAAATGACGAAGAACCTTGCGAGGTATTGTGGTTCCTTGAATTCCCTCTTTGTACCTTGATTCTCCACACTCAGGGCAAGCATCAAGCCCTGCATGCTCATTGCGGAATAGCACGCAATCATTGACACATGCATGTATGCGATCATAGTCCATCCCAAGCCCTGTCACCACCTGTCATGCCTTCCTTCGATTTTCTGGAAGATGACTGCCTTTAGGCATCATCTTGCCTAATAGCCTATGACATAATTAAATAACACTCGTTATTGCATATAACCATGAAAAAAACTCACAACTAACACTTATTACACTTAAACGTACCTCAATAATGCATTGACCCCTGCATTTCTCCATCCAAACATTGCTTGAATATTCAAGATCTCAAGAGACACTCTAATATGGAGTAGGAGCATCCCTCGTAAAGAGCGGTGTGTGCTGCCTCTCGCAATGAATCTTTGGTTTTTTGGGCGGCTTCTTCACATGCACACTTAGGATCACACTCATTCGCCGCCTCACGTGCAAGAAGATCCTCAACCATATTGTGCAAATGATCTTCCTCCACCTCCATGTGGGGCGGGGTGGTGGGGAGATCCCCATATGTGGTGGATGTAGGATGCGCATGCGCTCGTGTGGACCCACCCACATTGGACGGCGGGTGTGAACCCCCTCCCATGACTGCTTCCTGGCGCAATCTCTCTTCCGTCCTCCTCCCGCCTCTGCCCCCGATCACACTCCAATGGGGAGCGACATCAATGGATGCCAAAACCCTCGGATCGCTAGTTTCCATTTGAGCGCGTTTTCTCGGATCGTCCCATAGCCCATAATCATCCACGTGAGCCAAGCATATACGTCGAAGCCGTGCAATTGCACGCTTACATCGCGTACATGGACATGGTAATCGCTTGCTCAACCATCGAGTTCGTTCCGCGCCAACCGGCGGACCCACGTCATCCCAATCGTCCTACACACACGAACACACACTAAATAAGAAAAAATTAAATAAGAAAAATAAAAATCAAGAATGTTGGTACTCACATGACTGACACTCATTAAAGATAGAGGGGAGTGGGTACAAGAGGTCATGCAGTCGGCGTAACCTCAATGTCTCATCAGAGAGATTTCGCGGTAATAATGGCGGTAATACCGGCGGTAACTGGCACGGTAATATACGCGATAATACTTCAGGCAAATTTTTTTATATAAAGGGGACACCAGCGTGCCCCCGCCAAATTGAATGCCAAAGATTCAAAATCGACCTCCTCTTCAGCGCGGGCCTGTTTCCCTCTCCATCTCCAAGCTCTCTCTCCTTCTACCTCTCCATCTCCAGCCACTATTACTCTCTTCATCTCCATCCCCACCATATCCAAGCGACCAAGGTCACGAATGTAAGTGCTCAAACTCTCTCTCTTTCTTCTCGTTCTTCTACACACACACACAAACACATACACACACACACACACATGCACACACACACAATGCATACACATTGCACACACACACACAATGCATACACACACATGCACTAACATGCACACACACATTGTACACACACACACACACAATTTTGTGCACAATCACACACTAATGCTTGCATTAGTGTGTGAATGCATTATACACACACTAATACTTGCATTAGTGCGTACATGCGTTACAAGCACACACTAATGCTTGCATAAGGATGTGCTTGTACATGAATTAGTGTGTAAACACACTAATGCATGCACAAGCACACACTAATGCAAGCATTAGTGTGTGCATGCATTAGTTAGTGTGTGCATGCATTAGTTAGTTTTTACACACTATTTTGTGCACAAATTACACACTAATGCCGCACTAGTTAGTTTTTACACATTATTTTGTGCACAAATTACACACTAATGCCCCACTAGTTAGTTTTTACAGACTAATGCCCGTATTAGTGTGTGCATGCATTATACACACACGCATTAGTTAGTTTCTACACACTAATTTGTGTCCAAGTACACACTAATGCAAGCATTAGTGTGTGCATGCATTATACACACACTAATGCTTGCATTAGTGTGTGATTGTGCACAAATTGATGTGTTTTCACACACTATTTTGTGCACAATGCATGCATTATACACACACACACACTAATGCAAGCATTAGTGTGTGTGTGCATTAGTGTGTGCATGCCTTAGTGTGTTTCCACACACTAATTTGTGCCCAAGCACACACTAATGCAAGTGTTAGTGTGTGCATACCTCTCTAACACACACTAATGATTGCATTAATGTCTGCTTGTGCACTAATTAGTGTGTTTTCACACACTATTTTAGGCACAATGCATGCATTATACACACACACACACACACACTAATGCTTGCATTAGTGTATCTCCAAGCACACACTAATGCAAGCATTAGTGTGTGCATAGCTCTCGAGCACACACTAATTCTTGCATTAGTGTGTGCTTGTGCATTAATTAGTGTGTTTTCACACACTATTTTAGGCACAATGCATGCATTATACACACACACACACGTACTAATGCAAGCATTATTGTGCATGCATTAGTGTGTTTCCACACATTAATGCAAGCGTTAGTGTGTGCATACCTCTCTAGCACACACTAATCCTTGCATTAGTGTGTGCTTGTGCACTAATTAGTGTGTTTTCACACACTATTTTAGGCACAATGCATGCATTATACACACACACACACACACGTACTAATGCAAGCATTAGTGTGCATGCATTAGTGTGTTTTCACACACTAATTTGTGCCCAAGCACACACTAATGCAAGTGTTAGTGTGTGCATACCTCTCTAGCACACACTAATGCAAGCATTAGCGTGTGCTTGTGCACTAATTAGTGTGTTTTCACACACTATTTTACGCACAATGCATGCATTATACACACAGACACACTAATGCTTGCATTAGTGTGTGCATACCTCTCTAGCACACACCAATGCTCACAATAGTGTGTGCTTGTGCACAAATTAGTGTGTCTACACACTAATGCATGTACAAGCACACACTATTGTGAGCATTCGTGTGTGAAAAAATTGCACAAACTAATGCTTGCATTAGGGTGTGCTTGTGCACTATTTAGTGTGTGTTACAAGCACACACTAATGCTTGCATTAGTGTGTGCTTGGGCATGCATTAGTATACCAAAACATACCTCCATTAGCATTAACATACCAAAACATACCTCCATGTGGGTGTGCGATGAAGTTGATTGAGACCCCAATGGTCACCGAGAAGCCCAACGGTAGATTAAGGTCCAACACACACAGACTAGATTAATTTCTTTGCCACACACTAACGCACACACACAATAGATTAATTAGAAGCACACACACACACACTCTAAATGGATGCAAAAAAAAAAGCACATAAACCATTTCTTAAATAGGAGATAAAAGGAATATTATGCAAGGAGGAATCTATGCAAGGAAGAATCTCACTTTGACTAGAATCCAATGTTAATTAGGGTCCCTTTTTTTGTGAAATTGTAGGATATGGCATCCTCTTCCACGCCCGGCTATCGATCCATAGAGGACTTTCTCGCCGAGGGCCTCTCTTACGAGGACGCTTGTGATGCTTACTACTCGCAGTCTTTCTCCCACCAGTCACAATCCACCTCCGGCTTTCGATGGTTCCGAGATGCAGTACACGACCCCGACCTCGAGAGGGCATACCGCGCCCAGGTAGAGTGGCTATCCTTGCAGCAGAGTCTTCGAGGGCAGTACACACCAGCACAATTGGCTGCCTATGTGCTCTCACCGCTTGCGACACTGAGCGTCGGCACTCCGATAGTGCAGAGTGTGCCTCCCAGTGGGCCTCCCTCCACCTTACCCTCAACTTTCCCATCACCCGTAGCTCCCTCCACCTTGCATTCGCAGCGATCTCGACGCCCGCACCGTCGAGTTATCCGTCACCTACACCACCCAGCGGTTCGGGCTCGAGCCAGCGCTCTTCGGGTGGCCAGTGCTCTTCCCGTAGTGGTGGCTCACGCTCTCGTCAAGGTAGTGGCTCGTGCTGCTTTGGTGGTGGAGGGGGCAGTGCTACAGATTCACCTCCTCTTACAACCCGACCTCCTCACTCACCCCTTGGAGCTCCACATGAGGATGAGGACCGCGATGCGCCCGCCCCGGACACTCGTGGCTACTACTATTATATACATTGTGGGGGGGAGGTGGATCTAGGTTCGTCTTTGGGGAGGACATTTCGAGGGCACCTTAACCAACTGATCCACTCGACATACCAAGATTGCTTTAAATCTTTCAAAGATCAGGACCCAAAAGCCGACGTGACGTACATTCACACGACATTGCTCATGCGGTTCCCTAATCCGCAAGTGGAAAAGTTCTCCAGGCAGTGGCTCAAGGAATACATCAAGAATTTCTTGAAAAATAAGAAGTCCAGTGTGAGAAGGGCAGCAAAGCGAACATTTGAATCTGAGGGTCACAACTATCGCCTTGCAAATGTTCACGACGAAGAGTGGGAGAAAGCCCAGGGCGAGCTGGAGGACGAGAGAGCGACAGGTACTAGGGCGCACACTCGGCAGGTGGAGACGAGGGCACAGAAAACGCCCACACATTAGGGCTCGGGCGAAAAAGCAGCATGGAAAGATAAATTTGTGAGTGTACGTATTTTCATTTGAATTGATTTAATTTGTGGTAATAAGGTTAGGTTTGTGATATTTTTTAATTGATATACAACAAAATATTACTATGACCCGTCCAAGCCGAGAGATCCAGATATACAGAGAGAGCCACTCTGAATATCAGACATGGTGCTGGGTGTATGAAAACAACAAAATCAATCGCGAAGAATTTGAAATTGCATGTCATACACTACAGCCTGTAAGTGTTAACTTTTTTAAAAAAATCATTGCATGCAGCTTTATGTATCCATTTGTATTAATTAAAGGTTTTGTTGTTTTTTTCTTTTCCAGAGTCAAGGAGTCCCTCAAGAGGTCCCAGGATCCGAGTAGCTCAATCCTCCAAGTGTTTTTGGGCCCGCGCGCGCGTCTTCTTTTTGCCACAGTTGTATAGCCCCCATGTATCGCCTATTTGGGCAATTCCGTAATATACAATATAATTAAACACTTTATTTTGGCCCAAAGTCTTCTTTTGGCCACAGCTGTATAGCCGCCATGCATCGCCTATTTGGGCAATTTTGTAATGAACAGTTTCTCCAATATAATTCAACATTTGATTTTGGTCCAAAGTTTTGGTGCAATGAGATTGTTGTTTTTTTATTTATTAAATGTATAAGAAAAAAAAGGCAAATGACCATTTGGATGGGTCCTACCAACCAAGGACCATCCAAATGGTCATTTGCTTTTTTTTTAAAAATACTCCCGGTTGCAATTATCGTCACGGTAACACTAGTGGTAAGAAGTGCGGAAATACATGCGGAAATGTAGCCGGGCCAATTACCGCGAGATTTGCTGAAGGACCATTACCGCGAGTATTGACTCTAGCATTACCGCTCTCGAGATTTTTTGCCTTAAACTTTTCCTTTCTTTTTCTGCGTCTATCTGAGTGGTATTGTGCTCCAAATGTCATAGTGGTGAAAGACCCTCTCTTCTATTCCTTGCAATTAATGATATTCGAGCCACGGGTATAGGAGCTTGAGTGCTTTTCTAAAGGGGCTAACAGGAGTAGCAACTAGGGCTTGAAGTGCCAAAGTACACCTAGAAAGTTTACACCTAAAAGTTGTTAGAATGGATGACAATAGTAAAGAGAGTGAAATTAATGTTGATAGCTTTGATTTTTCTAATGAGAAGGCTACTAATGATGCCCCTATGCTTGTTAACTACCTTGTTTCTAGGCTTCAACAAGCCATGGGCAATCCATTCCTCCAAAGTGAAGTGCAACGGAAGCTACGTGCTCATGGGATTCTCCAAACTCCCCACCAAGAAGAGAGAGTACCTAGGAAGCCTCCTTGTGAGACTTCCAAAAGAGGCCTCTCTTTGATAAGGGAAGAAGAAGAGGATCTGTACAAAGGGCTCAAAAATCTACTACTTGACGACGCATCTCCTTCCCAAAGGAGAACTCAAGTTTTAATTGTAGAACCCCCACCAAAAGAACGAGAAAGAAGTGAGTCTCCTGTCACCTCGAGGGAGATGGCTCCACGAAGATGGCGGGCAAAACACTCTCCTTCACCCCCTAAATGGAGAAGACCATCGCGCACTTCTCCACACCATTATTCAAAGAGGGACACGAGAAAACAATTAGTTTGCGTCATGAAGTACTTGAGACTTTGATGGTTTGTTTGTAAAATAAATGGAGTCCCCAATAGATAGTGCTTCCATGTGTTGAGGAAATGTAGAAAAACTAAAAGCTCTTTCTCATAAATTCCCAAGACCTATTCATTTGTATTGAGCCTTCGACTCTCATATGCTATGTCATGCCCTTCTTGAAGAAAAGCTGCTCCAAGGCAATCACCACAAGCATCACACTGCACCTCATATGGATTTGAGAGATCCGAAGGCATAAGGGCTAGTTGGGAGGTAAGTTTCTCTTTGAGTTGGTCAAAAGCATTTGCTCCTTAGTAGTCCATGAGTACTTAACGTTATTCTTTGTTAACACTAGGTCTGTAATTGGACACTTAAGTGTCTTGAGACACTAAAGTCTCCTGTTTTCCTTTCAAGTTTTGGCAATTTATTTGTCAAGCTAGAAAGAAGTTTTTTATACCTTGCTTCTACCAAAAAAGGTTGGTCGTGAGGGAACAAAAACACTCAATTTTTCTCCATTTCAAAATACAATCCGTATGGATATAATTCTCATAAGTTCGAAGTCATAAATTTTAGTAAAATTTCAAGCTGTTTTGCCAAAATAAAACTCTTATATCTTTTTGTAGAGATGGCCCTTTTTATGTTTATAAAATCCAAGTGTTAGCACTTAGTGTTACAAAACAATGGAATGCACTTTAAAGACAAGTTTCCAAGTCACACGCAAGTTATAGATATAATTTCATACTTGAGCACATGCTAAATTAGAGCATACTTTTGGTATTCCAAAGCTCCCCTCATGGAATTGGGGTTATTCTAGTGCAATTTGACAACTACAAATGATTTTATATGTTGAATTATGTATTTTTTGGGCTCCCTAACTCAATTAAATCTCGTTGCTTGAACTCTATCTTGAATTTTTTATCGTGGAAAAACTCTTGAAAATCTTGAGTTCTCCATAATAACATTAAAACCAAGGTTTTGGGCACCCCAATTGTGTATGTACCATGTACTTTGATACATTTAATTGATCTACATAGAAATTTGGATATTATTTAAGGTTTTTGAATGCTCATGTATCAAGAATGAAAATATCAAATTTCTCTCTTATGTTGTTCTGAATATTTAAAATAATCCAATAATTGTTCCATACCAAAGCCCTTCTATTTGCCACCTTGACTCCTAGGTGGAAAGGGTAAGCAATGCATCACTTTCTAAAACTCACAAATACATCAAAAACATATTTTTATTTGTATACAACGATATGCTTGAAATAGCTATATCAAACACATAGAACTTTCCATTATTTTATATACTCCCAAGTCAATTTTTTTGCACATGAAACTTTTAGTTATCTATAGCAAAACTGTGGAAATGATACCTAAAATTTTCTACAAGGTCTCTTCATTCTTTCTTGAGCCTATATAGACGATTCTTAAAACCATCAATCGCAGTCTTACAAGGGTCAACTTGATGAGTATAGTGCTTGATCATGGTAGATTCTAAAATGCAAGGTTATATTTTTAAAAGACCCTCTAGCTAACATATTAACGAATATCAAGAGGGTTTTCTTAAATAAATTGTATAATGCAAGTAGCATTTAATTTAAATTTGTAAAAAAAGGACACTTACGTTGTCAGGAGGTTTTTGGAGCAAGGGATTGCGCATATGTACATATGCATGGTGCATCGAATAAAGGATTGCCCATTTTCTAGAGCCAGGTGGTTACGTGGGGCCCACATGTGTACAGGTAGAACATGTACATAGTGCATCGTTTTTCACTATTACCAGTACCAGTGTGTTTTTTCTACAATAATGAGGAGTTGGTAGTGCGTAAAAATTCTCAAGGAAGCTATCCGCAGGCCGACGACATGAGGTAAGCAGGTGCGTCAGATGGAATCTAGTGGCATCAGGAGGTTGAATGGGGTCAATACTTGCACGTGGATAAGTACAAACACAACGTGGGTATTTTCTTGTGATAATTATGCAAAAAGATAATCATGAGGACCATATTTTGGGGCCACTTCATGTGGTGGCGGGATGCATTATTGAAAAAAGCTAAGTGTCAGGTGTGATGGATGCAGTAGGGTGACAACTATGCACTGCAAGGTCAGTTTTTGGCCTGTTCGGGGTCCGTTTGAGGTCATCTAAAAGGCCAAGGGCCCAAATAATAAAGCTAAGTGTGGGAACTGAAAAATTAGAGATAATACCAGAGAAAACATGGAGAAGATAGGAGCAACAACCGCAACTGTGTTTTTGGGGTTTTTGGAGTCTGTTTTGGCCATAAACTGCTCATCCGAGGTCGGATTTGAGCACTTTGACATTGTAGATTGGGGTTTTGGGCCATTCCGGATGCGATGGTGCTGTCCATTTTGCCAAATTCCTCACTCAGTTTTTGCTATTTTGTCTCCTATGGGAGCGAAGCTTCTACTCTAATTTGTGATTGTATCTGGCAAGTTTTACCTATATTGTGTGAGCTATTTGCCCCATTGGTGTTGGCCCAAGCTCTATTGTATCTAAACATTAGAGATTCTCCTCTTTTGAGATGATTTTTTTGGGTGTGTGTGTGTGTGTCTCTGTGCGGAGTGGGCAAATGGATAGTCTCTCTCTTCTCACTCCATAGGTGTGTTCCCTGACTCGGCCAGGTGGGTTGTGTAAGCCGAGTGGTGCCCCATAGTGTGTGTGTGTGTGTGTGTGTATCATTCCAAGAGTGTGTGTTGGGTCCTTATAGAGGCGTTCTGTGTGTTTTCATCTTGCTCACATTCGTTTGGTGCTCCCACGAAGGATCTCCATCGAGTACCTTCTGTTTCGAGCTTCGAGCTTTGTGGTTTCGGGACTATAGGTTGCAGATTATAGGTTACAGGGTATAGGGACATGTACAGGTACAGGTTATTCACACCAGTACAGGTAGCTGGAGTAGAGTGATATACTGGCAAGTGGATGTCACTTGTAGTTGCTGTGGGTATGCATCATTTGGCGCCTGTTTGAGCGCATTGTCTATTGGTATTGTACGTTACTTGTGGAAACTGCCATTGTACGCCTTTATGGAGCCATATTTGGTTTTATTTGGAAGTCCGAGCCATTTTTGAGACTTGGTCTGGAAGATAGTCATTTCTGAGACTTGACTATACGAGATTTGCATAAGCCTTCGTGTGAGGGTCGATAGCATGAGGTTTTATTGAGCTGGGGGATTCTCAAATTTTGGTGATACAGGTAGCTGGAGCACCCTTTTCATGACCTCGCCATAGGCTATGTACTAGTGATTCCTACTTGATGCTCGGGTTCTATTGTTGGCAGTTTATGCATACATATACAGTCTATATTTTGGGTTCACACTGCTCTACTTCTGGTGCAACTCTGCCAAAAATTTTCCAAGTTATGATGGCTGGTTTTTTGGTCTTTTGTGCCATTTATGCTGTTATGCTGCTGAAATTCTGGCAAAATCAGAGGATAAGTCAGGTGTGCCTTCTTGGGAGCTTCATGGTTGGCTTTAATGGATGATCAAAATGGCCCTCAATTCACTCCTTTTCATTTAACTCAAAGAATCCAGATAAATGTTCATGTGTCCAGGAAGATTATTTTCCAGGAGCGCATAGTCTTTATGTTCGGGCCAAGAAGATTACGAGAGATCCTGGAATGTCCTTTGCCTATTGTAATTCCAATATTAACTATGAAAACTCATTTGATGTGCATGTGTTTGTCCTTATCTAAAGTTGAGATCCATTGAAGTTTCTAGGGATTAGGTAGTGAGAAGTTTTGGGTTCTTGCACGTGTGTTCGAAGGGGTTCTCAAAGCATCGTAATTTGGGTAGCCATGGATTTCTCTTATCCGGAGTTTCATGGAAGAAGTGATGAATATGTGGAAGAATTTTTGGAAAAGATGGAGGTTGCCTGCATTAGCAACCAGATTCGTGACCCTCCACATATGTTATGTCTTCTCCAAATTTTTTTGAAGAGTGATGCACGAGTTTGGTCCAAAGCATTTGAAGAAGAGTTGCATGGGGCTAATCCACCTGTAAGATTGAGCTGAGACAATCTAAGGCATGGATTGGAAGTGGAGTTTGTGAAGACAGAAGATCCTAACAAAGTGTGGCAAGAAGTACAGGCTTTAGTGCAAAAGGAGTACAGGCTTTAGTGCAAAAGGAAGGTGAGCCAATAGATGCGAACATACGTATTGTTATAGAATTGACATTTTATTATTTATTGTTGCAGCTAACAGGTGGAAAATACTGGACCAAGCTTGGCCTATGCGAATGGATTTGTATATCATGTACATTTTATTATTCAAGTGCTCTTTTATGAGTTTGGCCATTTATGACCGGTCGGCCAGTTTGTAACCAATTTGACCATTCAAGAAATCTATATAACAAATACGTGCAAGAGGGAAATGGTCACTCTTGCACGGGGGGAGATTGCACCCAGTGTTTTGCATTGTTCTTCTCTCTTCCTCCCTCTTCTCTCTCGCCGTGCCAGCATAGCACTCCGGTATAGGAGGTGCGCCTGCACGTGCTCTTTTATCCTCTCGCGCTCTCAATCTCTCTCTCTGTTCGCGTATGGCTTCAATTCTGTGCTATGGGATTCGTCAGGTATGGGGATTTGTCGATTTATGTGTTATATTGTGTTATCTTGGATGATTTGTAGGGCAGCCAGGCTTCCGGCTGTAGCAGTGGTATCAGAGCTTGGAAATGATCCTGAAATTGCAACTAAGACTAAGGAAGCACGGATATCGAGAGAACAAGAGCTATGATGAATACAGCTAAGTAATTTGAACTCTTTCTTTCAATATATAGGGATGCATGTATATATTTTGTTTGAAAAGATGCTTGGAATGCGAATCTATTAAATTAAAAGTCAAATGAATCCATCCAAGCTCTATATTATTATTATTTTTATTATTATTAGCAAGCTTTGTAACATGATTCTTTATAGTAATTGTTAATCATGTATAATACGCTTGCTTATAGAGTACAGAGCATGGGTGGTAATAGAAGGATGAAATGAGGTTCAATTTTTATAAACCTCGATGATCTCTATTGCCGGTAGGAAGGGGAAGAAGACATCAAGATGTGGCAAATGAATGTGAACTTCTTAGAGAGACCATGCTTGCCTAATGTAGTCGAGGAGCTGTAAATATTTATTTATATATATAAATAAAAAAACGAGGAAAAAGCACCTCTCGCAATTACCTTAATGAGGATCGATTGATCCTTCAGCCTTGAAGATATATGACACACGAAGGCTGCGCAGAGATATTTGTGTGCAATGCACTCATGCTCTCTTTCTAACGGAGCTGCCGACATCGGTTGTCGGTTGCGGTGAGAACCAACACCAACACAAGAGACTATTAAAACAACCTAATTCTACATTATTATTCATTGCGACCAGCACACGAGCAGGAAGCAGCACACCTATGGCAGCCATGGTGACCCCACCCTTCCTAGAATGCATAATCCCTCCTCGGTTGGACTCCTTCCCAATATCGCCAACCTTGACTCCACACGTGCCACACAGACCTCACCTCTGCACATGCGGCACCCACTAGCAGGCAGAGGCCAAAGCGGCAGTAACTGCGCCCGTCCAATGCCGACACAATATGTGTCGTGGGTGCTAATTGGACAAAACGCCTCCTAGAACTCTGTCCTTCCTGCACATGCAGCCGCCATGTTGCTGCACTCTAATTTTGCTCCCCTTCTTTTGCGGTATGCATGGCCTCGTTAATTGGTCGGCTGTCCGCTGTGTCTCCTCGACTAGTAATTCCCTCCCACTTCAGAACTATGCAAATCTTCTCTCTCTTCTCATGTAAAACTCACCACGCACCAACCCCCTCGTCCATGCAGAGTGGACGCAGCCCCTTCTTTTGGACTGCCATGCAGAGGTTCTAAAGTAAGCGACACCCACTCTGGTGGATCCTGTTGCCGTCGGACTTGCAGCTTCTTTCTACCTACACCCTTTTGGCCCTGGCTGCCTACCAAGTGCAGCTGGAACTACTTGATGACTCAAGTTCTCTGCATGCTTTTCGGCTCCAGTTCTATCTCCCCCTGCAAAAGGACCACACTCCCCCTCAACCAACTCCCATCCAGTTTCCATGATACAGTAACCTCCAAGGTCTGGCCTAAAACAATTCTCTCCCAACAACCACTGCGCCATAGCGGTTGCAGGCGTTGTGCATGCCTTACTGTGTTCAGCTTGCATCAGTTTCGGGGGGCTAGAGCTGAGAATCCACTAACGTAACGAGACTTCTGCGCCGTCACTCGTTTAACCCCGTGCAAGAGGCCATAGAAATTGATGAAAAACCCATCCACTCTGTACTAGCCATAGCATCCCCACTCTGCAACTCTCTCCTCGGCTCGCCATGTGCCGACCCCGCCCCCAGCCTTGTCACTATCAACCTCAGCACCCGTCACCAAGTAACAACAGGATTGGTGGCACATCCATTGTTAACTGCCTGAGCCTACAGCAGTAATAAGAGGAGGTATCGATGCCTCTCAATAAGGTTACGACAGGGGAAGGCAGCGGATAGTAGCCGCTCATGAGGCTCAAATTATCCGTGGTGTTCAAATTTTGAATTTTTTATGTTTAACAACAAATTACCCTCAGATACTACTGTACATAATTGGTTGGAATCTGCCCAGATGCTGGTGCAATCTTTCCTTCTAAGTTATCTATCAAAAGAGAGATGCTTTGATTCGATCGCTCACCAAATAGTGCGAACTACTCTACGACTTCTGGCCTAAGCCATCCCCATGAATGTCCCACGCGGCAACATCAAGCCTCGCTTAATTTAAAGTAAATGTACACTCTTCCCTCGTGACCTCTGCAACTCTATGTTACAGCTCGCTCTCCCTACGTGGCTTCCCAACTATTGTCTGAGCATCTACAAAAGCCTTCCCCGTCAATGGCACGCAACCTCTGCGAGGGCATCACCTCAGATTCCTACTATTAACATTTTTTTTTTAAAAAAAAAAATCGTTGGCATATACTTCTACCTCTATTCACACCAAATGGACGTAACAAGTGCACACTATTTACGTGGTGCTGGAGCTGAAAGCCATTTATTGATTAGTTTCCACCAAAAAAAAAAAGCCGTCATTGACTCCGTTGGAGTTTGATTCTTATTGATAGCATGCTGTAGATTTTAGCCCATTTAGAACATGGAGAGTTCTCTCTCTCTCTCTCTCTCTCTCTCTCTCTCTCTCTCTCTCTCTCTCTCTCTCTCTCTCTCTCTCTCTCTCTCTCTCTCTCTCTCTCTCTTTTGCGCTCTCCCATGACTACCTCCAGAGGCGGCCATTGATGAAGCTCTGCAGCGACTAGCCTTTATTTTAGTCCATTTTATTTTGTACCCAGACATTGTATTAAATTTATGAGATTGTATTAGTGTGTTCCCATAGGCCTTCCGAGGACGGATCATTTAACATTTCATTTCATTTCTTGTTCTGTCTTCACTCCCCTCCATCTTTCTCTCTCTCCCCCTCGTTTGCTACATCCGACGCCCAGACAATAGTGGCGTCACCCTGACTACTTAGACAGACGGACATTAACAAAGCTCTTTCGGATTGATGCAATACTTTCTACGACAATACCCGTTGCAGAGCATCCATGGGAATTGTCGAAAATGCAGTTGATTATTTTAGTCTAATGCCCTTAGAATTTTAGTTTTTTTTACTTCATTTCATTTCAATTTTGTGCCCAGACATTGTATTAGCTCCATAAAGATTGTATCAGCGAGGTCTCCTAGGCATTTTGAAGATGAGTAATATAGTCTGTCATTTCATTTAACTCTCCTTCTTTCCCCTTCCAGTACCACTACTTACAGCGGCGCACATTGATGACGTTCTTCAGCAAACAATGCACTACTTTTTCGCACAACACCAAATGCCATTTATCCTCAGGCGTCGACAATGATGATGACGATTTTAGTGTGGAATGTTTAGGGTCTATAATCGTGCACACACACCGGCTACATATGATTCAAGTAATATGGGTTTTATGAAGAGTGTAGGGGCACAACAATATAATGTACCACTGGCATGTAGACCTAAAGACTATCGAGGGCATTAGTTTATGAACGCATTATCTAGAGAACACTAAACACACCCACACACACTCATTTATCAATTTTGATGATATACGGACGCATACACACACATTTAAATCAAACAACCATGAGTTGTATCTCCCATATTGCACTATAAAATCCAATTAGATCTCCTTACCTACATTTTTTTTCTGCCTTGTTCGTGGTTTTTGTCTATTTGTGCTATTTCGTTACGACTGCAACATTTTCTCACATTTCCATTTTCGCAGGGCTATGGCTAACTTTTAATTTGTGTTCCAGCTTCATTTCATTTATTTTGCGATTGTTGAATCAAAGTGCTAACACTGTATGTTCTTAATATGTGATCGCACACTAATCTTGAATCAAATTCTCAACAGACAACATAGTCTTGTATTTTATTTCAAATTACTAACACAAAATTAACATATTTTGGAATTGTTAATTATACTATGGTGCAAGTTTGATAGTCGCCGTTCTCCTTAGCTTCTACAAATCTATTTGACACGCCTCAGATGCAAGTTACGGTCATATCTCTCTCCACAAACACACTGGCTCATATAATTTTGATGCAGTGTACCCTCAAGGTATGTACATTAACCTCACTCCCCTTTTCATAATTGTTTTACCGACAATCTTTTATAGATCAGGCAACCCAACATCTCTCATGTCATCACTAATACTTATAAAATGGAATCTCAGATACATCACTTTTATTTTTAAATTTCATTCCTCTACATTATCTGCTCACTGAAGACTCCGTCAAATGCTTCGATCATGGATTCTAATTGTACTACAAGTACTTTTTGATGATTTGTCAATAAGCCCTGCAGCTACTCATGTGAGCCACGGTGTTTTGGGATAGTGCGCAACAATTTTTTAAGTGCCTTTGATATACTGCACTACAATGTCAACATAGTAACTATTTTTATTTTCTCTGTTATGCCTTGTCTAGTCCATTGGTCACGGACACACCGATTCGCCGATTTAGGCAGTGTGTAGATACTCATCTTGGTGCAGATCCGCCGATTTAGGCAGCACATTGATAAATTACAGATTCATGATTTTTAAACAATATGAAATACAGATTCGCCGATTTAGGCAGCATTAGTGCAGATTCGCCGATTTAGGCAACACGTCAGGTGTAGATTCGCCGGTTTAGGCAACACCGATCACAAAATCATGCTGCAGTGGCTGGCCACCACTGTAACTGGTATGATTTTGTTACCCGGGTACATAATGAAACTGATTTGGATTTGGACTTATATTGTGGAATTGGAATGGGATTTGGTATCTGGTGATTATTATGACAGTGTTTATGTGATGAGACTTGACATTATGAGATTGATGATGAGCGTGACCAATGATATCTTGATTCATCAGGGTATGACATATACTGCTGATTCTAGTGGTATGGGACACTAGAATAGGTAGTATGTGGATGACGGTAGGCATAACCTAATGTTGTTTAGTTTCATAAATTTTTCCTTTATTATTTGATACAGATTTCTAATCATTGTTTTTGACAAGTATTGTTTGCAGATTTTTATCTTCGCAACTGAGGACATTTGCTTTCCAACGGAGAGGTATGTTATAGAATTGACATTTTATTATTTATTGTTGCAGCTGACAGGTGGAAAATACTGGACCAAGCTTGGCCTATGCGAATGGATTTGTATATCATGTACATTTTATTATTCAAGTGCTCTTTTATGAGTTTGGCCATTTATGACCGGTCGGCCAGTTTGTAACCAATTTGACCATTCAAGAAATCTATATAACAAATACGTGCAAGAGGGAAATGGTCACTCTTGCATAGGGGGAGATTGCACCCAGTGTTTTGCATTGTTCTTCTCTCTTCCTCCCTCTTCTCTCTCGCCGTGCCAGCGTAGCACTCCGGTATAGGAGGTGCGCCTGCACGTGCTCTTTTATCCTCTCGCGCTCTCAATCTCTCTCTCTGTTCGCGTATGGCTTCAATTCTGTGCTATGGGATTCGTCAGGTATGGGGATTTGTTGATTTATGTGTTATATTGTGTTATCTTGGATGATTTGCAGGGCAGCTAGGCTTCCGGCTGTAGCACGTATGTTCTCATTGGCATGGGAGCGGGTGTGCAAGGCCTCAGCACCACAGGTACCCCCGCCTGACATGATGAAGAAGGACAAGTTCTTGGCTTGTCTTTGGGAGAATATACGTTGGAGAGTGGAGCTAAAGAAGCCTAGAACATATGAAGATGCACTAGAGGTAGCAAGGAACAAAGAGTGGAAGTTGAGGAAAATGAGCCAGTTAGGGGTGGATTCTTTTCCCATGAGGTCTGAATTTCAGCCTATGGATTCTTCGCAAGGTCGCATGTCAGAGGTTCATCATGAACTAGTGGTTTTTGTTACTCCTCAGGTTATGCCAGCAGTGGTCACTACAAGAGTGCAAGATGATGGGCTAAGGCAAGACATGAGGCAAGTGGTAGATTTAATGAAGAATCTGAGCCTGAACATGCTAGGTCAAGTGGGAAATAATCGAGGTCAAGGGAGGTTTGCAAATCAGCCAGGAGGGGAAGAAAGACCTAGGAATGGTGTTGGACAAACCAATGGTAGGTTTTGGAGGCAGACGCCCACATGTTATAATTGTTGAGAGCTGGGCCACATCAGACCGCAATTGGATAAGCCACCAAGGATGGGGGGAGACATGTATCCATTGCCAAGACAGGTGCTAACTAGGTCCAATGATTATGGCATTGAAATCAAGGGAGAAGAAGGAACCAGTGAATTAACCCAGGAGGAAAAGGTAAAGAAAAAAGTGCTAAGTGTAGTCACCTTGGAGAAGGCATCAAAGCTAGAGGATACATTACTGATGCCTATTGGGAAGAGGACCACAAAGGAAAAGGAAGGAAGAAGTGCCCCAGGTCCTAGTAAGAAGAAGGGAAAGATCCATGAAGGCGAGGATGTCAAGGACAAGAGGAAAATAAGGGCTCGTCGCAAGTTTCATGTTTTAGATTTTCCACTATGGTATGGGAAATTAAGCTATGACTTGAAGGAGGATCTGACAAGCAGGAAAGCCGATGTTACTTTTGGTCAGCTTTTAGAGATGGTGTTGAAGCTAAAGCGACAGTGGAAGAGGATGGTTAACCCAATGGATAAAGAGCCAGAGAGAGGTTCAGTGAAGGTGTTGGCGATGGATGAGCTACCAGACATTTGTCCAATAGTAGATGTGTGGCACAAAAGAAAAAATATGGGACAAGGTTATGTTGATGGCGGAGCCCAAATATGTGTCATAACAAACTCATGTGTTGAGAAGATAGGTCTTATAGTGAGTGGGGTGTCAGGCTTTCGGATTAGATTGGCAAACCATCAGAAAGTAAAATGTTTGGGTGTTGTAAAGATCTTATAAGTGGAATCATATGATGCAAAGGCATTGGTTAATTTTCATGTGATGCCAGCAGGGTTGGGAGTATATCCTATTATACTGGGTAGACTATGGTTACGTGCAGTAGGAGCTGTTCAAGATTGGCGACGTGGTATGATTAGCCTCTATGGAAAGACAGGTGCCAAGAAGCTATATAATATGGACACAAGGAAACGATTGGAAGAGATTTATGAAGATGAAGATGAGTCTAGTGATGAATACTATTCCACAGTGCCTGACGAGGACAATGATAGTACTACAAGTAGTGATGAGGATGCTGATGTTGCATTTCTTTTTATGGACAGAGAAACCCAAGAGTCTGGTTTAGTTGCATTTGCGAATGAGGTTGAAGATAAAAGTGAAGGGCCTTATGAAGTGATTGAAGGGCTGATGCAAACCAAGGTTGAACTGTCGAAGAAGCAAGAATTGATGACACAAATGATCAGCGAAGACCTCTCAGCTATGGAGAAGGAGATATATTTGCACATGCTAGCTAGTTTTCCTGACTTGTTCATCACTTCATATGAAGAGATTAGAGGGTTCAAGGGAGAAGAGATGCATATAGAGCTGAAAGAAGGTGCTAAGACAGTGCGACAGATGCTAAGAAGGATGGGTCAGGAGCAAATGGAAGACTTGAAGGAAGAGGTGGACAAGTTATTGAAGGCAGGTTTCATAGTCCCTGTGGAGACCACAAAATGTGTGAGTCCAGTAGTAGTCATCCCAAAGAAGGATGGGAAGTGGAGGATTGTGTAGATTTTAAGCCCTTAAATGCAGCCACTAAGAAGAACCCATATCCTCTTCCATTCATCGATCATATCTTGGATTCAGTGGCAGGTTATGAGAGGTACAGTGTGTGTGATGGTTTTTCAGGCTATTTTTGCTCTTAAAGACCACACAAAGAAAAAATTTATTACGCCATGGGGTTGTTTTTTCTACACTGTATTGCCATTTGGGTTGTCAAATGGACCATCCTTCTATCAAGAGAGAGCAAATTGGGTATTGGCACCATTCATTGGCAATTGTGTTAAAGCTTTTATGGACGACTTCTGTGTCTACAGCAGTAGGGTTGAACACCATGAGAAGCTACATATGGTATTGGCTCTATATGATGAATGTGTAGGACAACTAAATCCAAAGAAATTTCATTTAGCACAGTCGAGGGTGAAGTTATTGGGCCATATGGTGTCTAAAAACGGCATTGAGGCTGATCCAGATAAGGTTAAATCTATTATTCTTCTTCCATCACCTACGATTACGAAGCAATTGGCAACCTTAATACACAAAGTGAAGTACATGGCACGGTTTATTACATTGTCTTCTCAGCTTATTTATCCATTACAAAGGTGGAAAAGTATGATCCATTGCAATGGGATGACAAGTGTGAAGAAGTGTTTCAAGAGGTGAAAGAGGTGTTAGGGGGCTTGTCAGCCATGCATGCTCCTGATTGGGAGCAAGTGTTTTATGTAAATCCATCAGTAGGGGATGATTCCATTGGAGCCATAATATTGCAAAAGGGGAAGGGCAGCCATTATATGAGGCCAGTGTATTGTGCAAGTCGAGTGAAGTTGGTAGCAGAGAGAAAGTTCTCGGAAGTAGAGCTTGTGATGGCCTGTGTATTATTTGCTTGTCGACGATTTTGTCATTACTTGCTACCACGACCTTTTGTTTTCTTGATGAGTTATGCCTTTTTGCCACAGTTAATTAATGGCACTAACATGTCAAATGTGGTCAAGGAATGGGTAATTGAGTTGCAAGAGTTTGAGTTCTCTTTTCTAGTGGAAGACAATACAAGGGCTACCCTAGCCGATTTGTTGACTTACACGGAGAATCCCCTTCTTGTTAAAGAAGCGGTGGTGAGAAAGGTAGTTGAAGAAGTGCCACAGATCAGCAATGCACATTTGTTGTTCTTTGATGGCTCTTACAGAAAGAGCCATGATGGGGCTTCAGGGGGTATAGCACTTTATGATCCAGAGGGGAAGCTAGTATGCTAGAGAGGGTTCAAATTGGATGCTCATAGTAACAATGAGGCTGAATATGCTACTTTGGAAGCCAGATTACACATTTGATTGAAGCATGGGATTAGAAGGTTGAGCATAAAAGGTGATGCCTTGTTAGTTGTGAAGCAAGTGCTCAGTGTGTGGAAGAGCAAGAACACCTCATTGAAGGAAATGTGTTTCAAAATTAAAGGCCAGTTAAAAAAGTTTGAAGCATGGATCATCAGACACATTGAACGTGCTCTAAATGGCAAGGCACATGAAGCAGCTCAAATCATGATTGGGGAGCTATTTGTGTTGAGAACCAACTTACCTCTTTATCATGGCCGGGAAAGTTTGGCTCAAGAAGAGGAGTTTTTGCTAACAGGAATCATTCCAAAGGAGATTCAGAAGTCCAAGAATTATGTTTTTGTGCGTAGAGCATACAGGAACAAATTGATTGGTGATGTCTTATACATGAAAGGGGCTGATCTCGTGTTGAGACATGTACCTTGGCGGGAGGAGATTTATAGAGTGTTGGAAGAGAATCATGAAGGTGCATGTGGTGGACATTTTTCTCTAAAGATCACCTTGCATAAGATCTTGCAAGAGGGGCATGTATGGCCTAGTTTGCACAAGGATGTACACCATTGGTGTAGGTCTTGCAATAGGTGTCAAGAATTTGGGAAGAGAGTGTTGAACCCAGAGCTACGAAAAACCATTATGGCATTTGATGTGTTTGAAAAGTGGGGGATTGATGCAATAGGCCCGTTACCTATCACAAGCAGGGGCAAAAGCTATATTTTGACTGCAGTGGACTATCTCTCTAGATGGGAAGAGGCTATAGCAGTAAAACAAATCACTCCAAAGGATGTGGCAACATTTGTGTATAATGAAATATGTTGCAAGTTTGGGGTGCCATTGGAGCTACTTTCACATAAGGGGCTAGGATTTAGAGCTAAACTACTAGACTTTTTATGAGCAAAGATGAATATTAGGCACCAGCATACCACTCCTTATTATCCACAGTGCAATGGCTTAAATGAAATATTTAATGGTGAGTTGGTACAAATTCTTTCAAAAGTGACAGAGCACCAAGGAAAGAATTGGGATTTAGAATTGCCTAGTGCATTATGGGCTTACCTTACTTCGGTGAAGACAGGTACATGGTTTACTCCATTTCATTTGGTGTATGGAAAGGAAGCACTATTGCCTGTGGTTTACTCTCTCCTTCGGCCCTCGTTGCCTTCCGAAGCTTCGAGAACTAGCTCAAGAGAGAGAATCGTTCCTTGGTTAGCAAGGCCGAGAGCGAAAGAGGAAGAGACAGATTTCCTTTGTCTTGCTGAGGACGAGAGAGAAAGAGAGAGATTTGATTCCTTCCTCTTGTCGAGCTCCCTTCCAAAACCCTTCTTGCCCTCATTATGGCTTCCCCCGAGCTTACCTCTCCCCTTTTCTAGAAAGAAATTCATCAATTATAGCATCCTCTTCTGTGATAGCATCATCTGCAAGCATATTGTTAGTAGCAATCATAGGTTCATTGACATCCTTAGGCTCATCCTATGCTGGGTCCACAATCTTAGTCACTTCATCAGCTAGTGTGTATATAATAGCTTTGTTTATGCAATCATCTAGAGCAAACATGTTATCATGCTCGCCTATATTGCTAATAGTTTTAGAAATATCCTGTAGAGGCTCATCTGTTTGATGAACTCCTTCAGAATAACCCATGTCAAGGTCAATAGCTTGTGAACAACTTGATGTACAGTCTATGTCTTCACTGGAACCATTATTAGAGGTAGCGTCCATGCGAGCAATCTTTGAAAAAAATTCATATAATCCTGTTTCAGCATCAAATTCATCGTTTACCTTTTCTTCATTGCTCAAAATAAGCTCCTCTCGAACTGAATCTGCTACTTCAAGCTCAACATTTTCTTTGGCTTTACTTCTTGCGGGAATATGCTCCCAAAATTCATCATAGTTGAGGATCTGCATCTAATCCCCTTCACCTTTACTGAAGACAACCTTATTTCGTTCTGTAATCTCCTTTATGTCCCGATCTAGAATCTTTGAGCTTTCGTAAATAAATTCCTCTGCAAAATACTCCCACCGTGTGGGATATTCTTCTGCCAGTTCTTGAACCTCATTTTTAAAATCCAAGTTTACAACCTCCTCAAAAGCTGCAATCATCCGATCTTCTGGAACATTTCGGCTCTTCATCTCAGCTTCATAACATGCAATAAAACCTTCTGGATCATATCCCTGAAAATTATAATACTGCTCCCGAACAACATCAAGTGCTAGCTCTACAACATCATCAATCTACTTTTTTATTTGCATGGCTTTTGCTTCCTGCACACATCCCTGAACTAATTCCATCATTTTTGGCAAATCTGCAACAACTGGTAGATTTTTACCAAATTCATTGGCATTGAAATCTTCAATAAACTGCTTTACTTGTCCATCTTTACCTCCCACCCCGGCTCGTTTCGCGTCAGGTTCACCAAAGATGTCGGGGGATATGTGTTCGCTACGTGATCCGGGCAGGCTCCGGGCCTCTAGCTGTGGGAGGTGTGAAAGAGAGAGAACAAGAGACAATGACAGCTCTGCCAATCACCGCAACCTTCAATTAGTCAATTTAAGCTGTGAGTACATTCTACTGGCAATAGCCAAGTCGGGCTGTTAACAGCACCAACACTTAGGTTCACTAAAATCAAGGAGTTTAGGCTCCCGTTACAATTACCTAGGCCGTTAACGGCTCCGCGATGCATCAAAAAGAATTAACTAATCTAAGTTGCCGGTGACAGACAAAATCCTATTGTGCCGGTTCCCTCTGTTTGATTTTTCTTCTATCACTATCTTTGAATTCTTTCTTGCCTTTTCTTTAGCTCAAGACCGAGGGATTCTCTTGCCCAAGCTCAGAAGAGAAAGAGAGAGAGAGATTTCCCTCCTTGACCTCGACTCGAGTTTCATGCCGTTGATTGCTCTAGACTTTCGGTTTCCCCTTCATGCTCGGCTTGCTCCGAGCTCTCAAAGCTTGCCCTGCTTGTTATGCCGAATCTTGGTTTTGAGCTTGCCTTTCTTCTCCTACGACTGCTTGCGAGCCTTGGTTACTCTCTCCTTTGGCCCTCGTTGCCTTCCAAAACTTCGAGAACTAGCTCGAGAGAGAGACTCGTTCCTTGGTTAGAAAGGTTGAGAGCGAAAGAGGAAGAGAGAGCTTTCCTTTGTCTTGCCGAGGACGAGAGAGGAAGAGAGAGATTTGATTCCTTCCTCTTGTCGAGCTCCCTTCCAAAACCCTTATTGCCCTCGTTATGGCTTCCCCCGAGCTTACCTCTCCCCTTTCCTTGGCTCCTCCCGAATCTCCTCTTCTTCCTTCGTTTTTGCTTTCTATCACGTTCAAGCTTCTTGCCAATCTTACTACCTCTCTTATCATCTCCCCTTCTTATGCCCTAAAAACCCATCTTTTAATAGCTTCTCTAAGTAGCGCCGGCATCACTGACGTGGCATGACCCGACTCTATGACGTGGCAGGCGGAGTGTGGAGCAGCGCAAAAAAAGCCGGGAGTGATGCCGAAAACGATCGCCCCAGCTTGCTCGATTGATTTTCTTTTCATGGAGGTCGCGAAGTGAACCTCACCGAGCCCACTGCGAGCTCCTCCTCTCCCATGCACTATTCTGTGTGCTGCAACGCCATCTCTTTCTTTCCTTCTATGTTTACACACCCACCAAACTTTAGGGTGGCCACTAAATTGGCTTATGGGCGAACACCACTTGGTTGCCTTTGGGCGGCCCTAAGCACCTTAAACTCATGGGCGGGCGGCCACTAAATGAACCTTTGGGAATTGGGCGGCCAAGACACTTGCAAGGGCATTACATTTAGCATACATGTCATCCAAAGCACTACCAAGCACGCCATCTCTTTCTACAACAATTTTTGACTAACGTATCATCTCGTGAATTCTATTATCCATAGCTTCTTGAATAATTCCACATGCTCTAAGATACCCGTATAGGTGATTGCACTTGCCGGAAGGCATTCCCTTTGCAGTCGATCGTTAATTGCTTGCATCAGCTTCTCAGATAATGCCAAAATTATTCAGCTCAGCTGTGTCGGCAACTAACATCGGCCTCAAGCCATATTATCTTATGAACACAGACTCGGTCTAACAAGCCGTTAATTCCTTTACACTTCTCAAACTACATATAACGCATACAAACCCTGCTTAGGCTGTAAATTTCCCAGATGGCACACCCATTCACTTCATTTCTCTCACCTCAACTGCAGTTGCCCAATACTGTACGGATCTGCAATCGACTTGAACTTTAAACTGCCATAACTTCTTCACCGTAGCTCCAATTGGTGAGCCGTAAAGACAGGCCGATAGAGCACTTCAAGCACTGCAGTTCTAGATCATAAACTCACATATGTGCTCACTTCAAGCATACTCCGTTTTGGAATCATTAAGGCATCAATTGGCCCTTTAAATCCGCATCTGGCATACATTAATCATTAGACTTGGCCTGTTAACAAGCCCTCTTCACTGACCATTAATCAAGTAGGCTTCAAAGAAGCTTAGATTGCATTTATCTGCTCTTTTTCTCATCATGGAAGCTCCGAAACCTTGCATCGTGTAGCCTGCTACAACAGGCATCTAGTTTCCTCTACATCTGCAACTTGCACTTTAGTAACCACCAAGATCAAATGGGGTAATAAGGAAGTTCCCAAATACTGGAGCATCATAATACCCACATGAGCATACATTCCTGTATCAGTCAACATCAAGCATTCCGTGACTCGGCTAGGTGGGTTATGTAAGCCAAGTGGTGCCCCATAGTGTGTGTGTGTATCATTCCAAGAGTGTGTGTCGGGTCCTTATAGAGGAGTTCTGTGTGTTTCCATCCCACTCACAACGTGTCCTGTTTTGGTACCAAACTAGTGTTAAGTCATGTAATGGTCCTGCTAATTTAAAAGAATTTTGTTATGAAGCGTCTATAGTATGCACACATACCAATAAAGATTCTTAGTTCATGTAGATTGCTTGGATTAGGCCATGCTTTAATTACCTCTAACTTTGATGGATCCATTCAAATACCATTTTGAGAGATAATATGACCTAGTTATTGAATCTCTTGAAGGAAAAATTCTCTTTTCTTTTGATTGAGAGAAAGCTTGTTCTCCCTCAATGCTTGAAAAATCACTTGGAGATGTTTCTTGTGTTCCTCCAAGGACTTGGAGTAGATGATGATATCATCAAAGAACACTCCAGTGTATTTGCGATAGGGTCTAATGATTCTCTCCATTAAACAATTGAACGTGGTTGGTGCATTAGTCAAGCCAAAAGGCATGACTAGATATTCATAAAGGCCAAACATTGTACCAAAATGTGGTCGTTAGGATATCTTCATCCACTATCCTTATTTGATGATAGCAACTTTTAAAGGTCAATCCTCCTGAAGTAGGTAGAGCCTTGTAGCTTATCAAATAGATATTTTACCGGAGGCATGGAAAATTTGTTTTTGATAGTGATATGGTTTAGTGCTCGATAGTCCACACACATACGGTATGTACCATCTCTATTTTGCACTAAAAGGAATGGAGAACAAAAAGGAGAGGAGCTAGGCCTCACTATCCCTTTGTCTACTATTTCTTGTACTTGCCTCATGATCTCCTCTTGTTGAGCTTGGGAAACTTGATAAGGAGGCTTCTTAGGCGGTGAGCTTCCTAGTAGGAGGTCAATTCGATGGTCATCATCCCTTCCTTCTAGAGGTATGTTCATAGTGATCTCATTGATGAACACATCTTGGAATCCTTTTGGAAAATTAGACTAGTCTAGCTCTTCTTGATTCTTACCATTTACATTTGATGAAACATTAGGATATTTTAGGGACTCTTTCGACAAAAATCATGTACGCAAAAATTGAGCTCTTCATTGATTTATAAAAGCAAGACTCTTTACAAGTGGTATAGTACGACCAGACTCACTAGCATCTATATACAGGTTCTTTTCCTTGTAGGTGAAGTAGATTCTTCTTTTAGGGAACTTCATATTGGCAGCCATGCGGTTGAACCATGGTACTCCTAGGATGGCATCCTCATGTTGGAGAGGAGAGATGAAAAATTCTTCTTTGTCGACATAGCTTTGGACATGAAACCTCAACTTCCCAATCAAGGGAGTAATTGAAGCTTGCTATCCCTTGAAAGCTGTATTGGTAGTAACAATATCTCCCATCTTGAAAGCTTGAATGCCCAACTTGGTGGCCAACTCTATTGATGTGAAGTTGTGAGTAGAGCGAGGGTCAAACAAGATGAAGGAATCATGCTCCCTTACCTTTCCCCAAGCATAGGAGAGAGGTAGTCCTTTGCAATGAGCATCCTCTTTCGGAGCTTCGATGGTGGAAGTCTAGGAGTCTCATTGAGGGCATTTCTCTTGGGGCAAGAACGATATCCATGTCCTTGCTCCCCACACTTAAAACATTTATGGTCCTTGCAAAAAGATTCAAGCTCTTTAGGTGTCATAAAATCTAATATCTAACCAACCCAAATGATTTTCTCATATTAAATTGATCACTTAATGTGGGAGAATAAACGGGAACAAGTGTTAAGATATAGATATGTGCTTATAGATCTATCTCAACACGGGGCCAATAGTAAAGGGGCCCAAATGGGAGATGGTCTATCAAGAGCAAGGCTAACAAGTGGAGCATAAGACCTTAGGGTTAGCTTCATTGAAGACCTCCAATATTGTGTGTAAAAGTCCTTTGACCTTAGGTAAGCTAGGGCTGAGCTTGAGGTGGGAACCCGGCCCAAACTCGAGGTGCTTGTCGTGCTTGAGGTGCTTGTCCTGCTTGAGGTGCTTGTCATTCTTGAGGTGCTTGATTAAGATGCTTGAGGTGCTTGACTGGCTCCATGCTTGAGGTGCTTGACTTGGTGCATGATTGAGGTGCTTGAGGTGCCTAGAGAAGCTTGCCTGAGATGCTTGTGGGAACACCCCCTACTTCAAGTGCTTAGTCATGCTTGATGACTAAGGGGCTTGCTCATCCAAAGTCAAAAAGAACCCTACAAGGAGGGGGGTGAGCCTACAAGGGGGGGGGGATGAGAGAGAACACACACACACACACACACACACACAAGGGAAGCCCCAGCTTGAAGAGGTAGCAAGGACACTTGTCAAGTTCCTCCTCATGTTGCCCTCATGGTGTGCCTGAAACCTATTGGTTGGCCACCCAAGGGGTCCAATGATAATAAAGGATATTTAATTAATTGATTTTGCATTTATCAAGTCCTCTCTCTCAAAGGGGAAAGGGGGACACTTGTCCCAAGGCTATCCCTGTTGCTTGTAATGGCTCTTGCTTGTGATTGGCTAGGCCTGGAGGGGTCCAATGAGCTTCAAGCATGAGCTACAAGGGGGGGTCGACCCAAGCAAGCTAGGGGGGTGCTTAGGGGGTATACTCACCCACACACACTCACAAACACTATTATTGTGTACTATGAAAAATGCAAGAGCTCCCTCTCTTTCTCCAAGCAAGTAGAGGTTGAGAGCCTACACCAACACTCTTGGCTATGGAGTGCAAATCCATCCAAGAGCCATGCTTCAATGCTTGAGCTTGCCATCTATTTCTTCTTCATTACTATGCTATTATGTATGCTAGCACAAGAGTTATGATAAGTGAGGAACTAGCTCTTTCTCGTATGAAATGTTTCTTCTTCAACTTCCCTACCCTCATTCCCTACTAGCTCTCTCCACCTTCAAAGGTGTTTGAGGTCTTGGGACTGAGGCTTGGTATAGTTAAAGCTTTCTTCAATCTTAGGTTATGCTATGATGGTGATGCATGAAGCTTTCCATCTTCATTGCTTCACCTAGGTCACAAGGAACACAAAGAATGTATTGTAACAAGTCTCTCTTTATGGGAGAAATCATAATACAAATGCCTATTGGAGGGGGGACCGGATCCACATAAATCCGGTCCTCAACTGTTGTCATGTTCTCTAAATTCTCTCTCTTGAAAAAGTATTGTCTATGCCAAGTTAACTAATTGCTATGATTATGTTGCTATCTTCAATTATGTCAACCCGCTATGTTCACAAAATCAATTCTTGAAAGTACTCTCATTAAATTCCTCTACTCTCAAATTGAATAGGCAAATTCCATTACATTGGTATCAGAGCATTTGGTTTCTCTTTTCTTGCTTAAGAAGAGAGGTCCTTAAGTAGCCTATAAATGGTTGATGTTGTTAATTATAATAGAGTAAGTGGAACTGGGATCTAATATCGGTTTTGTTAAGCCCACTATGTGGGGGATGGTGCACACCTCGGGATCTTTGGACTTAATAATGGAGTCATTTTAGACTTGCCTACGGCTTTACCATTATTGAGCCATAAGAAGTCCTAAAGGAGCTAGCCCCTGGCAACTCTGCTATGTTAGACCTACTCCTCTACTCTCTATAATTAACCACTTTGAGCCGTGGGTGTAGATACTTAAGAGACGATTTTCAAAGGCTAAGAGGAGTGGGAACTAAGGTTTTGTATTGCCAAAGCATACACTAAGTATAAACATAAATTTTGTTAACATGGCTGACAATAATCAAGAGAGTAGAATGAACATTGATAGCTTTGATTTTGCACATGAAGGTGCTAATGATGATGCTCCCATGTTTGTGAATTATCTCGTCACTAGGTTGCAACAAGCTATGGGCAACCCTGTTTTGCAAGCCGAAGTTACTCAACAACTTCGTGCTTATGGAATTTCCCTTCCTCTCCCAGAGGAGAGAGAGCTTAGGAGGCCTCTTGAAGAGACCCCCAAAAGAAGACTCTCTCCCATTCGAGAGGAGGAATCCAAAGAGAAAGAAAGCAATGATTGTCTAAGTTCTTCTAAAGATGTGGCTCCACGAAGACGGCGGTCTAGACGATCGCCTACTCCTCCCAAGAGGAAAAGAGCAACCCATAGTCCTTCTTCTCATCACTTTGAAAGGCAAGAGAGGAAACAAAGGAAGAAAAGGGCTAGGAAGAGGTCACCCTCTTCTCCTTCTTCTTCACCTTCCTCCTCTTCCGATGAAAGTTATGGCTATTCTCCTAGAGAATACAAGAGGGGAGGATATCACAAATCATTTCTTGCATGGCGAAGGTCACAAAAGCTAAAGAAGTTCAAGGAGGGAGTAAAGAGTATCTCTTTTCTCACCTATGATGGCACCTTTGGTGCTGCCGACAAAGTGTTGGCCTTCATCCAGCAATTTGATGCGGCCTTTGGGGATGAGGGCTTCACAGAGTCCTCCAAGCTACGCCATGTAACTATGCACTTCCAAAAATCAGCTTGTCAATGGTGGGCTAGCCTTCGTGTCAATGGAGAAGCCCCAAAGACATGGAAAACTCTACGAGTTTCCATCATGAAGCAATTTCTTCCAAGTGATACTAAAGATAAAGTTCTTACCGAATGGCGCGGCTTGAAGCTTCTCTCTCATGAGTCTATCAACAAGTATGTAGACAAGTTTTGGGATTTACATCTCAAAGCTATTGTCTTTCAAAAGATAGACTTTGCCGAGCAAAGACAGCAATTCTGTGTGGGATTACCTGAAGAGATGGCCAAATACATCAACTCTCAACGGCCCGGTACTATTACCAAAGTAATCCACCACACCATGGTTGCTTCACGCATCAATTTCTATCAAGGGGCTAGACGTAATGTCAAGCCCATGGAAAACAAAGATAAAAATGATGCAAAGGGGAAATCCAATGCTCAAAATAATTCCCAAGGCACTTCCAACAACAACAATAACAAAAACAACAATCGGTCCAAGGAGAAGGGAGTTTACAAAGGTAAAAACAAACTCTCTCCTAAAGAGATTGAAGCTTTTTGCAAGGACCATAAGTGTTTCAGGTGTGGGGAGCAAGGACATGGCTATCGTTCTTGCCCCAAGAAGAATACTCGCAATGAGACTCCTAGGGCTTCCACCATCGAAGCTCCAAAAGAGGATGCTCGTTGCAAAGGATCATCACTTTCCTATGCGTGGGGAAAGGTAAGAGAGCATGATGCCTTCATCTTGTTTGACCCAGGCTCTACTCTCAACTTCATATCAATAGAGTTGGCCACCAAGTTGGGCATTTAAGCTTTTGAGATGGGAGATATAGTAACAGGTGATGCAGCTTTCAAGGGACAACAAGCCTCCGTTACTCCCTTGATTGGGAAGTTGAGGCTTCATGTCCAAAGCTATGTCGACAAAGAAGACTTCTTCATCTCTCCTCTCCAACATCAGGATGTTATCCTAGCGGCACCATGGTTTGATCGCATGGCTTCCAACATGAAGTTCCCTGAAAGGAGAATTTACTTCACTTACAGGGGAAAGAACATGTATATAGATGCTAGTGAGCGTGGTCGCACTATTCCACTTGTAAATCCTCTTTCTTTTGATAAATCAATGAAGAGCTCAGTTTCTGCGTACATGATTTATGTCAAAGAGTCTCTAAAAGCTGAATATGTTTCATCAAATGAAAATGATAGGAATCAAGAAGAGTTAGACTTTTCTACTTTTCTAAAAGGATTCCAAGATGTGTTCATCGATGATATCCCTATGGACCTACCTACAAAACGAGGGGATGATGACCATCGTATTGAGCTCCTTCTAGGAAGCTCACCGCCTAACAAACCTCCTTATCGAGTCTCACAAGCTCAACAAGAGGAGATTATGAGGCAAGTACAGGAATTGGTAGACAAAGGGATGGTGAGGCCTAGTTCCTCTCCCTTTTGTTCTCCAGTCCTTTTAGTGCAAAAGAAAGATGGTACATACCGTATGTATGTGGACTATTGAGCACTAAACCATATCACTATCAAAAACAGATTTCCCGTGCCTCGGGTAGAAGATCTGTTTGATAAGCTACAAGGCTCTACCTACTTCAGTAGGATTGACCTTAAGAGTGGCTATCATCAAATAAGGATAGTGGATGAAGATATCCTAAAGACCGCATTTCGCACACCATTTGGTCTTTATGAATATCTAGTCATGCCTTTTGGCTTGACTAATGTACCAGCTACTTTCAATCGTCTCATGGAGAAAATTTTTAGACCGTATCATAAATTCACTGGAGTGTTCTTTGACGATATCATCATCTACTCCAAGTCTTTGGAGGAACATAAGCAACATCTCCAAGTGATTTTTCAAGCCTTGAGGGAGAACAAACTTTTTCTCAACCAAAAGAAAAGTGAATTCTTCCTTCAAGAGATTCAATATCTAGGTCATATTATCTCTCACGATGGTATTCGTATGGATCCATGAAAGTTAGAGGTAATAAAATCATGGCCTAGCCCAAGGAATCTACATGATCTAAGAAGCTTTATTGGTATGTGTGCATACTATAGACGCTTCATAGCAAAATTCTCTCAAGTAGCAGGACCACTACACGACTTAACAAAGAAGAATGTTAAGTTTGTATGGACTGCTAAGGAGCAAAATGCTTTTGAAAAACTCAAAGAGAATCTTACTTCCCAACCAGTCCTCGTGCTTCCGGATCTCTCAAAGCCATTTGAGGTCCAATGTGATGCTTGTGGTGATTGCCTTGGAGCGGTTTTGCTTCAAGAAGGGCATGCCATAGCATATGAGAGCCGAAGGCTCAATAGTGATGAACGAGTCTTTGGCATTTATGAGAAAGATCTTTTAGTTGTTCTACATGCCCTAGACACATGGAAGCACTACCTATTGGGGACTCCATTTATCCTACGAACCGACCACCAAAGTCTCAAGTATTTCATGACGCAAACCAAGCTTTCGGATAGACAAATGAGGTGGGCAAATTTTCTTTCGCAATTTAATTTCCATATTGCTCACATAGCTGGTAAGCACAATCAAGTTGCCGATGCACTTTCACGACGACCAAAAGTTAATGCGGTGTCTATAGCTACTCACAATGATCTATCCTCTATGATAGATGAGTATGCTACTGACCCTGACTTTAGAGACATAATGTCAGCCCTTGCTTTGGGGAAGAAAGAGGAACCATTCACCTTGCAGGATGGTTATCTTCTCCACGGAAATAGGCTATGTGTTACCCATTCCCTTCGTGAGAAGGCTATGTATGAATCCCATGCTCCTCCATATGCAGGGCATAGAGGTATTCAACCTACTCTCCGAGGAGTAGAGACGTATTTCTATTGGCCTACCATGAAAGTGGACATACAAGAGTATGTTTCAAAATGTGTAGTATGCCAAAAGACCAAGTATGATAGAGGGAATCAACCTGGATTACTCCAGCCATTGCCTATTCCAAATTCACCATGGGAGAGTATATCCATGGATTTCATCTTTGGATTACCCAAGTCTATCCATGGGAATAGAGGAATATGGACAATAGTCGACAGGTTTAGCAAGCAAGCACATTTTATTCTTGTCAAAAAGACTATTAAGGCACATCAAATGGAAACTCTCTTCATATCTCAGATTTTCAAGCACCATGGATTACCCACATCCATCGTGTCAGATAGAGATCCTAGAATGACCAGTAATTTCTGGAAAGGTCTCTTTGAAAATCTAGGAACAAGATTGAATTTCTCTTCGTCCTATCACCCACAAACGGATGGCCAAAGTGAGATAGCCAATCTTACGATACTCGATCTACTCAAGACTTATGTTACCGAAGTAGATCAACGCTCACAATGGGAAAAGTATTTACCTCTAGTAGAGTATTCCTACAATAGTACTGTCCATGCTTCTATGGGGAAAGCACCTTTCGAGATCATAGAGGGAAGACCTAAAAGTCCCTTGCTACTCAAAGTACATGGGAAGATCTTCGCCGCCGATGAGTATAGCCGTGACCTACAAGAATCTTTTCAAAATATTAGGGAGGCTATAGCCATCTCTCAACAAAGGTAAAAAGCTGCTGCTGATAAGCACAGAAGAGCCTTAATGTTCAAAGAAAATGATTGGGTCTTACTCAAGTTTCCTAAGGCTCGATTAAGGCAAACGACGGGCAAAAATCCTACGGGCCATCAAAAGTATTATGCTAAACTAGAAAAAAGATACTGTGGTCCTTTCCAAATCTTGAAGCCCATCAATGAGATGGCTTATCAACTCAAGTTTCCCAACCATTGGCTTATACACAATGCCTTTCATGTAAGCCTACTTAAGCCCTACAAAGGAGAGCCACCAACTGAACCAATTATTGAAGACCCTCTCGAAGTTGAAGACCAAGAAGAGGTGCTACAACCCGAAGCTGTCCTTCAGCATGAAGACAAGGTACTACGACATGGTAAGATAATCCGATGGTATCTTATTAAGTTCAAAAATTATCCTTTTTAAGATGCTAGATGGATGCAAGGAGTACAACTTAAGGATAGTATGCACCTTGTCAATGCTTACAATGCTACATTAGAGTAAGCAAATGTACAAATTTCTTTTAAATGACTCATGTTTTCGTCTTATAAGACTAGTCCTCTTTTTAATTGTGCACAAATTTAACTAGTATGCATGCTTAAAATCATGTTTGTGATGACGACGTCTCTCAAACACCAAGTAGAATTTGTCACTCTACTTTGGGAGAATGAAATGAACTAAAGAGCAGACATGCTTGCGGCACCTATGTCTCCCAAGCACCAAATGGATAAGTCATCCATCTTGGAAAGATGTCGTAGTGTAAAAACGGGATCCTCTACCCGCTAAGTACGATTGACTAATGACTAAGGATTTATCTCTTCTACCTCATAGTCGAGGACGACAATGATTTCAAGAGAGAGGTAATGTCATAAAATCGAATATCTAACCAACCTTGTTAAGGCGGTTACGCCGCTAGCGGAAGCTAAATAGAGAGAACTCAACCAACAACAGAATTTGTCAGACGAGGACGGAGCTTGACCCGCAGGCGCATGGAAACAACTAGGTGGGTGTCAAATCACCTACTCGACCTTCTAATGACAATCACTACTAAGGAAATCAAATCTAAGTTCTAAAATACGCAAGTGACTGAAATCCGTACTACGAACAAATGCTATACGAAACAAGATCTAGAATCATTGAATCCATCTCAAACTCAAGGGGAAGTCTATACTCTAGGTAAGAACAACACCCTAAAGACTTGAACTGCAAACTCAACCTATAACCACTCCGTGCGGTAAACGTGTATGAAGACAGGCCGAAATATACAGGTGGCCAAAACTTGACTTCGATGGTACTAATGTGTAGCTCTACTCGTTGTGGTTCTATAGATATGCTGCACGCTCAATTCTGACACAAGAGTTGGAAGAAAACTCACACCGAAGCTCGTAGGAACTTACCACACATAGAAGCCGATAGCGTGCACTCTTGGTATCTGTGCGTAGCTCTCGCTATTGCTAACACAATGGCTGTGTCGCTTCTCCAATGGCGGCTCCGTAGGTCGCGTAGCAAGTAGATAAGACTCTCTCTCTCTCTCTCTCTCTCTCAGACATAGTCACTAAGCTCAAAAACTCCCTTTGATTAATCTCCTTTAGGTTACAAAAACTTTGGCTTATATACCTCAGCCTTGGAGGTGAGAACATCTCTAACTAATTAAATCAGCAAGTGAAATTACTTCGGGATTACAAGCTGGAAACTCAATTGAGTCCCGTTACTTAATGAATGGCTCAAATCAAAATTAATGTCGGAAAGACATTTATTATAATCAATGGTTACAAAATGATGAGTGTAAGCAAAAATGTGGGTGTGATCCTCTGCTGGCTCAACACTCCCCTCCCCCGCATTCATGTCGTCCCTGACATGACTTTTATGCTTGGTCAATAAAGTCCTGTCGTCTTGAGCATCTGCAAATGTGATTCGTATCGTAGGTTGCCGATGGTCAAGGTTGGGCCGAATATTTTGCTTTCGTGGGTGAAAAAGCCGGTGTAGAAAGCTTCTTCGAATGTTTGCATGTGGAAGCTAGGCAAAAACATAATCCTTTGGTATAGGAGGTATAACACTTTTGGAGAAGGCTGCAATGAAAGATCGTACATCATATCAGTCACCGTGTCGGCCGTCGATAGTAGACTCGAGGTCGTGGCTTTATCTGGCGTGAACACTTCAATGCAAGCTAAGAGAGTCCTGCAGATTTTCTTGAGCATCTGACATGAAAGGTCAAGAGAGCCAGTAAAGAGCTTGATGGTGCCCGTTAGGGTTTTCACCATGTAGGCTTTACCTATTCTCTCTCCTGCCTTTGGTCCTGGCATCCTGGGATAATTAAGCCAATTTGGCTTCTTTTCTGCAATCCTGCCATGCTCTTTCCAGTTTCTGACTCTTGGCACCGGGTAGAAGGTTGCATCCTCCCGGATCTCCTTTGGTGCCTCCACCAAGTAGATGAGGTAGGCTGGGTATTTGTTCAGCCAACCTTTCCTCCATCTAGGTTGTGAATCTACTATCTTCTTTGATTGTTCCTCCTTTGTGATGTCGCCTTCATAAAGAGCGACATACTGCTCTCCTTCTAGTCTCTTTTTCATCTTTAGCACTTCAAATTTCATCAAAGGGAAAGGCAGGCTGGGTTGCATCCACTGTTCATGGAGCACTTTTGTGTCTAGTCCCTGAAGTCTAATGGAGATTAGGAGTCTCCTCTCCCATTCCATTTCCGGCTTGGCACTCTCCTCTGCTGACTTTTCTATTTGGTCATGGAGCCTTTGTTCTTCTTCTTCAAAGATTCTTGAAGTCGAGGCCACCTCTTGAGCTAGGGCTGGATCTTCAATTGTGGTTGCCTCTCCAGTTTCTGGTAGCTCTATGGCTGCTCCACCTGATTCTTCGTGTGGTGTCTCTGTCTCTCTTCTTTGTTGCTCTTGTAGATCTTGGAGCTGTTTGTGGAGGGCCTCATTCTCTGTCCTTAGTGTTTTATTTTCTAATGTGAGCCTCTCCTGTGCGGCCAATGATCCCTCCGCAATGTGCAACCTTTGCACTTGCTATAATCTTAGTTCTCTTTGTAAGCTTCGGACCTGGTCTTCCAAAACTCGTACGACAGCTCCCTCTTGTTCGGTTCCGGCTCTGCTAGCTCTAGGGGTAGACCTGAGTCTAGTGATTGTTCTTTCTTGAAGCTCGACTCTTTCCCTTAGCTCAATGAGCTCATCCTTAGCTGCCTCCAACTCATCCTCTATCCGCTCCCTTGCTTCCTGTGCACTTGTTACTTCTCTTGAAGCCTCGGCTAGTTGGAGTATCAAGCCGTCTCTCTCGTTTTCCGCGTCATAGAGTGATGCTTTATGACTTTTAGATTCAGTCATAGCATTTTCTAAATTTCTCTGCAACTCCGCTTCCCTTTGTTTGGCTGTCTCAATCTCTACTTCCTTTGCCTTGGACCTTTCTTTTATCTTGCTGAGCAGTTCATGCACCATGTGCATGTCTTTTTCATCATCATCTGTCAACTCTAAAGCTCTTTCCGCCACCACCTCCACTGGCTTTGGCTCTTCTAGTATTTTTGGTTCGTCCAGTTTCTCTTCACTTTCTTTTTTACTCTTTGTCTTTTCCTCCATCCCTCTCCGTTCATCTTGTTTTTGTAGGGTGATCCCATAAACTGCCTCAAGGGCCTCTTCTTCGGTGTATCCTATCTCTACCAGATCCTCATAATCATTTCTCTTTTGCTGAACAGGATCTATCTTCTTTTCTTTGGTCTCGGCTTCTAGCTTTTCCAAAACATCTGTGTCCACCTCTACTGTGGTCTCTTCCACAATTTTTTCCATCTTCTTCGGGCTTGGTACATCAGTCATAGAGGGATGTTTGTCCTCAACTTCCTTGGCTTTCCCTTTGTCGGCTTACCCATCTTTCTCTTGAGGCTTAGTAGACCCATCTACTTTCCTTTTCCCCTTGTCGTCTTTTTTCAGCTCAGCTTTTAATTGCTGTACCTCCTCTTCAGTGTATGGCTCGACAGGTTGCTGCTCCAAAATAGCCTCTGACTCCTCATAAGCTTTAATATATTGATCGTATTGATCAATGTGTGGCCTGGCCGAGCTAGTTCCGACTTTAGGGGGGTCTGGCACCCACTTTTCTTCAAAGTCACCCTTTAGAGCTCTTTCCGCTCTAAACTGCTCCACTAATCTTTCCATTCTTGCCGCTTTCTGACTTTTGGTTTGCTTGGGAGCAACCTTCTTCTTTAGTTTCTTCTTAAGTGGCTCATCCACATCCTCTTCAGGTTCTGAAACTACTTCTAGTTTCCGGCATGCTCTTGTGGATGCCCTCTTGGGTACTTCGGGCTGTTCTTCCTCCTCGTCGGCTTCTCTAAGCCACTCATTCTGGGAGGGAGCCTTTGGCCACTGATCTCTAGCTCCAATAGCTTCATAAGCTATTCTTGTCAGAATTTCCGCTCCTCCTATGTATTTTGGCTTCTCGTTGTGCATGGCAATTACTTGCTCGTGGATGTGTTGAGCGTAATTCACCTGTTTTGGCATATTTCTCTTTAATGCCCATGTGATGGTGGTCCCAATTGCATGGGGTGGTGTCGTATACTTTTGCGGTCTTTTACTGCAAACATGAAGAAATTGGTTGTACAGTCGGCAAAGGGTTGCCGCTCTTGGGTCCTCCATATCTCCATAGGTCGCATTCTGTTTCTTGGGCCCATAGACCTCTATGGTTTCTCTTCTTTTCCTGACCGAGCTCCCTTTGTTGTGCAACTTCAATGCGTCTGCAATTAGCTGTGGAGTGATCTGTACTTCTACCTTCTCTTCATCCATGGCTGTCAATGTGGCTTTTCCATCCTTCTGAATGGATGTTGCCAACTCGTTCACTCTTCTTGTATCCACACCTGATGGTCTCGAGGTGAAGAAATTGTGCAAGTCTGCCCTTTCCAAGTACCTGCTGATGTCTTCTGACTTGCTATAATCTACCAATTGCTGTGGGATCATCGGTACATCCACCGCTTGCCCTTGAGGATCTCTGAAAGTCCCCTGGTAGATCTTTATTCCCTCTTTCTCCAATACTGCTTCCTCCACCCAAGTTTTGGTTGGCTTGAGGGTTTCTGCTGGAATGTCAAATGGTTCCGCTTCTGCAATAGCATCTTTGATTGTCGGTCTTTTTCTCTTCGTTGCCGATGACTTGGTGGAATCCATGGATCCTGTAACTCCAATTTTAGAAGTTAGCGTCTTTTTAGTACTGAAATCCGAAATGAAGCTTTTAACTATCCAAATGACTTGAAAATTGAAACATGAGCTATTCAGGGCCTAAGGATGCAAGGTAGGTGAAAAAATATGCAAAATGGGCTCAAAATCATGCTGGAGACATCATACGCGTTGTCGAGAAATTTGCGGTCTTGCCAGGAAAGCACCGGGCTTATGGCTGTGAGAGTTTGTGAGAGAACTCAACAAAAACTATATGAAGGAGTTAAACCATAGATGCCATGAAGAATAGGGTTTGGAAAGAAGTGCAATCAAAGAAGACGCACTCTTTCTCTCTTGCATTCACACTCACAAAGAAAGAACGCAAAAGAGAATGTCAAAACAATACGAAGATGAAAACATCAAGGCTATGGTCATATCGTATCATGGGTAATATGAAGGGGTTAATGGATGAGTTAATGGCATTCAATCTTGGCTGACCAAATAGGCTACGAATTGTTCTTTGGAATTGTAGTTTTGTGCTTACCATAATATATATATTTTGTCTAGTGATTGGGATTAATTGTGTGTACAAATCCTCTTGGTTCATAGCAAGATAACTACGCTTACGTCAAAAGAAAAGTTATAGTCTATGAGAGGTAGTATGATGGGATCCGGTGATAGAAGTATTTCATTGAGCCTTTCAGGGCCGAAGAGAAACACTATACGTTGTTGAAAGTGTATTTTACGACTAATACATACGTTAATTCTAATAGATCGTACAGAGTGAAAGCGATAGAAATGATCATCATGTGGGTTATTCATCTAGGATAGTATGTGAGAAATGTAGATATGAGAAAAATGTAGATATGAGAGAAGTGAAGAGATGAGAAGTTTCCCTCCCAAGCCCTATTCTTGCCCGTAGGCAATAAGGATACTGCGGGGAGAGATGTACCTGTAGCAAGGAGAACCTAAAATTTGTAGAGAGGATGAATTACTAAGAGTGAAAGAGATAGATTTGGTTAAAGAGATGAGATTAGATATATATATATATATGTTGGATTAGAGATGAAAATGAAAATGACAAGAAATCAAGAAAACATCAATGTAGAACACATCTTACTTGAAACCCTTCGGCACCATTATTGATGGGAGAGAGAAGAAGAGTGGAGAATTCCACTTTGATTGATACACCAAGTGTAAGACCTTCTTTGATTAGAGTTGATCTTCCAAGGTTAGCTTGTTGCAAGAATGGCTAGTCTCCCTCTAGGAGAAAGTGTAGGCTTGGGCTTATGTTAATGGCTAAGTACAATTAGGCATTACTACTCACTCCCTCGAGAATTCCTCTCATCAATGGCTTGAATGCTTGAGTTCCTTCCAAGGAAGAAGAGGTCCCCTTTTATAGGTGAAGGGAACCCACAAGGGTTTACACAAGAAGAGAGGAGCCAGTGTGAACAGGAATTGGAAAAGTTGGAAATGAGCTGTCCCTGTATGATGTGGGCAGACTGGGGTCCAGTATTTTAATCATATCTCCTCAACCGTAGCTCCAAATAAAAAAATAAAAATATGGGCAAAAACTTCAGCTCATTAGCTACGATTTTCATTTTAAAATCATTCTCCAATTCGGATTGGAACCTTGTGTAAAAAATTCATCAAAATAGGATCCATTTATGGCAGCAAAAGTCTTCATGTGGTCTCCTTAGCCTTGACTTTCATTTAATTCCCAAGGACACCTCATGCCATATGAAAGCATGACATTTCTCCTTGACAAAGTTTTGTAACCATGCTTGCAATAATGCATTAAAATAAGTGTATCTTTGAAATCATGCCACCTAGTGTCCCACTAGGATTTGATTCCCTCCTAGTAGCTATTTAAAAAGAAATATAAGAAAAATATGAAAAATACATAGAATATATATAGATTGGAAATTACCCTAGATATAGGATCTAGATAGGGTGTGAGATGATAATGAAATAGTAGAAATAAAGAATCAATGCTTTTTGCCCCAAGTTAAAGAGACGGAGCTATTGATGCTTTTCCCATAGTATTTTCTGATGGTAAAGTAAGGATATGTTACCCTTGAGAAAAATAATATGATGAGATAGAAGGCTCATTATTATACTTAAATATGCATATGTACATTATAGAAAAGATAATTATGTATCTAAAACATTACAAGATAACTCTTGTAGCATGTGTTCCCACTATGTACGTGTCACAACACGACATCCACCCCCTCTAAACCTGCACATCCTCCGGCATGTGCCAACCTCATGGTAACTTGTGAAAGCAATTGTATCCCCTGTCATCCCATGACCTCCTCCAGGATCATATGGGTAACTCAAAAACTTATATTTTACTAAGCATTGAGATTCTCCGCATCTTTTAATTGCTCTCGGATCTGAAGGAATTGTTATATACATCTGTCTCCAAAACATCTGTAACAAATCTCCATTATGCGCAAAATCTTCGTGACGTAGAGACATAAGTTCCTCATCCTCTTCTTCAAAAAACACTTCCAGGCTTCCTGTAATATACTTGAAAATTTTTTGAAACTGCACTTCAACCTTCTGACCAACCTGTAAATCCATATGTACCTCTTTCGCATAGAAGTCTGAATCTGCATCTTCATTCTCAAAAGAATCCTCTAGATAGCCTTTCTCAACATTGAGAGAAACCTCAGAAATATGCACGGTAAACCTCTCATCAATTCTCTCACCTTTTAACAAATATCTCTCCAGCTTTACATCATAAAACTTTGCATACCTCTCAAATATGGTGTCTAATTCCCTTTCCAAATCATCCTGGTAGGTATGCTCCCGGTCACTTGTAACCGACTGCTCAAAAACCTCCTTGGAGTTAGTCTCTGACACAATATCTTCACCCCTTCTTCCTTTTTGACTCATCGCTAAATTATCTTCAATTGAATCATGTCTCCACTCATCTAGGGAGAACCCTTCTTCATTACATGACTCTGGTGTCAGCATAGAGCTAGCATCCTCTTCTTGCTTCAAGGAATCACCATGTATACCCTTCCTATCCATAGCAGATAGATGCTCACAAACCTGCTTGCAATTTATACCCTGTGACACAAGACCTAAATCCCTTTTATACCTCAGATATTGTTTGCATACCTGCAGGCAACCCTGTATAGTAGGCACTTTATGGCAAGCATCTTTATTTGCATCTTCACACAGATAAGAAATATCACCCCAATCACAGACCATATCCCAAGAGGTTTCTTGCTCTTCTGCTCTATCCTCTGATGTCACTTCAACCTGTATAGCATTCCCAAACACTTCTCTATCTTTGATTTGTGAATCTTGAAGATTCATAGCTTCATCTGCAGAACCCCAATCCTCATGCAGAAAATGTGCATCTGTCATTCCTTTTGTTGGCTCTTTCTTCTTTCCTATTGTAGACTCCTCCATGAGTACTTCAGGTGGAGATGCTCCTTGTGTTGAGGGTGTTTGAGAAGGCATTGAGTCGCTTCTTCCCCCACTTCTAGAAGCTCTTTTTGATGGTCCTTCATCAGCATTCTCACGTCTGCGCTTCTCTTCTACAATTGCCTCATTTTGTTGGCATTTTTTAATGTAGGCATGCACTGACAATGAGTCCACTGGATCATTCCATCCTGTTTCTAGACGTATGCAATCACCTGCTTCATGTAGAATCTCTTTTGTAAGCTTTCCCTTTTTAGCTAATTGCATGACATTTGGCCGAATTTGACCGTGATGGTCACTCACTTCTTCATCACAAAAATGTTCAATTTTGACTCCATAAGTAGCTGCCTCAACTGAAGAGGTGGCATGCTTGGTTGCCATATCTTCAACTAAGGTTTGCATTCCCCCCTTCCCAAAGTTAGTTCTCAAGGGTAGACCTGTCTCTCTTAAGTGGATTTTACCATCCTTAAAAAAGACAACATCTTTTGACAAAGCATAACTAAAATCATCACAATCCCTTCTTACATGGTCTGTACTATCACACCAAATACATCTATTAACAAACCCTTCTTTGGGCTGTTGTCTTTGCCTAGGAAGTGGCCCTGATGGTTGGCCTTTTTCTTCAAGCTTTGCAAACTTCACCTTCAAGTCACGCATTCCCTTCACAAGCTTATCTAGCATGGACTCATCAAACTTAGGAGCGATAAAAGTAGGCTTTACCATTTTGTCAAAAGTTGAGGTGGAAGGACTTGTAGTGTTTACTACCATCTTGTCCCTTCTTCTTTGTCGTTTGGCAAGCAGTGAGACAGCACCTTCAACCTCATTCCAGTCGGTCTTTAGTCCTTGCTCAGCATCTTTATCTTCAAGAAGAAGCTCCAAATTTTCTTGAAACTCTTTACCTACAGCTTGTAAGAAAAGATCTGTCTTCTCTGCATCTAGTGTGGCCCTTTCTGTCCTAGTGAGTTGTGCATAGCGCCGCTCAAATTCCCTAAGTAGCTCTGTTATTGATAGTCCTTGCTTTGGCTTGACTACCCATTCTAAGAATGTCCTTTTGGTCACTCTCTCAGAGTCCTCCATGAAATATTCCTCCTTTAAAGCTACTTTGAGTTCTTCCCAATTTCTCCCATGCCCATCTTTAATTGCCCTAACATGCTCCCTAATTTCTGGAGCTACAACTAGCTCAAAGCTTTGAATCATCTCACCTTCTGACACGCGATGCAGCTCCATCTCCTTCACATACTCGCGTAAGTACTTGGTTACATCTTTGCCATTGAACTGATCCATTCTGTTGACGACCGCTTGTATGGCCTTCGTTGCTGAAATCTCCCTTCTTTCAGTAGCATGTTGTTGTTGCATGAACATTGCAAATGCTTGAAACATTTGCATTGTTGCTGGGTCAAAATGCATACCCTGTTGCTCCACATGATCACCCATGGTTACCCACAAACTCTCACCCTAGCAGATTCGCGTCGGGTTCACCAAAAATGTGTCGAGAAATTTGCGGTCTTGCCAGGAAAGCACCGGGCTTATGGCTGTGAGAGTTTGTGAGAGAACTCAACAAAAACTATATGAAGGAGTTAAACCATAGATGCCATGAAGAATAGGGTTTGGAAAGAAGTGCAATCAAAGAAGACGCACTCTTTCTCTCTTGCATTCACACTCACAAAGAAAGAACGCAAAAGAGAATGTCAAAACAATACGAAGATGAAAACATCAAGGCTATGGTCATATCGTATCATGGGTAATATGAAGGGGTTAATGGATGAGTTAATGGCATTCAATCTTGGCTGACCAAATAGGCTACGAATTGTTCTTTGGAATTGTAGTTTTGTGCTTACCATAATATATATATTTTGTCTAGTGATTGGGATTAATTGTGTGTACAAATCCTCTTGGTTCATAGCAAGATAACTACGCTTACGTCAAAAGAAAAGTTATAGTCTATGAGAGGTAGTATGATGGGATCCGGTGATAGAAGTATTTCATTGAGCCTTTCAGGGCCGAAGAGAAACACTATACGTTGTTGAAAGTGTATTTTACGGCTAATCCATACGTTAATTCTAATAGATCGTACAGAGTGAAAACGATAGAAATGATCATCATGTGGGTTATTCATCTAGGATAGTATGTGAGAAATGTAGATATGAGAAAAATGTAGATATGAGAGAAGTGAAGAGATGAGAAGTTTCCCTCCCAAGCCCTATTCTTGCCCGTAGGCAATAAGGATACTGCGGGGAGAGATGTACCTGTAGCAAGGAGAACCTAAAATTTGTAGAGAGGATGAATTACTAAGAGTGAAAGAGATAGATTTGGTTAAAGAGATGAGATTAGATATATATATATATATGTTGGATTAGAGATGAAAATGAAAATGACAAGAAATCAAGAAAACATCAATGTAGAACACATCTTACTTGAAACCCTTCGGCACCATTATTGATGGGAGAGAGAAGAAGAGTGGAGAATTCCACTTTGATTGATACACCAAGTGTAAGACCTTCTTTGATTAGAGTTGATCTTCCAAGGTTAGCTTGTTGCAAGAATGGCTAGTCTCCCTCTAGGAGAAAGTGTAGGCTTGGGCTTATGTTAATGGCTAAGTACAATTAGGCATTACTACTCACTCCCTCGAGAATTCCTCTCATCAATGGCTTGAATGCTTGAGTTCCTTCCAAGGAAGAAGAGGTCCCCTTTTATAGGTGAAGGGAACCCACAAGGGTTTACACAAGAAGAGAGGAGCCAGTGTGAACAGGAATTGGAAAAGTTGGAAATGAGCTGTCCCTGTATGATGTGGGCAGACTGGGGTCCAGTATTTTAATCATATCTCCTCAACCGTAGCTCCAAATAAAAAAATAAAAATATGGGCAGAAACTTCAGCTCATTAGCTACGATTTTCATTTTAAAATCATTCTCCAATTCGGATTGGAACCTTGTGTAAAAAATTCATCAAAATAGGGTCCATTTATGGCAGCAAAAGTCTTCATGTGGTCTCCTTAGCCTTGACTTTCATTTAATTCCCAAGGACACCTCATGCCATATGAAAGCATGACATTTCTCCTTGACAAAGTTTTGTAACCATGCTTGCAATAATGCATTAAAATAAGTGTATCTTTGAAATCATGCCACCTAGTGTCCCACTAGGATTTGATTCCCTCCTAGTAGCTATTTAAAAAGAAATATAAGAAAAATATGAAAAATACATAGAATATATATAGATTGGAAATTACCCTAGATATAGGATCTAGATAGGGTGTGAGATGATAATGAAATAGTAGAAATAAAGAATCAATGCTTTTTGCCCCAAGTTAAAGAGACGGAGCTATTGATGCTTTTCCCATAGTATTTTCTGATGGTAAAGTAAGGATATGTTACCCTTGAGAAAAATAATATGATGAGATAGAAGGCTCATTATTATACTTAAATATACATATGTACATTATAGGAAAGATAATTATGTATCTAAAAAATTACAAGATAACTCTTGTAGCATGTGTTCCCACTATGTACGTGTCACAACACGACAGCGTATGATGTCTTTTGTGTCAAAATGACTTCATATTGGTTGTGCTTGTAGCTGATAGTGTATACATGATTATCATATGCTTGGATTTGAGTTTGGATCCCATTTGGTCAAGTTTTGGCCAATTTAGTCCAGTTCCGGCTCTTGGCAAAATTTTGAAAGGGAATTGGATTTTATGATCCAAATTGGATAAAACTAATTGGTGGTTCACTTTCAAATGACATGTAGATCACTTTTGTTTGGTGGTTGAAGCCCTGAGGTGCCAAAATCACATAGTGAGACGTCATACGCGTATGATGTCTTTTAGTGTATTTTTGGACCAAATTTCTCTATAAGCTTGGATTTGGCTTTAGATAGGCTTATTCAGTGGATTTATGAAGTTTGGATAGATTTTGGGCTAAAAAATGGCTCTGGAGACATCATACGCGTATGATGTCTTTTTCATCAATTTTGCATGGGATTGGTTTTGTGGACTCCCCATGTACTAGTGAAGGACTGTTCCTACTCAAATCTTGGTTTGGACTTGAGTATGTTGGATTTGGGCCAAAAATAGGCTTTAGGTGAAGGATTTTCCCTCAATTGGGCTAATGGGGTGATCCTCTTGACCAAATGGTTCCAAATTTCATATGTAGCATGTATTAGATATATATAATGGATGTATGATGACAAATGAGCAGTTTTGGCTTTGTAAGTGCAAATAGACATCATACGCGTATGATGTCTTTCGTGTCAAAATGGTGCTTTTTGGTTCCAAATAGCTTGTAGATGTGTTTAACAACAATCCTACAAAGTTTCAATGAGTTTGGAGTTATTTTGACAAAATTAGGACCAAAATCAATTTTATGGCCTACTTTGCGTCTTTTTGGTTTTCCTTGGGTTTTCTAACTCCAATTCTCATGATACTTGGTTCATAGGATGTGATTAACATGTGGAATGAGGCTATGCACTCAAGTGTTGAAATGGATGTGAAATTCATGCTGTGAGACATCATACGCGTATGATGTCTTTTCTTGAAATGTTGGTCTTTTTGTGCAAAGAATGCTTTGTGCTAGTGCCCTAAGCCTTGCTAACTAGTTTTCAACTTAAAAAGTCATCAGTTTAGCTAAAAAGCTCCCTTATAGGCATTTCAGTCTCCGAAGTCGTGTCTTTGCCTTGGAGTTGAATTTCTTCAACTTTTCTTCTCGAGAGTTGCATTTCCAGCTCATTGGATATGTTGTGAAGCCATCTATTTGGTTGAACTTGACTTTGGCTCCCCGTTCTCCCTCTTTCTCTCTTTGGTTGCCCAAAAGCGTCTTTTTCACCATCGGTAAGTGAATCAGCTTTCTTTTGGGTTTTGCTTGCAAACATAAGTCATCGATAGTTACTTGAAACTGCTTGTGAAGTTTCATTTCATTCGGTCGTCAATTTCAGCCGTTATGCCAAAATGACGCTTTGTGTGTCCGCAGTCAAATCGGTTGTTCCGACCTACTTTTTGTGATTCAAACTTGGAGATATTCTATGGTTGCATTGTCCTTGATGTGGTTGAACTTCCTGTGAAGTTTCGTGTTGTTTCGACAACTTTTTCCTGTTTGCCTCTTGCAGGCTCTGTTGACCTAGGGTTTTTCCAGTCGTTCTTTCTCGAGCTTTGAGTGTTAGAAACCCATCTTCTATACTAGGGTAACCCACCTATAAGTTCTTGCAAGGTTTGGTTAGGCGGTTGTGCCACTACCTAGCATTCTACCCCATTCCCCGTCTGCTCTTGTTTCTTGGTTTTGGTCAGTTCTCGCGACAAAAGTTAATGATAAGCATCAAAAGCTTATGGAAACGAGTCTACCTCTCATGTCTGGTGTCCTCTGAGCTCTCGTGGAAGTCGTAGAAGGTCGTAGAAGATCTGTGCTCCTGTGGCTCTCTGCTCTTCTCCAAGAAGGTAATAGTGTGAATGAGCTTGAAAGTGATGTGAAAAATACTTAACTTCGGACTTCCCGGTTCACTTGCCACCAAATTTGTCATGTGCTCCTATCTCGTTGTGAGATGCGCTTCAGGATCTGAAATTTCCCAAATCGGACTCCGTTTGACTAGTTTTCTTAGAATTCCGTCCACTTGCCAAAATTCTGCCGTTTCGGACTTTCCGCAACTTTTTCAGAATTGTACCCAATTTTTACCATGGGTTGCCCTTGTCATTAGGACCATCACCGTCTATTCTTTTCTTTTTTCCGATCTCATTTCACCTGCTTTTTTAAAATTTTTCTTTTACTTTTATTAAGAAAATCATAAAAAATAAAGGAAAATAGCAAATTGAAGCCAAAAAATTCCAAACATACACAATAAATAGCTGGTAGCCCTGTGTATATGAATATAAACTTATTTGTGATTTCTGGACTTGGATTACCACTTTTTCCACTTTTTAGCTCCAAAAACACTCTTATTCAGTGATATTTACACGTCTAGAGACCCAAATTCATAATTTGATCTCTTCTTGTTGCAAAACAAGGTATATAAGGGCATAAATATTATCAATATCCGCAATCAAACATAAAAATTGCAAAATCATGTAAGACACTGTCCTTGTAATATAATTTTTTGTTTTTCTTTGTTTTTGTCGCTTGTAGCTGCTTTGTAGCTCCTGTATACCTGTATACCTCCCCCCCTCCTAGTCTGAGTCCTCCCGGATGACTATGAAGTGTCTGTGGGCTAAGCATTGTAGTTGTTTTGGTTATAAGTTCCCAATGCAATTGTAGAGCGATGATACAACAGTCTTTCCAATAAAGCTGCTCTTTGTTTGATTGAAGGATTGGTGGTCGGGTTTTGGCACTTCGGTAGTAGAATCAGTAGATGGATTCTTCTTTACCTTGTTGTTCTTTTTCACAATCCAAATCTGCTTCCGCTTTGCTTGTGCTTGCCACAAACTCTTTGCGACCCAAACCTGCTTTGTTCTTTGTGTTGATTTCCTCGCCTTGAAATACCTAGGAGTTTCCGTGGATTGTACTGAAGGGAGTTCCTATTTACAAATCCTTGGGATCCAAATTTGCTTGCTATAGCTTTGTGCCGTCATGAACTTCTTTGGAATCCAGATCTGTTTCACTGTCCTTGATTGTCTGGAATCACTCTGTTGTTTGGTATTGAAGACTCTGTTTTCCACCTTTGTGTTCTCTGGCACAACCTTTTTTGGTCTCCATACCAACTTTGACTCCGTTTTTTCCCAAGGTTGAGCTGTTATATTATTGCTTGTCTTCCTTATCCAATGTTGAGAGTTCCTTGTCGAAGAGCAATCCAGTTGTATAGAAACTTTTGGTTACCATTGCTTCTTCTTTTTCTCTGGTTGTTGTTTAACTTTGTTCTTGGATTCTTCCTTTGGAGTTGGTTCTGCTCCTTTGGTGAACTTAACTGATTGACTTTCACCTTTGTATTTGATAAGCACTGATTTAGAACTCCAGTCAATCATTGCATTGTATTGCTTCTGCCATGGTTGTCCCAGCAATAATGGATGTTGTGTAGCTTGGTCTTCAACCACGTAAAACATATGAGGATACACATACTGGTTAATTTGTATATGTAAAACTGTGCATCCGACAGTTTTGATTGAATTCTCAGAGTAACTCTTTAACTCTTGCTTGGCAGTTTGTAATTTAGTGTCATTTGTCAATTGCCTATACAAATTGAGTGAAAGTAGGTTAGTTTGAGCTCCTGAATCCAATAGTGCTTTGGCTTTGATTTGGTTGGTTCCTACTTTGCATTCAATGATGGGTTCTTCTTTGTCATTATCCATTTCTGTTATACTGACTGCGTTTATTCGTATTGCTCCTTCATTGCGCTGTTTCTGACGTAGTAGTCTTATTTTCTCCATTCTTTCCTTCGCCTCGGCTTGCGCTTCCTCCACAATCTTTTTCTTGTTCTGGACACACAGCTTTTCTTGATGTATTTTGAGAAGCATGTCTTAGGTTAGCGGCAAAAGATACTTTTTCACTCTGCATCCACTAATCCAATTGGGCATTTCTTCTCCGTCTAATGTAGCAAGCTTGATGGCTCCACTTGGTGATAGATCTCTAATCACCAGAGGTCCCATCCCTCGCTTTTTAAGCTTCTTAGCATGCTATTTCAGAGTGTAAACTAGGACATAGTCCCCAACCTTAAACTCTTTAGTCCGCACATGCTTATTAAAAAATTCCTTTTGTCGCCTTTTTTGAGCGTAGATAGAAGCTACTGCTTTTAGGCGAAGCTCGTCTAGCTTTTCCAGGTCATCTATTCTATCAGAAAGCTCGTGCCCTATCCACTCTATATCCTTAGCCACCCTTAAGGTTGAAATCAAGAATTCTATTGGTAGGATAGCATTTAGCCCAAAAACCATGTTATATGGGGTCGTTCCTATTGATGTTTTATATGCTACCCTATATGCCCATAATGTTGAATGCAACTTCTGGTCCCAATCAGTTCTTGACTCAGATACAATCTTCGTAAGGACCGTGCATATGGTTTTGTTTGTTGCTTCAGCTTGTCCGTTTGCTTGTGGATGATACGGGGCTGATTTCCTATGGATTACCATGAATTCATCTAGAAGGATCTCTATCACTCCATTTATAAAATGTGTGCCTTGATCACTCACAATTTCTATTGGCAATCCATATCGTACAAAGACGTATTCATATAGAAATTGTGTCGTGGTCCTGGCATCTGCTTTTTGAGTTGCCTTTGCTTCGACCCACTTTGTTAGATATTCTGTAGCCACAACGATGTATTGTGCATGAGTCTTATATGCAGGAGGTGAAATGGGTCCGACATAATCAATCCCCCATTTTGCAAAAGCTCTTGCCCCCATCATTGGTCTAAGCGGCATATCATCTCTTTTAAGTGGTACTTTGGTCCACTGACAGTCATCACACCGTTTAACGTATTCCTCAGCGTCCATATGTAATGTTGGCCACCATATTCCTACAGCTAAGACAAGTTTTGTTGTCTTATCACCTGAGAAATGGCCTCCACCTACTCCTCCATGAGCTTGCTCCAGGATTATCACATACTCAAACTCTGATGCGCAAATCCTAAGCTGGTTGTCTTTACCTCTCTTATAGAGTTGATCTCCTATTAAAGCGTAATCTCTAGCTTCTGTCTCTACAGATTTCTGACGAGCTTTTGACGTTCCTTCTGGGAAAGCTCTATTTGTGAGATATTCAACAATATACTAACTCCATTCCGGAGCGATCATTATCTGATATAATGTCGAATACTCTGCTGGCGGTTTTGATGAACATACAATACATACAGTGACATATTCATGTACGCTTTCTTTCATTCCTGGCCAATAGACTCCCAATTGTAACAAATTCCTATATGTGTTCCTTCTTGAACAATGAAATGCACATTCCTGAACATGTGCTTCGCGCAGATATATATTATATTCCTCAGGATTGATGCATAGTCGTAAAACATGATCATTTTCCAATTGATACAACCTTCGTGCAACCAATTGAAGATTCTTGGATTGCTGAATAGCAATATGTTTCTGGTTGTATTCTCTTCTATCAAACTCTCCTCCATAGGTTAATAGGCTATCGACATTTGGAGACCACTTCGGTATCATTTCTATGTCGAACAAGTGCGCGTCTGGCATGTCGTCATCTACTCCTATAGGGTCTTCTCCATTCATCAATCGCGAAAGATGATCAGCTCTAAGATGTGTTTTTCATTTCTTTACTACTACCGAGAAATCAAATTTCAGTAAGATAATGAACCATCTCACTATTCTCCCGGTATTGCATGGTTTATTCACTAGGTAGAGCAAGGCTTGGTGATCCGTAACAAACACAAACTTGTTGGCTAGAAGATAATGCCGAAATTTCTTCACAGCATATATCATTCCTAATCCCTCTCGCTCTGTTGTGGTGTAATTCTTCTCTGCATTGTTGAGCTGTCGACTGGCGTAACAGATAGGAAAATCCATGTTTTCTTCTTCTGGCTGAGCCAGAATGCATCCTATTGCATATGCCGAAGCATCTATATGCACATGGAATATCTTCTCCCAATATGGTGATTTCAAGACTGGAGCAGTAATGAGTGCCTCTTTCAATTTCTTGAATGATTCCTCACACTCCTTTGTCCATTCAAAGTTCACTATTAGCCTGTAAAGTGGTTGGCCTATTATAGCGTACATGTAAATGAATCGTCTATAATATCCGCAATGTCCCATAAAGCTCTGTACTTGTTTCGCATTGGTTGGTCTAGGCATATCCACTATAACTTTTATCTTCTCTAAATCCGTGGATATTCCGTTTTGTGAGACAATATGTCCCAGAATTCTGCCCTATCAGACCATAAACACACATTTCTCAGGATTGAGACAAATGCGATATGTCCTACATTTCTCAAATACTTTTCTTAGGTGTTCTAGATGCTCATCTCTCAGAAGAGAATGTACACATAAGTCATCCATGTATATTTCTAGAAACAACCTTAAGTATTCTTTGAAGGCATGCGTCATCAGCCTCTGGAAGGTTGCGGGAGCATTGGTTAGACCAAAAGGCATAACCCGATAAGCATAAATTCCCCACTCCGTTGCAAAAGCTGTTTTATGTTGATCTTCCAGTGCTATGGCTAGCTGGTTATATCCTGAAAAACCATCAAGAAAGGAGTATGCTATTTTCCTTGATACACGCTCTAGAACATGATTAGTTATCGGCAGGGGATAATTGTCCCTGATTGTTGCAGCATTCACTTTCTTTAAGTTGACACACACTCGGAGTTTTCCGTTCTTCTTGGATACTACCACAATCGGAGATACGAAATCGGTGTGTTCAATCTCGTATATGAATTCAACTTCCATTAGCTTATCTATCTCTTCTTTGATTCGCTTAGCAAACGTATCATTATATGTGTATGGTCTCTGTCTGCTAGGCTTTGCGTCTTGTTTTAGTGGGATTGTGTGTTGGCATATTGATGGGTCAACTCCCTTTAAGTCCTTATAAGACCATGCAAACACATCCCTGTACTCTCTAAGAAGACTCAAAAGTCTCTCTTCCTCACCTCGAGACAAATCTGTGGCTATGTACACCGGTCTAGGTGTCTCACCTGGAGCTGCTAAATCAACTTTTTTTGCATCCTCCGGTCCGTCATAAGATTCGTTCTCCCTTCTCTCTCGAATAGGTTGGGTTAATACCACCTTCCTATCCTCTATTGTGAATTTCCTGTAGTGAGAGGGAACATCCATGTTTTCCTTGATTTTGGTGTTTTTGTCCTCTCCACTCTCAATTTCTGTCGTCTAAACTTCTTTCAGAGTTTTCTTGAGCTCTCTGTACTTGTTTCTATGTTCTAACTTGGACTCCGTGTGTTCTCTGTTGCGCTTTTTCTTTTCTGATTTTTCTGTTTCAGTTTTTGTTTCATTCCTTTGAACTTGATTTCTTGAGCTTCTTTTGTCTTTTCGTAAGCTCTTTTGCTCATTGCCTCTCATTATTCCAGAAATCTTGTCCTTAACACAATCTTCCGTCTTTACTAGCATTAGGAATTGATTTTTTCCTCTTATTCTAAGCATCGGATTGGTTCTAACCCCCTTTGTTTTTCTCTTTGCTCTATAGCATTTCTGGCGTTGTTTAGTTTGGTTCGAAAAATCATAAAATCGGACATCCGTTATAGTTTCTTCGTTTCCGCTTGAATTGTCCGTTGACTCGTTGTCTGCTTCATTTCCCCAATGTCGTGAAACACCTCTTCTTCATCTTCCTTTTCCAGTGTATCGTTATTTTTAGTTTCTTTTTCGAGTATAGTTCTCAGCATGAAGTACGAAACCACGTCGTACCCGTCCTTGTCGCAAAATTTCGTTGTGGGACCATCCGGAATTGCACAGACATCTAGGGTTGCTAGAATGTGTGTCCATTCTAATGGTTCAAGCGTGTCCTCTGGAAAGGGTTCTCCTATATAAGTTTCTTCTTCGATAGCCCTTTCTAAAACATATTCTTCTCGCCTCAGACTTCCACATTTCGAGGCTCCACACATCCATAACTCCTTGGGCTTACCTAACCAAGCTGAAAATTCGGATCCCGCCAAAGTAGCTGAATCAAACTCCTCTACCGGTGCTCGGTTCACATCTTTGTAGCTATGGTCTCTCAGGTTCACACGTGTAGTGGTTTCCATATTTCTCAGGTATATGTGATCGTAGCCCCAATCCTGGACCATTTTCAAATGTCTCATGAATGGTCTTCCCAGTATGATATCATAGTTATTCTCCTTGCCAAAATCGACAATAGCAAAAGTATGTTCGTATTCAATGCCTCAAGAAGTTACTACGACTTTCTCTAATAACCCCATAGGTTTCTCCATGTGTCCATCTGCAAATTGGAGTTTCAACCTAGTCTTCCTTATTACTGGTTTCCCCCATTTTTTCCAGATTTCTTTTGTAGCAATGGCTACCCCAGCTCCGCTGTCTAGTATTGCCATCGTGTTCACTCCTTGGAATTCAACTGGTAAGGTTGTATTCCCCTCTTCACCTTCGCAATACTCTCCGACCTTGTTTAAGGGTACAGGCTTAGCATTCTTTTGTGGTTTGATCAGCTCTTGTATACCCTCTTGCAGTCTCGATGTTGGGTCTTTTATCCCAAATTTCTCCAAGCATTTTCCTACAGTGGTCCACATATGTGGTATTAGCCTCAAAAGCTCAGCTAGAGTGATAGTGCATGTCACTGGTGTTGACAAGATCTCTATCAATCCTTGCGAGTCCATGACTTTTTCTGATGAGATTCTTCGTGAGGGAACTGCTCTAATCTCGGATTTTGCTTCATACTCTCCTAAGTATGAAGGTAAGGTATTCAGTGAATGAGGTTTGCTCTCCATTGTTCTAACAGAGCCCCCATCTCCCCAGTAAGATTGCAGATCCAAGTCCACTTGAGATCCTACCTCAAATTCCACTATGGGAGGATTCCTAATGTCCTTTTCCCAATTTGTCTGATTAGCTTGGCAACTTAGCTCGTTTGCAAAGTTTGCCTCTCTCACTTGTTTCCAAAATTCATTATAATCCTCATCTCTTCCGTAAATCCTCTGTATGACTGGATGAAAACTCTCTATCTCCTAATCGGTTGTGTTCAATACTATGCGGTCATCCTTGTGTGTATCTTCAGGCTTTTGTGCACTGGGAGTCTTTTTAGCTACCCGTGAAATGATAGTCTCTTGCTGAATTGGGTTTTCCGTTCCACAATTCATTGTTTCTCTTGGTGGTTCTAATAAGGCTTGTGTAGTCTCGATCATTCTCTGGCACATTTCAAGTCTCTGCTTTTCCAATTCCGCGTTTGCGTATGTCATCCACCTCTGTTCTTGTGTTTGGTTGTTCTTTAACCTAGCTTCGTAAGCTCTCATCAGTGCGTCCAATGGTTCGTGTACTTTGTCGACTAGCACTGATCCCCCTGAGCTTAAGCTCATTGTTTCTTTGATACTCTTTTGTTTCGTTCTTTCCGGGCTCATCTCTCGTTTCCCGTTTTGACTGTCAAGTTTTTCTAATCTATCTTTAGTTCGCTTTAGTTCCTCAGCTAGAATAGCGTCTTCACATTCTTTTCTCAACTTCATGCGTGCTTTTCTAGCTTTCCATGTGTTTCTCTGACTCCGCGGTCCTTGACTAACCACTTCAGTCGCTAACTTTCCATTCTCAGGTTCTCTAGTGGTTTTCTTAGCTTGAGCTCTAGTAACAACTTGCGTTGGTATAGTTTCATTTTCGGACCCACTGCTGGTAGGAATAGTTTCTAGCATATTCAATGTCGTCTTTTGCACTTTGTTTGGATTCTTTGAACAATCCTCAATGAAGTGAGTAACCCCACACTCAGTGCAATAAACATTAATTCTAATGATTTCCGTATGTGGACAAACATTCATCAGATGGTCACCTCCACACTTGTAACAGGGTCCTAGTGCTGGTCTTGGTCCCACTTGATTCGTCCTTTGTGGATAGGATGGTCTTTGTCCTGTTAACCCTCCATGAGCTATGAACATCAATGTTCTTGCGTCCAAATTGTATATCTCTTCATCAGAAGCACTTGTAACTGTTGGTGTTCCAACATTCCCCATCATGCCCCATGGTTCTGGTTGTTTGGGTTCTTCTGGTGGGTAATACACAGTTGGAGACATGTGTGCACCAGATTACTCATCATAGGCTTGAACAGGCACTAAGGCTTGTTCTTCCTGATTCTCTAAGGTTGGTGCATATCTAATGCCCACTGGTCTTGCTCCTGGTAAAGGTGGTTGTTGTCCCAATACCGGTTGCGGTCTTTCTATCCCCATAGGTCCTGATACATTTCCCGTTGGGTATCGAAGTACTGGATGTACTTGAGGTGGTGCTAATTGAGCAGGAGGTGCATACTGACGCTCCCTTACATACCCTTTGTTGTAATAGCACTCCTCTGTTGGGTGGTTTGTCCATTTTTGTTCAATAACACACCATTTCAGTGGTTTTGGCAATGGTTTTTGGTATGGTGCCATCCTTTTTAGAGCATCTTCTATCATTTGATCTACATTTGGCATGGTTGTTGTTTGAAAATTCTTTTTAGTGGTAGTCTCGCTCGCTACGGAGGAAGAGCTACTGGATGCAAAATCTGTATCCGCTGACACCTCTCCATAAACCGTACAGTTATCCACTAAGTACAATGCTTCTCTCTTTACTTGCTCGAAACTTGTACAAGCTTTCAAGTGCAAGTCCTTCTTGAGAGTGTCGTTTCTCAATCCTTCAATAAAGAGAACAGATAGTCTGTCATCTTGTGGTCGTTCACGTACTGGACATCTCTCAATGTACTGTTTGAAGCGAAGTGAAGCTTCCTTCACTTTTTCGTGTTCTCTCTGTTTAAAAGCATATATTTGTGAGACCGTATTGTGCTTAATCCCTCGTTTTGAGAATTCCTCAGCAAACTCTCTTAGCAAATGGTCAATGCCATGGAATCCCCCTCTGTTCAGTGGTTGAAACCATGTCAATGCCATACCTTCTAGAGTAAGACCAAATCCCTCATATTGTGTATGGAAATCTGTTATCTGCTCAGCTCTTAAGACTTGCTTAAAGAGTGATATATGTGCATACGGATCTCCTGAACAACCATACTTCTTTGGCATACACTTGGCTACTTGAAATGGTCTCATATGTCTATGGTCTGCTACCAATCTTATTGCTCCTGTGTCCGGGCTAAAGCTTTCTCTAGCATCATGGACTTCATGGGCTACCCTTGTCGGTTCTCCTGCCTTGAGTCTACTACTAGGAGGTAAATGTGATGGTTCCGCTTCGAACCTTGGACCTAGAGTGGTATATGTGGGGATTGGAACTGCACTACCTTGATTCGTATCCATTGACTCTCTGGAATGTAATGATCCCATTGGTCCGAGCTTCGAGTACTGAGGTTGACTGAAAGAGTCAGCAGCCTGAATTCTTTGTCCTTCTGTTGTCATTGGATTTTGCACTCCATTTGTTGGTGCTGGTCTTTGTGAGCTAGAAGTAACATAATATTGATGTAGTGGTCCCCCAAAGTATGTATATCCTTCTAATTCTTTCTTGCCCATTGTTGAGCATTGCCTCCCATACTTGTCGTAAGCGGCAGTTTTCACTTTCGATCCCTCTGTGTAGGTAAAGACATAATGTCTTTTTTGGTCTGTCAACTCTCCAGTGTAGGGTTCTTCACATCTATAATAGAGATCTTGCTCCCCATTATTATATTTGTATAGCCCCACATAGATGTTATCAGTGTTGATCCTTGTAGTTTCATTCTCTCTTCTTAACCTCGCATCAGGGAAGTTCATTATTGGTGCTTTCTCCTCAAGTTCTTCATCTACTTTGGCTTTGGTGCCCATCAATCCGCACTTGTCCACAGTGTTAGGGTTTAGGACTACCAAATACATGGTACCCTTGTCATCTAGATATCTATCTCCGCTATAGCTCACAGGCACTAAGTCCTTGAACTCACTAGGTCTATCTTCTATCTTTACACAATAGCGGTCCATTCCATCTTTGTAGATCTTGGCACCTTGCTCATTGTCGTACTGGTATTTTATGAACAATAGCTTCATTGTGGCGGAAGGGTTTGATGGTCCTGCTGCCATATTTTCTCTGTTGTTCAAGTTCAAGTGTTCCAAGTGTTCGGTGAAAATCTCGTAAGATCTCTCCGAAGAAGTATCAGAAACACTTCCTTCAAAGATCGGCTCTAATGGTTGCACCCAACTTTGGTTTACACTTCCCTCGGTTGATATGACACTTGCTTGTTCCCCTTGTTTTGGTTGGTTATTCTGGAGATTCCTGCCCGATCTCAAATTTATCAATTCCCCTAAAGGACTTTAACTTTTCCGTCTCGGCAATTTGTTTTCCCAAGTTTTTGTGGTCAGAATTGATCCAAACTGATTGATACTTGGTCAATTGTTTAATCTTGTCAGTTGGACAACTTCTGTTTCATCAAGTGAGAATTTTGTTGCAGTTATGCTGAAAAAGACATTATACGCGTATGATGTCTTTTTTTCACAGATTTGGATTATTTTGGTTATGCTCACTCTCAGTAGCCCCCTTATGCTCTGTCCACTCACAAAATTCAGTTTGAACTCTGTTTGAGCAAGTTATGGCTAATTTAGGTTTTTCTTGGCAATTTTTCGCTTTTGACTTGTTTTGGGTCAATTGTGATCCAAATGGGATGAAACTTGAAATATAACCACAAGACAGCTATTACAATGGATCTGTGTTGGCAAAGTATCAAAATATGTCCAAAATTAGGTCAAAGACATCATACGCGTATGATGTCTTTTCTCATCAATTTGGGTCAAGACTTGATATTTTTGCTTTCTACAGTGTTTGTAACAATCTTGTCAGGTCAGATATCAAAAATAAGCAGTGGATGTGCTAAAATACATTATACGCGTATGATGTCTTTTGTCCCAGATTTTGACTATTCTTGGTTTTAAGCCTTCTCCAATGTTTATAATTGAGTTTCAAGTGTTTTTGTCAGGTTTGAATGTAAAAACAAGATCTGAATCCAAAATTTCCTATTCTTTGCGTTTCTTGGACTCCGACTTGTCTTTTTTTTTTTGGGTTTCTTTGAGTGTTAATGCTCTTGTTTTAAGTTGAAATTAGGGTATAACCCCCCTTTTGAACACTCTGGTAAAGTCAAAATTTCTGTTTTGGTCTCTGTTTGGTCATTTAGACATCATACGCGTATGATGTCTAAAGTTGCAGATTTCCAGTTTTTTGGCACAGAATCCTTCCTAAAGCTTTCTCAAGTGCTCAGCAACTCCCAGATACACAAAAAATTTCTCTGACTTTTGTTTATTGCAAGTTTCACTACTAACTCGACGGTTTAGTGATCTAACATGCAATCAACCATATCAAGCAAATACTCCAATGATTACTAGCTCTAGATCAGGATCAAATGAAGTCCTACCTAAGCTATTCCTAATCATAAAATGGGTTTGGTAATTGTGATTTTAAAGAGATCCACTGCCACTCACGGACTAGCAAATTCTTCTTCTATCAACAACTACTCAACACCAACAAAACAACAAACAAATCTAAGCTAAACTAAAAATACTGTCAACACGGAAGACCCAGGAATACCCCACTTCCTAGTATCTCTTGAGATCTTCGGAGTCCACCACCCCTAGATCTTTTCTAACTAAAGTATATAAAGTAGTTTATACGACTCACCTCGTAGGATTAGTCTAAGGTCACCTACTTAGGGCTCTCGTTCCCGGCAGCGGCGCCAAATGTTAAGGCGGTTACGCCGCTAGCGGAAGCTAAATAGCGAGAACTCAACCAACAACAGAATTTGTTAGACGAGGACGGATCTTGATCCGCAGGCGCATGGAAACAACTAGGTGGGTGTCAAATCACCTACTCGACCTTCTAATGACAATCACTACTATGGAAATCAAATCTAAGTTCTAAATTACGCAAGTGACTGAAATCCGTACTACGAACGAATGTTATACGAAACAAGATCTAGAATCATTGAATCGATCTCAAACTCAAGGGGAAGTCTATACACTAGGTAAGAACAACACCCTAAAGACTTGAACTGCAAACTCAACCTATAACCACTCCATGCGGTAAACGCGTATGAAGACAGGCCGAAATATACAAGTGACCGAAACTTGACCCCGATGGTACTAATGTGTATCTCTACTCGTTGTGGTTCTATAGATATGCTGCACGCTCAATTCCGACACACGAGTTGGAAGAAAACTCACACCGAAGCTCGTAGGAACTTACCACACATAGAAGCCGATAGCGCGCACTCTTGGTATCTGTGCGTAGCTCTCGCCGTTGCTAACACAATGGCGGTGTCTCTTCTCCAATGGAGGCTCCGTAGCTCGCGTAGCAAGTAGATAAGACTCTCTCTCTCTCTCTCTCTCAGACACAGTCACAGCGCTCAAAAACTCCCTTTGATTAATCTCCTTTAGGTTACAAAAACTTTGGCTTATATACCTCAGCCTTGGAGGTGAGAACATCTCTAACTAATTACATCAGCAAGTGAAATTACTTCGGGATTACAAGCTGGAAACTCAATTGAGTCCCGTTACTTAATGAATGGCTCAAATCAAAATTAATGTCGGAAAGACATTTATTACAATCAATGGTTACAAAATGATGAGTGTGAGCAAAAATGTGGGTGTGATCCTCTGCTGGCTCAACAAACCCAAATGATTTTCTCATATTAAATTGATCACTTAATGTGGGAGAATAAACGGGAACAAGTGTTAAGATATAGATATGTGCTTATAGATCTATCTCAACACGGGGCCAATAGTAAAGGGGCCCAAATGGGAGATGGTCTATCAAGAGCAAGGCTAACCAATGGAGCATAAGACCTTAGGGTTAGCTTCATTGAAGACCTCCAATAATGTGTGTAAAAGTCCTTTGACCTTAGGTAAGCTAGGGCTGAGCTTGAGGTGGGAACCCGGCCCAAACTCGAGGTGCTTGACGTGCTTGAGGTGCTTGTCCTGCTTGAGGTGCTTGTCATTCTTGAGGTGCTTGATTAAGATGCTTGAGGTGCTTGACTGGCTCCATGCTTGAGGTGCTTGACTTGGTGCATGATCAAGGTGCTTGAGGTGCCTTGACAAGCTTTCCTCACATGCTTGTGGGAACACCCCCTACTTCAAGTGCTTAGTCATGCTTGATGACTAAGGGGCTTGCTCATCCAAAGTCAAAAAGAACCCTACAAGGAGGGGGGCAAGCCTACAAGGGGGGGGGATGAGAGAGAACACACACACACACACACACAAGGGAAGCCCCAGCTTGAAGAGGCAGCAAGGACACTTGTCAAGTTCCTCCTCATGTTGCCCTCATGGTGTGCCTGAAACCTATTGGTTGGCCACCCAAGGGGTCCAATGACAATAAAGGATATTTAATTAATTGATTTTGCATTTATCAAGTCCTCTCTCTCAAAGGGGAAAGGGGGACACTTGTCCCAAGGCTATCCCTGTTGCTTGTAATGGCTCCTGCTTGTGATTGGCTAGGCCTGGAGGGGTCCAATGAGCTTCACGCATGAGCTACAAGGGGGGTTCGACCCAGTCAAGCTAGGGGGGTGCTTAGGGGGTATACTCACCCACACACACTCACAAACACTATTATTGTGTACTATGAAAAATGCAAGAGCTCCCTCTCTTTCTCCAAGCAAGTAGAGGTTGAGAGCCTACACCAACACTCTTGGCTATGGAGTGCAAATCCATCCAAGAGCCATGCTTCAATGTTTGAGCTTTCCATATATTTCTTCTTCATTACTATGCTATTATGTATGCTAGCACAAGAGTTATGATAAGTGAGGAACTAGCTCTTTCTCGTATGAAATGTTTCTTCTTCCTCTTCCCTACCCTCTTTCCCTGCTAGCTCTCTCCACCTTTGAAGGTGTTTGAGGTCTTGGGATTGAGGCTTGGTATAGTTAAAGCTTTCTTCAAGTTTAGGTTATGCTATGACGGTGATGCATGAAGCTTTCCATCTTCATTGCTTCACCTAGGTCACAAGGAGCACAAAGAATGTATTGTAACAAGTCTCTCTTTATGGGAGAAATCATAATACAAATGCCTATTGGAGGGGGGACTGGCTCCACATAAATCCGGTCCTCAACTATTGTCATGTTCTCTAAATTCTCTCTCTTGCAAAAGTATTGTCTATGCCAAGTTAACTAATTGCTATGATTATGTTGCTATCTTCAATTATGTCAACCCGCTATGCTCACAAAATCATTTCTTGAAAGTACTCTCATTAAATTCCGCTACTCTCAAATTGAATAGGCAAATTCCATTGGAGCTTTGCCATTGCCTTGAGGGCCCACCATTGACGAGTTGATTTTTGGAAGTTCATAGCTACATGGTGTAGCTTAGAGGAGTCCGTGAAGCCCTCGTCTCCAAAGGCTGTATCAAATTTTTGGATGAAGTCCAATACTTTGTTGGTAGCCCCAAAGGTGCCGTTGTAGGTGCAAAGAGAGATACTCTTTCCTCCCTCTTTCACTACAAGAGGTACGTCACATTAGCACCGCTCGCAGTGCAACGCTCAAAAGTGAAAACCCACGGCGTCGCTATGGTCATTGCTATGGGCATCGCTAGTTTACTTGTAGCTTAGCGACGCCCATAGCGACGCCGATAGGGGTAAAAAATAAAATGAGAGCGCCCTGAAACTCAGATCTCAAATCTGAGTTTTTGGTGCTCAAGCAAGCAAAGGTAACCCATGCTTTCCCTCTCTCTCTCTCTTTCTTCTCCACACACACACACATACACCAGAAGAGGAAGGAGATCCAGGTATGCTCCTTTCCTCTACTCTCTCTCATGTTCCCTTTCCCTCTTTATCTGTCTCTCTCCCTCCCTCTCTCTCTCTCTCTCTCTATCTCTCTCTCTCTCACACACACACACACACACACATTGTGTTTTTGAGAGAGAGAGTGAGACACACACATAGAGAGAGAGAGAGTGAGACACACACACACATAGAGAGAGAGAGAGAGAGCACACACACACATAGAGAGAGAGTGAGACACACACACACATAGAGAGAGAGAGCACATGCATAAACAAAACACACACACACACACACATGCATAAACAAAGAATGCATACACACACACATTGAGAGATAGAGAGAGAGAGAGAGAGAGAGAGAGAGAGAGAGAGAGAGAGAGAAGAGAGAAGAAGAAGAAGAGAGTTTTAACATCGTAGGAAACTATCTCAAGAGACCTTAAAGATCTAGCTGACAAGGAGTTGAACTCAAGACGTGTTATTCAAGAGGGAAATGGAATAAACAATCTATCACACTTGGGTGATAGAAAGGTTATACCATTTTCCTCTTTTTATTGGCACACGCACACACCCACACACACACACACACCCGAGAATAAGAGAGTTTTAACGTCGTAGGAAACTATGTCAAGAGACCTTAAAGATCTAGGCGACACGGAGTTGAACTCAAGACGTGTTATTCAAGAGGGAAATGGCATAACCAATCTACCACACTTGGGTGATAGAAAGTTTATACCATTTTCCTCTTTTTATTGTCACACACACACACACCCGAGAAGAAGAGAGTTTTAATGTCGTAGGAAACTATCCCAAGAGACCTTAAAGATCTAGCCGACAAGGAGTTGAACTCAAGACCTATTATTCAAGAGGGAAATGGCATAACCAATCTACCACACTTGCGTGATAGAAAGGTTATACCATTTTCCTCTTTTTATTGGCACACACACACACACACACACAAGAAGAAGAAAGTTTTAACGTCGTAGGAAACTATCCCAAGAGACCTTAAAGATCTACATTTAAATTTATGTTTATGTTGAGTTTAAGACTAGGCTAGATTTAGATTTACGTTAGATTAGATTTAGGTTTATTATGAGTTAAATTTACACTAGATTAGATTTAGGTTTATTTACGTTAGATTTAGATTTATGTTAGATTCTATTAAATTTAGATTTATTTTGAGTTAAGACTAAACTAGATCTAGATTTATGTTCCATGGACCATGCGGACTAGCAATTCACCTGCATGTTCGACTGGTGCTAGAGAGAGAGAGAGAGAGAGAGAGAGAGAGAGAGAGAGAGAGAGAGAGAGAGAGAGAGAGAGAGAGAGAGAGAGAGAGAGAGAGGAAAGGATCAGTGATCCCAAGCCCTGGATCTGTTGTGCTGTGCTGGATCAATGATCCCAATCCCTCCCTGAGAACAAGGAAGCGTGATGACCGACCGAGCCGCCTTGGCTCCGACCATCTGGGTGTCACGTCCTGACCAAAGGAAGTTCCTGATTAGTCTCTCTACCTGGCTGATACAAGGACTCGAGAAGATCTAGCAAGAGGTGATGTACCACATAGTCGCCAACACCACCTGGTTGGCAACTACCACTCTACTAGTCAACGACATACGTGTTGAGCTCGAATGTAGCAGATTTCTCCTGGTGGACAGGAGAAGAGGAGCAATCTGCTGCTTGGGAGACAAGTCCAAACCAACCTGACAACCCAATTATCAAATTGCAGTCCCTGGGGGAATCCACCTGAAACCCTCTCGGACCTGGCATCCAATCTGGCATAGGAGCACTACCAACCAAGAAAGCCACTGTCTTTCTCGAGTTGATCAGTGCGCCCGATGCAAAATAGAAGGTCTCTAGAGCCTGCTCACATCTGTGGAGATTGGCCTCCTGGCCATCTAAGTACAAATACGAGTCATTGGCAAACTCAGCGTCCAATAGCCCTCTCCTCGATAGGGAGTGCTAAGCCCCGAAGACCAACCTGCTGTGACACCAAAAATCTGCTCATCGCCTCCGCATAGAACAGAAAGAGAAAGGGGGCAAGAGGACAGCCCTGTCTGACCGAGCGTGTGAGCATGAAGTGCTCACCTCTCCCCCCTACCAAAAGCACCTGACTGTGAGCCTATCTGTACAAAGCTGACACCCCTCTGATCCAAGCATCTGAGAAACCCATCCTGCGAAGAGTTCCCTCTAGAAAGTCCTAGTCAACTCGGTCGTAGGCCTTCTCAAAATAGAGAAGAAGAATCACAAGGTCCTCACCATGGAGTCATGCTAGGGCAGAAGCCTCTCAAAAAGTAAAGATGTTTTTAAGGATATTGCGTTTCTTGACAAAACCTGTTTGAGTCCCATGTATAAGTCTCTCTAAAAGTGGCTGAATCCTCAAACTGAGAGCCTTGGCAAGAATTTTGTAGGCTGAGTTGAGGATGGTGATGGGGCGCCACTATCGAATCTCATCCAAGGAGACACCCTCCTTGGGAATGAGGTAGATTAGGCCCTCACTCATGCTGTCAGGCATCACTCCTGTGTGCAAAATGTACTGAAAAGCACTACAAAGATCTGGGCCAAGAAGGTCCCAGTACTCCAAGAAAAAGCTAGGAGTCAACCCATCCTCACCTGGACAGCTACCACGAGGGAGGTCCCTCAGAGCTGTGTGCAGCTCCTCAAGCTGAAGTGGCATCTCTAGCCTCTGGCGCATCTCCTCTATCACAAGACATGGCATCTGTGCCCAAACCTACTCCCTGCATGCATCCTGCCGCTCTAAAAGTCAGTAGAAACTGAATGCATATCCTTGGGCTCACAAGCAACTGACCCATCAAGCCTCCTCAACTGACTGACCTTGGCATGCGAATACCGACGCCCCACTGTCTCAAAAAAAGCACGAGTCACTCTATCATCCATCTGAGTCCACTGAGATGCCTGTCGATGGCAGGCAAACTCATGACGCCTCTCCTCTGTGCTAGCAAGCTCCTGTCGAGCCTGCTGTAATTGCTCCTCCAACCATGGACTGTCTGGATACTGCTCCTGCATCCTCTGCAGTGAAGCAATGCCCCATCTGAGACGCTGCTCCACCTCTCTCGGTGCAGCCCGGCGAGCCAGAGACTCCTGAAGAAAAAAGTGGCTAAGTTGAGCTAGGCCTGAGGCCACTCTGTCTGCAGGTGAATCCTGTCTATCCATACCCTCTGTCCAGAGAGCCTCTACCCTCTCTCCGAGTGCTGAGTCCAACAAGACCATCTCTGGGATGCGGAGCATCGTGCTCCCACTTCTCTGCCTGTCTGCCACTGTGAGGATCATTGCTGCATGGTCCGAGAAGGAAGTCCCTGCCAGGATGCCCACTGAACCCCCCAAGTCACTGAAGTGGTCACTAGTGTAGAAGCGATCTATCCGCGATAGATTCACTCCTCCCACTCTGCGGTCCGATATAGATAAGGCAAGAATGTCTTAGGGGCCTCACAAAACCTGAGTGTTGCCATGTATCCGAGACCCTCAAAGTCATACAAAACCTCTCCCAAGCTGCCAACTTGACTCCATGCACAGTAGCATGGCTGCCATCAATCCTATCAGAAGGGTCCTCCAACATGTTGAAGTCCCCTCTTATACACCAATGATCAGCCTGTGGCAAAGACTCAACAATCTGTGACCAAAACTCTGCACGAGCACTCGCCACATTGGGCGCATAGATGTTCAGGAAGCCCACAAGGCCACCCTGAACCTGCATAGTAATCCACTGAGCCCTGCCTGGCACAATAATCCCTCTGCCTACAATGGCCTGCTGCAATGAGTCCACAATAGTCATACATACCCCTCCCTGGATGCCTCCAGGTCCAAAAGAAGCTGACCAAAAGGTATCATACCGTCCACGCAAAATCTGACCACAACGCCGAATGAGGATCTCACACAGATGGTGCTCTTGAAGCATAAGGAGATCAATCTCTCCTCCCACAAGGAAAAGCTAAAGCTCCTGATGCAATCGGCCCTGCTGTCGCTGAAACTGGGGCCCACCTAGTCCCTGCAAGTTCCATGAGATGATCCTCATGGGGAGCGAGAGAGAACAGATGCTGCCGCAGTAGCAAGACGGGCTATCTTCGAGGCAGGCTTGGATGGGGAGTAATCCGCATCCGAGCATCCTCTAGATAGACGTGACTGCAGTGAGTGCCTAGCCCAATCCTAAGCAGAGGGATGTGTATGTACCGCAACCTCTTCTGTCTAGGAGTCCTCATGAATGTATACATAGCGAGGAAAACAGTGCGTATCATCAAAGAAGTACACCACAATGTGCCTACATCCTGCTGAGTTTGAGGGTGTCATCGTAAACTTGGCCAATGGCCACAAAGTCTGCAGCATATCTGTAACTCAAAGTTCTCCCATGTGGTGAGAGAACTCTAAGACCTGTGTATGCAACCATACCACCACTAAGTCAAGGGACCACTCTGACTCGGTCCTACCATAGAGGGGGAAGGAGAAACCAACTGCTGAGTCCAGGGCCTCTACGCGGTGAGGAACAAAACATGGACCCTAAAACAAGCTGCCTCATGGCCTTCTGCGGAGTCGCCGAGAAAACGAGTGAACCCGTAGTAGAAGAAGTTCCAGCGGCGTCTGATGCTAATGCTCTTCAGCCCACGAGGGATGGCTGCAAGGGAGGATGTCTGAATCTGCAGAGGGGGCCGCAAGAAGGACTGACCCTCTCGCACTAGGCAACTCGTGGCAAAGGCGCTGCCAAGAGATCTCCTAGCCGCCGGAGAGGGACCAGTCGCCTGAGCCGAATGAGGAACTAGAGCAGGAGGAGGAAAGGGAGCTGGGGAGAGTGGAGGAGAAGAGGGGCCGGATGGGTTGACAAAGGTAGAGGGGTGGGGTGGAGAGGCGACGGGAGCAAAAGGCCGGGAGGATGAGGCAAAGGGAGGGAACTCTGGGGGGGGAACGGCTGTCGAGGGAGAAGAGGAGGTGGAGGCTGGCGTAGGGATCTCCTCGTGCTTGAGAGGACCAAAACGGTTCCTTGTGGGAACCCACTGCTCCTGAGTAGGCACTTGAGGGCCACTCTAAGTGCCAAGCTGATGTTGTGGCCCCTAGCGTCGGCGGCCACGGGCCTGCTGCCACCCCTCCTCCGCTGGAGCCCCAGGCTCATAGCGTGGCTCTGCATTTGTACGCTGTGTCGCTGGCTGTGGGTGCGGGCCAATCTTGGCAGGCTGGGGCTGAGGCTGTGGTGTAGGTCGCGACCTCCTCCGTGGGTAGGCCTTCGCTAGATGGCCCATTTGGCAGCAAATGAAGCACTGGTTTGGGTGGCCCGAGTACTCCACACTCTGTGGAAACCAATCCCCACTCCCCCGAGGTAGAAGGATAACCTTCAGGAGCGTGTGGGTATCTCTGACCAAAACTCAAACTGAAGGAATGCCAGCCGCCTTGGCAGCTATTGATGCTGCCGTGCGAGGTGTGTCCAGAACAGTGCCAATGGCGGAACCGATCCTGGGAAGAAGTGGTAGGTACTCCCTCCATAAACCCGGAAAGCATACTGAGATGGGGATGTCTGCCTCCTCTACTAGAACATCCGAAGCTGGGTCAAAACCATGTCACCACTGTCAAAAGTGGGCACGTGAAGCTCGGATGGCCAGTGGACTCATAGCTATGACCTTGGACGCCATCTCGGAGGACTCAAACTCGATCTGATAGTAACCCTGTCCAAGAATCTGGACATCCAAAATCTTTCCCACCTCTGGGAGAAGGCAAGCTTGGAGAAGGTCTTGCAGCTCTCCTCTGCTAGGTCGTGTGCCGAGAATCTTGTAGATGACCGAGGTCGCCTACAATTGCTCTACCTCGGCAGCAAGGCTCGCTTGCTCTGTAGGCAAGAGAACAAGTCGAATGGTGGGCTCAACGGGGTCGGGCGAGGGGGCTTCTGGCGAGTCCCTCTGTGGCAAAGCTGGAGCCTCCATCTGTGTCTACTGTTGTGGCATAAGAAGAGGACGACGGGAGGGTGCTGCAAAAAGGCGCACCAACACTGCTCCAAGGAGTTAAAACAGATGCCAAAAGTGTCGAATCTGCAAGGAGTAACCGAGGCGGAGGGCCCAAACTGATGGGTGAACGGGCCGAGTGGGGGGGGGGGGGGATAAAACGGGTTGGGACTGAGGGTTGAGGGCGGGCGGAGTAGCTGGAACAGGGCAGCACGAGGGAGGGCAACCGGGGCTGAGGGTAGCGCGAGGGGGGGGGGGGGGAGGTGATGGCTATGGTGCAGTGGGAGTGTACAGCAGCAGCAACGAGCAGATTGCGCAGGTTGCCGATGATGGTACCCACTCTTGTCCGGGAAAGTTTGGCTCAAGAAGAGGAGTTTTTCCTAACAGGAATCATTCCAAAGGAGATTCAGAAGTCTAAGAAGTATGGTTTTGTGCGTAGAGCATACAGGAACAAATTGATTGGTGATGTCTTATACATGAAAGGGGCTGATCTCATGTTGAGACATGTACCTTGGCGGGAGGAGATTTATAGAGTGTTGGAAGAGAATCATGAAGGTGCATGTGGTGGACATTTTTCTCTAAATACCACCTTGCATAAGATCTTGCAAGAGGGGTATGTATGGCCTAGTTTGCACAAGGATGTTCACCATTGGTGTAGGTCTTGCAATAGGTGTCAAGCATTTGGGAAGAGAGTGTTGAAGCCAGAGCTATGAAAAACCATTATGGCGTTTGATGTGTTTGAAAAGTGGGGGATTGATGCAATAGGCCCGTTACCTATCACAAGCATGGGCAAAAGCTATATTTTGATTGAAGTGGACTATCTCTCTAGATGGACAGAGGCTAAAGTAGTAAAAAAAATCACTACAAAGGATGTGGCAACATTTGTGTATGATGAAATATGTTGCAAGTTTGGGGTGCCATTGGAGCTACTTTCAGATAAGGGGCCAGGATTTAGAGCTAAACTACTAGACTTTTTATGCGCAAAGATGAAAATTAGGCACCAGCATACCACTCCTTATTATCCACAGTGTAATGGCTTAAATGAAAGATTCAATGGTGAGTTGGTACAAATTCTTTCAAAAGTGACAGAGCACCAAGGAAAGAATTGGGATTTGGAATTGCCTAGTGCATTATGGGCTTACCGTACTTTGGTGAAGATAGGTACAGGGTTTACTCCATTTCATTTGGTTTATGGAAAGGAAGCACTATTGCTTGTGGAGTAGAGTTGCCTACGGTCAAGATGTTAGAGAAGTTTCTTGGGCCGCCTAGTAATGCATTCAAAAAGAGGATCTTGTAGTTACAAGAGGTTCAGTTGGATAGGATGAGCGCATTGGAGTAGTATGGGTAGATGCAGCATAGGGCTTTGGCAAAGATAAATGAAAAGGTGAAAAGTAAGGGTATCAAGAAGCATGACTTGGTTTTGCGCTACAACAGTAAGCTAGACAACACCTTCCAAAAGAAGTTTCAAATTAAGTGGGAAGGCCCTTTCAAGGTAGTGGAGTGTTTTCCACATGGTACATATCAGTTGGCTAACTTGGATGGGATTCTACATAAGTCAAGGATAAATGGATTGCGTCTTAAATTATATCATGCCAGGTTAATGATGGTGGAGCAGGATGAGCTGTCTGTGGAGCAAGTAATGCCTATGAGGGATGAGGAGACCCGTGATGAGACGAGTCTCATATCTCTTTTTGTTGTTGCTGATCATGAATCATCTAGCAGGATAGGGGATGGGAAAATTATGTCAGGATTTTTTTAGAGCAAGGGATTGCACACATGTACATACCCATGCATGGTGCATCGAATAAAGGATTGCCCATTTTCTAGAGCCAGGTGGTTACGTGGGGCCCTCATGAGTACAGGTAGGACAACATGTACATAGTGCATCGGTTTTCACTATTACCAGTACCAGTGTGTTTTTTCTACAATAATGAGGATTTGGTAGCGTGTAAAACTTCTCGAGGAAGCTATCCGCGGGTCGATGACATGAAGTAAGCAGGTGCGTCACATGGAATCTAGTGGCATCAAGAGGTTGAATGGGGTCAATACTTGCACGTGGATAAGTACGGACACAACGTGGGTGTTTTCTTGTGATACTTATGCAGAACGGTCATCATGAGGACCATATTCTGGGGCCACTTCACATGGTGGCGGAATGCATTATTGGAAAAAGCTGAGTGCCAGGTGTGCGGATGGATGCAGCAAGGTGACAACTACGGACTGCGAGGTCAGTTTTTGGCCTGTTCTGGGTCCGTTTGAGGTCATCTAAAAGGCCAAGGGTGCCCAACTAATAAAACTAAGTGTGGGAATTGAAAAAACATAGAGAAGACCAGAAAAAACATGGAGAAGAGAGGAGGAACAGCCGCAACTGTGTTTTTGGGGTTTTTGGAGCCTGTTTTGGTCGTAAACTGCTCATCCGAGGTCGGATTTGTGCACTTTGACATTGTAGACTGGTATTTTAGGCCATTCCGGACGCGATAACGCTGTCCATTTTGACAAATTCCTCACTCTTTTTCTGCTGTTTTGGCTGTGTAAGTTTCTCCTATGAGCAAAGCTTCTGCTCTAATTTGTGATTGTATCTGGCAAGTTTTACCTATATTGTGTGAGCTATTTGCCCCATTGGTGTTGGCCCATGCTCTATTGTATCTAAAAATCCAAAATTATCCCCTTTTGAGCTGAGTTTTTTGGGGGTGTGTGTGTGTCTCTCTCTCTGTGTGGAGTGGGCAAATGGGTAGTCTCTCTCCTTTCACTCCATAGGTGTGTTCCCTGACTCGGCCAAGTGGGTTGTGTAAGCCGAGTTGGGTTGTGTGAGCCGACTCAGCCAGGTGGGTTGTGTAAGCCGAGTGGTGCCCCATAGTGTGTGTGTGTATCATTCCAAGAGTGTGTGTCGGGTTCTTATAGAGGCGTTCTGTGTGTTTCCATCCCGCTCACAACGTGTCCTGTTTTGGTACCAAACTAGTGTTAAGTCATGTAATGGTCCTGCTAATTTGAAAGAATTTTTGTATGAAGCGTCTATAGTATGCACACATACCAATAAAGATTCTTAGTTCATGTAGATTCCTTGGATTAGGCCATGCTTTAATTACCTCTAACTTTGATGGATCCATTCAGATACCATTTTGAGGGATAATATGACCTAGTTATTGAATATCTTGAAGGAAAAATTCTCTTTTCTTTTGATTGAGAGAAAGCTTGTTCTCCCTCAATGCTTGAAAAATCACTTGGAGATGTTTCTTGTGTTCCTCCAAGGACTTGGAGTAGATGATGATATCATCAAAGAACACTCCAGTGTATTTGCGATAGGGTCTAATGATTCTCTCCATTAAACAATTGAACGTGGTTGGCATTAGTCAAGCCAAAAGGCATGACTAGATATTCATAAAGGCCAAACATTGTACCAAAATGTGGTCGTTAGGATATCTTCATCCACTATCCTTATTTGATGATAGCAACTTTTAAAGGTCAATCCTACTAAAGTAGGTAGAGCCTTGTAGCTTATCAAATAGATATTTTACCGAAGGCATGGGAAATTCGTTTTTGATAGTGATATGGTTTAGTGCTCGATAGTCCACACACATACGGTATGTACCATATCTATTTTGCACTAAAAGGACTGGAGAACAAAAAGGAGAGGAGCTAGGCCTCACTATCCCTTTCTCTACTATTTCTTGTACTTGCCTCATGATCTCCTCTTGTTGAGCTTGGGAAACTTGATAAGGAGGCTTCTTAGGCGGTGAGCTTCCTAGTAGGAGTTCAATTCGATGGTCATCATCCCTTCCTTCTAGAGGTAAGTTCATAGGGATCTCATTGATGAACACATCTTGGAATCCTTTTAGAAAATTAGACTAGTCTAGCTCTTCTTGATTCTTACCATTTACATTTGATGAAACATTAGGATATTTTAGGGACTCTTTCGACAAAAATCATGCACACAAAAATTGAGCTCTTCATTGATTTATAAAAAGCAAGACCCTTTACAAGTGGTATAGTACGACCAGACTCACTATCATCTATATACAGGTTCTTTTCCTTGTATGTGAAGTAGATTCTCCTTTTAGGGAACTTCATATTGGCAGCGCTGCGGTTGAACCATGGTACTTCTAGGATGGCATCCTCATGTTGGAGAGGAGAGATGAAAAAGTCTTCTTTGTCGACATAGCTTTGGACATGAAGCCTCAACTTCCCAATCAAGGGAGTAATGAAAGCTTGCTATCCCTTGAAAGCTGTATTGGCAGTAACAATATCTCCCATCTTGAAAGCTTGAATGCCCAACTTGGTGGCCAACTCTATTGATGTGAAGCTGTGAGTAGAGCGAGGGTCAAACAAGATGAAGGAATCATGCTCCCTTACCTTTCCCCAAGCATAGGAGAGAGGTAGTCCTTTGCAATGAGCATCCTCTTTTGGAGCTTCGATGGTGGAAGCCTAGGAGTCTCATTGAGGGAATTTCTATTGGGGCAAGAACGAAATCCATGTCCTTGCTCCCCACACTTAAAACATTTATGGTCCTTGCAAAAAGATTCAAGCTCTTTAGGAGAGAGTTTGTTTTTACCTTTGTAAACTCTTTCTCCTTGAACTGATTGTTGTTGTTCTTGTTGTTGTTGGAACTGCCTTGGGAAGAATTTTGGGCATTGGTTTTCTCCTTTGCATCACTTTTGTGTTTGTTTTCCATGGGCTTGAGATTTTGTCTAGTCCCTTCTTTTAAATTGATGCGTGAAGCAACCATGGTGTGGTGGATTACTTTGCTGATAGAACAAGGCCGTTGAGAGTTGACGTACTTGGCCATCTCTTCGTGTAATCCCGCACATAATTTTTGCTTTTTCTTAGCGAAGTCTATCTTTGAAAGACAGTATGATTGAGACGTAAATCCCAAAACTTGGCTACATATTTGTGGATAGAATCATGGGAGAGAATCTTCAAACTCTACCATTCGGTAAGCACTTTGTCCTTTGCATCACTTGCAAGAAATTACTTCACGATCGGTCCTCGTAGAGTTTTCCATGTCTTTGGAGCTTTGCCATTGCCTTGAGGGCCCACCATTGACGAGTTGATTTTTGGAAGTTCATAGCTACATGGTGTAGCTTAAAGGACTCCGTGAAACCCTCGTCTCCAAAGGCTGTATCAAATTTTTGGATGCAGGCCAATACTTTGTTGGTAGCACCAAAGGTGCCATTGTAGGTGCGAAAAGAGATACTCTTTCCTCCCTCTTTCACTACAAGAGGTACTTCACATTAGCGATGCTCACAGTGCGACGCTCAAAAGTGAAACCCACGGCGTCGCTATGGTCATTGCTATGGGCGTCACTAGTTTACTTGTAACTTAGGGACGCCCATAGTGACGCCGATAGGGGTAAAAATCTACGTTTTTGGTAGCAAAGTTAACCCACGCTCTCCCTCTCTCTCTCTTTCTTCTCCACACACACACACACACACACACACACCATACACACATACACCAGGAGAGGAAGGAGATCCAGGTATGCTCTTTTCCTCTCCTCTCTCTCACGTTCCCTTCCCCTCTTTCTCTGTCTCTCTCCCTCTCTCTCTCTCTCACACACATACACACACATTGTGTTTTTGAGAGAGAGAGTGAGACACACACACACACACACACACACATAGAGAGAGATAGAGAAAGAGAGCACATGCATAAACAAAACACACACACACACATGCATAAAAAAATAATGCATACACACACACATTGAGAGAGGAAAAGAGAGAGAGAGAGAGAGAGAGAGAGAGAGAAAGAGAAATATATAAAACAAATCAAGGGAGGGAGAGAGAGAGAGAGAGAGAGAGAGAGAGAGAGAGAGAGAGAAAAGAGAGAAGAAGAAGAAGAGAGTTTTAACATTATAGGGAACTATCTCAAGAGACCTTAAAGATCTAGCTGACAAGGAGTTGAACTCAAGACGTGTTATTCAAGAGGGAAATGGAATAAACAATCTATCACACTTGGGTGATAGAAAGGTTATACCATTTTCCTCTTTTTATTGGCACACGCACACACCCACACACACACACACACCCCCCCGAGAATAAGAGAGTTTTAACATCGTAGGAAACTATCTCAAGAGACCTTAAAGATCTAGGCGACACGAAGTTGAACTCAAGAGGGAAATGGCATAACCAATCTACCACACTTGGGTGATAGAAAGTTTATACCATTTTCCTCTTTTTATTGGCATACAAACACACACCCACATACACACACCCGAGAAGAAGAGAGTTTTAATGTCGTAGGAAACTATCCCAAGAGACCTTAAAGATCTAGCCAACAAGGAGTTGAACTCAAGACCTGTTATTCAAGAGGGAAATGGCATAACCAATCTACCACGGGTCTACCACACTTGTGTGATAGAAAGGTTATACCATTTTCCTCTTTTTATTGGCACACACGCACACATCCACACACACACACACAAGAAGAAGAAAGTTTTAACGTCGTAGGAAACTATCCCAAGAGACCCTAAAGATCTACATTTAGGTTAGATTACATTTAAATTTATGTTTATGTTGAGTTTAAGACTAGGTTAGATTTAGATTTACGTTAGATTAGATTTAGGTTTATTTTGAGTTAAATTTACGCTAGATTAGATTTAGGTTCATTTACGTTAGATTCTATTAAATTTAGGTTTATTTTGAGTTAAGACTAAATTAGATCTAGATTTATGTTCGATGGACCATGCGACTAGCAATTCACCTGCATGTTTGACTGCTACTAGAGAGAGAGAGAGAGAGAGAGAGAGAGAGAGAGAGAGAGAGAGAGAGAGAGAGAGAGAGAGAGAGAGAGAGAGAGAGAGAGAGAGAGAGAGAGAGCGTGTGCGAGAGCAATTGACAAATTTAAAATTTAAAATCATGTTATGAAGTGAGGCCCATTCACATCTACGCAGCTAGTAGCCCCATTGGTATGTCTTTTACCCTTCATTGGAGCGAATCACCACATGTTCAATTAGGTTAGATTTAAGATTAGATTTTAGATTGAGTTTTTATATTAGAGTCTACCTTTGAGATTATGGTAAAAAAATTAGGGTTAGACGAACGGTGATCCCTCTCTTCCTCTCTACCGATGCGACCTTAAGATGGAAAGCTTTCAACGGCATGATACTTAGATTGGAGGCCAACATGTAATGTGTTAAGTAATCCCTCGAACAAAGATCTACTATGAAAAGATGTTAAGATGCTGTGAAATGCTATAGCTAGAGAAGAGGCAAAGGGGTTTTGTCCACTACATGCACTGTCATGTAGACGTGGGTGTGTAGATTTCTTGTACCCACAAATATAGGCATTGACCAATAAAGACGAGATTATAACCCGGTGGTTTTGATTGGACATGACTAGAGAATGTGAGGTTGTTTACAGTGTGAACAAAGAGAGAGAGAGAGAGAGAGAGAGAGAGAGAGAGAGAGAGAGAGAGAGAGGAAGAATGCCAATAAAAGATTAAATTTGTTGTCCAGGTTATAAGGTTTTTACCCTCATTATGAGTAGTGACGAGGATGTGGGGCCGTCCAACTGAAACACCTATCTCTCAACGAGGATCTTATGTCCTTGTAATCAATGCAAGCATGATGTGAAATGTACAAGACGCGTTTCTTTGCAGTACATTCGAAAATTTGGAAAGTTTGATCCATCTATTATAAATCGAGTTGTTTCCAATTATAACTCGTCGAACTCTGACGCTGGCCAACAGGAAACAATCTTGCAACCCAATAGACGTGTTCGCAGGCGCTTTGGTCAAGCAGCATATGTGAGGCCACAAGATGTAGCCTCTAACAGCTCGGGGGAAGATCATGGAGACCACATTTCGAACTAGGCAATGTTTGAGCCTGAGATTGATGAAATGATTGAGACAATCATGGATTCAGAAAGGCTTATCTATTATCATGTGTATACATGCAGGGCTTCAAACAAGCGGATACAGAGTATGTGTCACATGCGTACCTAGACTGAATGCACGTCGGGCACCCTCATTCAGGAAGAAAATCAACAAAGGTCATCAAGTGTATCTTGCAAAGAATCATGTGTGATGCGACGGCTTTTTGGGAAGAGAGCCACCGTGGATGTCTGCAGAAGCATGGTTAGATCAGAAGGAGATATGTGATGACGGTTTGCCCCCAAGGATGAAGAGACTCTCTCTATGGTACGAGCTATGATATTGGGCCCAACTCATAATCATTCACTTCCTCGATCCAATGCACATATTCAAGAATGTGGGTAATCTGCTATGGGACCATCTGACTGGGAAGAAAGATACTTTGAGAGCTAGGTTTGACCTTAGAAATGTGGATCATATGGAGCAATATTGGCGGTAGACATCATTCGATGGATCAATAAAACTCCCTAAAGCGCCATGGATTTTCACAGGAGCCCAAAAATTCAAAGTAAAAGAGACGATTCTATCTTTGTGGACCCCTACTCGCGTAATGCACTTGCTCCAAACGTGTTTTACTAAAGAAGGAAAGCTTACCGGTTTGAAGTTACACGAATGGCATAAAATGTGTCAGGTATGTTCATAGTGGAATATATCATAGTGGGAATTGTGTAGAAAATGTGTGTGTGGACTTTAATATCATTGTTGCACGTGTTTTGCAATTTATTTTACCGGTGGCCATTGAGGGATGTTTGTCTCTTGACGTCCGTAACACAATCTAAAAACTTGCGAAGTTGGTGCAATGGATCTCACAAAAGGAAATCAACGTAGACTCCATACCATTCGCCAAACTAAACGCTGCGGAGGTTGTATGCATGTTTGAGAAACACTTTCCTACTACCATGCTAACCAATTAGGTGCATCTTCTTGTTCACACAGTTGATGAGGTGGAAATAGCTGGCACATTACATTCCAGATGGATGTTCTTTTTAGAGCGTTTCATGAAAATTCTCAAGGGATATGTGCGTCATAAGGCACGTCCGAAGGGTAGCATGGTAGAAGGGTAGCATGGTAGAAGGTTGGTTGGTATCAGAGTCCCTACTGTACATTGGAGAGTGGTTAGCGTTTCATGAAAATTCTCAAGGGATATGTGCGTCAGAAGGCACGTCCGAAGGGTGGCATGGTAGAAGGTTGGCTGGTATCAGAGTCCCTAGTGTACATTGGAGAGTGGTTAGACAGATTTGATAAAGCCCAGGAAATATCTCAGATTGAGCGCATATCTAGGATTGTCATGTGCAATCTCGGTGTTGAGAAGAAGATGATGGAATATCTAGAGGCTAAAATCTACTGATTTTGCATGCTTCACAATCTAGTGATGCAAAAGTGGATTTCACAATATGAGGATGCAAAGCAAGAGTGACAAAGGGCACGAATCGAGAGGAGATGACCACCGATACACTATCCGATGGGTCTGGAGAGCCTACCAACATTCATGAGCTTAAGATGGTTGCACAACCAATTGAAAAGCGCACAACAGTGCCGTGAATAAGTGACTAAGGAGGAGTGGGAGTACTCTCGCGGTTGCACGACCAAGGTAAGTTTGCAATGTATGACCAGTGACTTTGTAGATGTTTGAACGGCCACTCATAATCTTTGTTGGTTGTAGTATAAGTTATATACAATAGCATGGTGTACAGGTCAACATTTTAGGGTGGAACGGACCGACAAAAAGCATTTTACTCAAGATTGTGGAATCCTTGTAAAATGTGAACAGTCTAGTCGACGACGGTCCTCTGATGCAGATCCTGTGGTGGCGGAACTCACTTACTTCGGCACGCTACAAGAGATTTGGAGGATCGATTACACAGGATTTTTTGTAGAATTGTTCGACGTGCAATGGTTCAAGATAATCATGGAGGGACGCAACGCTATTGTGCGTAGAGGAGAGACTGGTTTTTTTTGAGGTGGATTCAGCTAAGAAATGGACTGACCTAAGAGACACTTTTGTACTACCCGAGCATTGTGAACAAGTAAGTATGTAAATAGTTAACATCCAATTTTAGAAGTTATGTGCTTGGCAGCTCTTATGTAAGTTATGTGGCTCTGGCAGGTGATATTTCATCCTACAAAGTCTACATCAAACTGGTGGTACGTCATAGAGGTAGCCCCTCTTAGTGCACGAACGTATGAAGGCTACCATGTGCCAATCACAACGGCATCAATGGAGGAGATCGGAGAAGATGCTCAGTCAGAAGCCGCTGAGGTATGGTGGTGCCAGACGAGCATGAAGCTGCTACTCTCTATGGGGTGCATGCAAAGGATCTACAAAATGAAACAGAGGACATCTGTTTAAACGGATAGCTCTATATAGATATAGGAAGTGATGTTGAGCTTTGCGAGGATGAGAGAGAGACCTCTTAAATCCATACATATTGTATTTGAATAATTTAAATCTTTTTTACAATATATATTATATTCACGTGGCTTTTTGTCCATTTCTATCTGTATGCATCATTGAGTCATTGTATATAATGGTCTTTGCATCCACTCGAGGTACGTATGCTCTAGGTTTGTTCACATAAGCAGAGACAAAGAGCATTGCACTTCGAGTGGGATGGAGACTGCAGCTGCAAGCACGAAGCTGGTCTCCTCAATATAGATGCTGCTTGTTCCATCTCTAGATCTAGTTGATCTGGTGAAAGAGACACTAAGAAGCACTACTACTGCTTGTCAACGTCTCCTTCACCCGCTGAATTAGATTTAGTGGTGGGGAAAGCAACGTCTATGAGTACACCTTTGCGATGCAGCTTCAGTGTCCATCGCACCCGGAGCGCAGTGCTTTTACAAATTCACAGAAGAAACAACGAGCATTGCACTTCGAGTGGGATGGAGACTGAAGCTGCAATGACAAAGCTAGACTACTCAATATAGATGCTTCTCATTCCACTCCTAGATCTAGTTGGTCTAGTGAAATAGACACTAAGAAGCACTCCTACTACTTCTCGGCGTCTCTTTCACCCGCTCATTTAGATCTAGTGGTGGGGAAAAACAACTTCTATGAGCAGACCTTCACGATGCAGCTTCAGTCTCCATTGCACCCGGAGCGTAGTGCTTTTACAAATTCACAAAAATTCAACGAAATCTCTCTACATAGGAATCCCTCCCCCCTTTATGAGTGCCCTCTCTCTCTTTCTCTCTTTCTCTCTCTCTCCACTTGTCCATGTTTACTTCTCCATTCATTCAATATTAATTTTAAATGTTCGTGTGTTTAATGCAGGTATGGATGATGAGAAGTTTCTTTCTTCTTTGTCACTCGAGCAGAGACAATGGTATGTGGAGTGTCATCGCTCTAGTGCACCATCGTGCGTTCCTACTCCTTTAGCGTCTCCCTCTATTTTGGAGCATTCAGCACACTCTGAAGCTTCGGTGTCGACGAGATGATATTCACACTACTCTAGGCACCGGAGCTCTAGTGGTGGTAGCAGCGGTTGTTGTGGGGATGCCACTACCGATGCCTTGACACCGCCTCGTGTTCCATGATGCTCTTTACCCTCCCTTTCTTTCCCCGCTCCCACACCAGCCATGGCATCACCATCTACACCAGGTTTTGCACGACTAACGGCCATTCCTAGCGGCTACACACCACTAGCTACTCCTCCAGGAGTGACTCCAGTCCACACTCCTCGCTTCAGGGCCCAGACTCTAGTGGAGACACCTGACGTTCGTACCCCTGTCGACACGCCGCTAGAGACACTTGTCGGGACACCCAGGTTCACATGTCACCGGTGAGTGGGATTGCCTTACTCTGTCGACTTCAGCGGCAGCATCATCTTGGATGATGAAGGCAAGAAGGTGATCTCACGCATGCGCGGTCTTTGCTCTCAGGTGTTTAGACACTACATGCTAAACACATGGAGTGAAGTACCAAGTGATTTAAAAGGCAAAGTCATCAGCATGCTGCATGACAAGTTTCCCGTTTCAACACGGGATGATCGCTTCAATGAAGACGTGATGAAGGTTCAAATGCGCGAATACTGCAAGCACAAGCGTTCGGGAGTGCAAAAAGCAATGAAGCATGGGTGAAAAAAACCAGATTGTTTGGCCAAAAAAGATTGGAAGAATGCATAGAAATCAATGCACAAGGATCCCGACAAGTGGAAGCAACATAAGGAGGCAACGAGAGCGCAAGTAGAGGCAGGGAGCTTGTACCACTTGGGGAGCGGTGGGTGGGCAGTATTTGAGGCCAATTTTGTAAGTGTTTGTGCATTTCTCTTTAGGTTTGATAGTTTACGGTTTAGGGGTTTTTAAATTCTAACATAATGGATTCTTTGTATGTTTTGACAGTGGTTGATGACAGGTTGTGACCCCACAGTGTACAAGCACGAAGACGCAAGCAGGAAGATCTTAAACGCCTTGATGGACATTTTGAGTTCTTGTGGCGGCATGGTTAGTATTAGGGTTTACTCTTTTCTATTTGTTGTATTTTTTTATAAATTATATGTTTATACTTATAAAAAGCTGTCTTTTTTTTTTTTTTGCAGAACTCGGCAGCCCCTTGGACATGATCAGATGTCTCATTAGACGACATCAGTTTAGTCGTAGCTAGATAGCATTAGTTTCCTTTTGTCATATCATATGTATCATGAGATGACATTTATACGTCGTTTTGAAAACCATGTATATTTTTTCAATAATGACAATGGTGTTGTAAGTATTATATTTGAAAAGTTTAACAATCAAGTGATTCTGCCTATGATGTGTACAATTGTCATTGATTTACTTTCATCAATTTACTTTTGTCAGTTTTGTATCTTTATTTTGCAAACAATACTATGGATGATGGAGTTAATGGTTATATTGTCTTGTGGGTAACTACTTTGGGTCTATATCTAAGCTTGCACTTTCTTTCAAAGGTGAATCTGGGCTTATCTTGGATTCATTTAGGTTTACTCAATTATCAAAACATTCAATATGGTTCATGGGTGGTAGGGCATTCAATGCCCTTTCACCAAAAAAAAATTCCCTCGGGTGTCGCTATGACCGTCGCTATATAAGTCTCTATAGCGTCGCTATAAATGTCGCTATAGGTGGCCTGTAAACATCGCTATGGTCGTCATTGTCTCTATATAACGACGTCTATAGCGACCGCTCTAGCGACGTCCATAGCGATGTTCCCATGTCTACGCTGTTAGCGACGGCTTTAGCAACGTTGAGAAGTATAAAAACCCAATGTATTTCCATCGCTAAACAGCATCACAAGTGCACACAACCTCTTGTAGTGTTTGAAGTTCTTTAGCTTTTGGACCTTCGCCATGTAGGGTAAGATTTGTGATGTCCTCCCCTCTTGTATTCGCTAGGAGAATAACCATAGATTTTGTCGAACGAGGAGAATGGTGAAGAAGAAGGAGACGAGGGTGACCTCTTTCTTGCCCTTTTATTTCTTTTTTTTCTCTCTTCCATTTTGGAGTGACAAGGAGAAGTACTACGGGTTGACCGTTTCCTCTTGGGAGGAGTTGGTGACCGTCTAGACCGCCGCCTTTGTGGAGCCACATCTTTAGAGGAACTTAGGGATTCATTACTTTCGCGTTCTTTGGACTCCTCCTCTTGTATGGAGAGAGTCTTCTTTTGGGGTTCTCATCAAGAGGCCTCCTAAGCTCTCTCTCCTCTTAGAGAGGAAGGGAAATCCCATAAGCACGAAATTATTTAGTAACTTTGTCTTGCAAATCAAGGTTTCCCATAGCTTGAAGCAACCTAGTAACAAGATAATTGACAAACATGGGGGAATCATCATTAGCTCCTTCACGTGAAACATACAACTTATCAATGCTCATTCTACTCTCTTGGTTATCCTCATCCATGCTAATTAAACATATGTATAGAATACTTTGTCCTTTTGTAACATCAAAAACCTTATTTGCTAACCTTGTTTAACTTTGAAAATCAATTCTCAAGCAGATACACCCATGAATTATACACTATTGATTGCAAAGACTAGTGGACATGGTCTAACCTTACTCGGTTAATTACGGTTCCTGTTGAGCTTAATCGTAGCTCAATAATGGTAAAGCCAAACAAAATCCCCGTATTGAGAACGGTGTACCTCAAACCAAGTCCTTCTTAACCAAGATAATAGATTCCTATCCCACTTACCCTATTTCAATCAATAGGCCCAATCTTTCATGGACAACTTAAGGAACTCTCTTCTTAAGCAAGAAAATAAAAACGAATATCTCTAATACCAATGAAATGGAAATGGCCTATGAGCTTTGAGAATAGTGGAATTAGGAGAATTAAAGAGATATTTTTTGTGAGGCTACTTTGAGAACATAGAGGGTGAACTTAAATGATGGTAGCAACATAACCATAGTACTTAATTAACTTGGCATGAACAATAATTTTGCAAGAGAGAGAGTTTAGAGAACTTGACAACCGTTGAGGACCGGATTTATGTGGAGCCGGTCCCCCCTCCAAAAGGCTTTTGTATTATAAATTCTCCCATCAAGAGAGACTTGCTACAATACAATCTTTGTCTTCCTTGTGACCTAGGTGATGCAATGAAGATGGAAAGATTCATGCATCATGAGCATAACATAGACTTTGCAAAGAGCATTAACTATCCCAAGCCTCAAATGCCTTCAAAGGTGGAGAGAGAGCTAGTGGGGAATGAGGTTAGGGAAGAGGAAGAAGAAACATTCATAGAAGAAAGAAATAGTTCCTCACTTATCATCTCTCTTCTTGCTAGCATACATAATAGCATAGTAATGACGATGGAGAAGAAGGAAAGTTTAAGCATTGAAGCATGGCTCTTTGTTGGATTTGCAATCCATGGTGAAGAGTGTTGGTGTAGGCTTTCAACTTCTCAACAAGCTTGGAGAAGGAGATGGAGTTCTTGCACTTTACCAAGTGAAGAATGAGAGAAAATGAGAGAGAGTGTGAGGGAGCATACCCCCAAAGCACACCCCTTGCTTGCTTTGCTCAACCTTATCTTGTAGCTCATGCTTGAAGCTCATTGGATGCCTCTTGCTGCTTTTGAATGAGGTTCCTGCAGAATAGCTCTCTGTTCAAAATCTAGAATGTACCTTCGGATTACCTAACCAATCCCTTTCCTATACAATGCTCTTGATGTTACCAAAACTGGTAGACTCTTCAAAGAGAACTTTCTTCTACGGTCTCCTCAAAATCCGATTGGCATTGTACCATCTGCCAAAAATATGAGCATCTGGTCATACCATGATTCAGAGATTGAATTTTGAACTTCAAACAAATCAGCTTCAGGTAAATCATCAAAAACCCTAGTTGGTTCCTCTCATGTATCAATTCTACTTAAATAATCAGCTATGGTATGCTCTTTGCGAGGAGTATGAGCATTACAAAGTTGAAGTCCTGCAACAACAACATCCATATTGCTAATCTCCATGTCAACAATGGCTTCTTAATCAAGTAAATAAATGCCTGATAGTCCACATGTAAAATGACTCTGTTGTTCAACAAGTAATGCCTGAATTTATTTAAAGCATATACCATTCTAAGAGTTTCTCTTTCTGTCACAGCATAATTCCTCTCTGATATTAACACCCTACTAGAAGAGTAAAAAGGTATGAACCATCCCCTAACTTTTTCCTGCATAAGAACAACACCAATAGCCATATTCAATGCATCAACAAATACATGAAAAGGTAATGACCAATCTAGAGGTTGTAATATTGGTGCTACAGAAAGAATCTTCTTTAACATTTGGAAGGAATTCTCTTGAGGTTCAACCCACAGAAAAGGTACATTCTTCTTTGTTAAATGAGTTAAAGGAATACAAATATTTTCTAAATATTTGACATATCTAGCATGCCATTTCACTTGGCCAACAAACCTGCTGACTTCCTTTACATTCTCTGGAGATTTTGCTTCTCTAATAACTTCAATCTTCTTCTCATCAATGGACATCCCTTCATGAGAAACCACATAACCTAAAAGTACACTAGTCTTGACAACAATGACACTCTTGAGAGGATTAAGATACATTTTAAATTGTCGATACCTTTCAAAACACAAATTCAAATGCTGTAAATGTAGTTCCTTCCTTCCAAATACTGACAAATCATCCACAAAGACTCTCATGAATCCAGAAAATATGGTTCAAATATTTTGTATGCTGTAAAGTTGAATGAGGGTGGTCCATTTTTTAGGCCAAAATTCACCACTGTAGATGCAAAAGCACCCCACTCATTTATAAAAGTCATTTTGTGTTGATCCTCTTTAGCCACCTGAATTTGTTATACCCTGAAAAACCATCCAAAAAGCTACACATTTCTTTCCCTACTACAACATCCAATACATTATCACAAAATGGCATCTGGAAAGGATCTGTAAAAGTGGCTGGCTACATTCAACTTTCTATAATCAGCACAAACTCGGATTTTTTCATTCCAATCCAACAACTAACATCTTATCAATCTCTTGTTTAACCTATTCTACAAAGTTGGGATTCATTCTATACCTTTTTTGCAGATTTGGAACTACATTCTCCTTCAAATATATATGATGCTGATACAAATCAGGATCTATACCCTTCACCTCAGAATAGTCCCATGAAAAAACATCTTTATACTCCTTCAACAACTGAAACAACTCATGCAAAAACTGTACATCCACATGAATATTGACGTGGACAATCTTGGGATTCTCTTCAGTACCCAAATTGAGGTTCTTTAGTTCATCTTGCTTGACTCTAGCTGATCCTCCAAATCTTTTATTGTAAATATTTTAAGACAAATCCCTTGCTTCCTTTTCCTCCTAGTGTAAATCCTCCTTTGGATGAAGAACCACATTCTGATCCACCATTTGCACCAATTTTGATCCTTGAATTGTTTGTACTGGTACTAATTCATAATTTTCCAATTCTACCTCTGCTTCTTTTTGAAAGATACCTTCAACATCAACTTCCTAGACTAGTACAATGGTTGGATTGGCTCTTAAGAATGATTCTTCTTTATCAATTGCCACTTCTTCTACCAAATTAATTGTTTGAGCTATCTGACTCCCTCTAAAAGGAGCTATCTGATTGGTTTCCATATCATTTCTCCCTCTTCTTGCATTAGGAGTGGATCTACCTCTATTGTTGGGATTCTACCAACACTGAGCTGTGTTATGTCCTTCCCTTTCCCAAATCTGACAATATTGCTTTTCATTGGGGGCTTCAATGCAATATCCAATTTTCTACAACTGATTAATCAATTCCTCCCCCTTATCCTTCTTATCCTTTCACTTCTTACTACCATGCTTCTTCTTCTTGTGCTTCCCTTTGCTACTTCTAGCCTCACTGTCTTATCACCCCTCAGAATCAGTCTTTGTATCAACTTCACACTCAGTATTGGACCCATCCTTAGATTCAGAACTATCCTTGCTTTTGATTTTTGTCTTGATCATACCAAGTCTTTTTCCAACTATTGTTGCAGCTGTGACCAAACATATTGAAGCCACCTACAATGTCAATGATGGCCACAATATTCTTTAATCCATTTCTCAAACCTTTCAAGAAATAACTTGCAACATCTCATCTGTGGGTCTCCCATAACCAGGTGCAATCTCTCCACCAAAATTTTGAATTTCTGAGCATAATCTTCCACCAACATATTCCTTGTTTGTTGTCTTTGAGTTTTTGTAAAATATCAGTCGGGATCTTCTCCTTTATGAATCTTTGCAAAAATGCTACTCGGAGTGCAGCATAGGCTGCAAAATGTGCAATTCCGTTGATAGCCGTTTTTCGGCTCTCCATAACTGCCATAGTAAGTTACTCCACCCTACCAAATTCACCCAAACACTATGGCTATCCCTACCATTTCACTGTAAATAGGCGTGTGTGAATTAGGGGACTTTTTCCATATCTTCTTAAAAAACCCTCAGCTAGCTAGTCACTGGGCTAGGTGAGCCAAAAAAAATAAAACTAAATAAAAAAATAAAAGTATATTATGGACTCTTTGTGGGTAAATATTTCATTGTATATATGGCCTAAATATAGGGATTTTTTATAATTATTTTGGTATTTTATTTAAATATTTCTACTTAGGTGTGTGTTTTATTAAACCTATGTACACCTTCTTTCATCCTCTTATACCATAATTATATATTATTTGCCAATAGGTACATACTCTAACCTCATTTTTTTCCTTTATACAAATCACTCTCACATTTTCACCCTCACCCTCGTGAAAACAAAAAATTGATTTCTACTCATTAGTTACGTTTATTATATTATTTACTTGCATACCTTTTCCTCTTTCACTTAAAATAATTCAAGGAGGGACCATATCATATGATTCCAATATCTTTCCATATCCATAACTCCTCCATATTTTTATTATTATTTTTACTCATTATTCTAACACCATGTGCTCATTGAGCTAAAGTCCATGAATAGTCCATACACTAGTCCCACCATGTATATATTTCTTATTTCACCAATAATCCTCCTCCATGCATGGGTCAAGGGCAACTTGAATGCTTTGTATTATAATATGACAAAGGAGGGGCTCACTCTTGGATGCATTGTACAAATTCAACAAAGGAGGGGGCCACATAAAGACTTTTGCAGGCATAAAAAACAGGCTTTTTGGTGAGAATTTTGGCACCTATCTCCACTCCGAATTTGGAGCGGTGGTCATAAGAGAAAATGTAGCCCACGCTCTGAATAATCACCTCAAATTTTTTCATGATTTTTGGAGCTACCACCGGTGAGCTATGATTTTTTGAGTGGACCCCAGTCTACCCACTTTTCTCACAAGTAGCCCTTAGTCTTCTCTCACCCTTCCACACACCTACTCACTCTTACACATCCTTCCCTCTCCTTCCCCCACTCAAACCTGCAATTTCCATGGCTTCTCCCACCCTCTTCACCATTACCCTTCTCTCTCATCCCTATAGTTCTTTTATGAACCTCTACATACATACACCCTCTCCATGTCTCTCTCTATTGCTTCTATGTTACAATTTCATTTACCTCTCCTAAAATATCTAAAATTCAGCATCTTAACCATGATAAATTCTGCAAATTGAGGATTTTTCATCAACAAATCCTCTTTTCATCGTGGTGGTCAACCGTGGCGGCGGCGTAAAGAAGCGAAGAAGAAGAAGAAGACTAGCGGTCATTTTTTCCACAATCTACACAAGGGTGAGTTCAAGCTTCTTCAAAGCTTCACCATCTCAATGATTCTCTTTTAATTCACCCCTCTTCCTTCATCAAATCAACTCACTCTACCCATTGTAAATGTAACATTAACTTTCTAGTGATTACTAACGACTAACATACTAACACAAAATAGCATTGACCTAACCATAAAAGACACCTCACCTCAAGACATGTATAGTAACTCTCTCTCTCTCTCTCTCTCTCCCCTTCCTTAAAACTTACTTTCACCTTATCTACCATCAATAATGCTCTCTTTTGAGCCCACACCCATGACTCAAGCAGACAAAGAAGGCCCGTAATGTTTTGATATTCAAAAAAATCATAATCCTGATTTGTTAGCTTGTAAATTAGGATTTTCAATAATCTTAATGAGGGGTCTCCAACCTATAAATAGGCCCTTCTCCTTCTTGTAAAACAACCTCCAATATCTCACATAGCACCCCAACACTCTATGCGTGAGGAGAGACTTAGGTGTAGCAACCACTTGTGAGCTTCACTCTTGGTGTGAGAGAAGCCTTCAAGCTACACATTGCAAGTGAGAGAGCGTGAGTTCCACAAATCTCAAAACCACTATTGTATATGCTCCTTCATCATCAATAAATTGAGGTTTGGTGCATCAGAGGAGTGATTCGACGTTCAAATCTTCGTCCTTCCATTTGTGCAATACGGTTTGGTGAATTCAAGGTGACTTGTGTAGTTGAGTTTTATCGGTTGATCTTGATTTTAGAAAGTGTTTTAGTGTGTTTTTCATTGCCAGTTTTGTGTCCATTGCAAGAGGGTATTGTGGTGAGAGGTCTCCCACACCCTAAGACAGTGTGTGTGTGTTTTGGCAATGTTTAGCAATCACTAAGCATTGAGTGAGTTTATACAAGTTCTACGATAGCATCATAACGAACCATCTCCATTTGCAAGTCACAAATACGGTATTACGCAAGATCCTTTTCTCTCTCTCTTCCCTTTGCTCTAGCTCTCTCTGGTTCAGTTTGTGTGTGTCTTGGTGTGAGATTGTTTGTGTGTGTTGTGTGGTGCATCTTCTTGGTTGTGCCAAAATCTCTCTTGCGTCCTAGTTCGCATACCATAACTAGGTGGTGCCCCTATCTTGTTTGGGTTTGGCTGTGGGTTTGTTGTTGTGTTGTGCTTGTGGTTGCCCCAGCCCCAATTGAGCAGCACGGGAGCCTTGAGGGGTGTTTAGAGGTCGCCTCTCTTGTTGCCCGCCCCGGACCGCCTCAATTTTGGTGCCCCCACTAAGGACAGGCTTGTGTATCTTTTTGTGTAGGTTCAATCTTTAGCATAGTCAAGTAGGTTGCATGAATCACGAGAATTTGTATGATCCTTTCATTCCCATTGCAAGGCAAAGGGTACACATAATTGTTAGTACTAAGTTGCAATTTCAGCGAGTAATTCGTAGGATTTTAGGTCCTCTTAGGTTGGCCAAGATAAACGCTTCAGTAAACCCTTTTATTTTGCCTCTGATTAGGTACGACCTTAGTTTGGACGTCTATATTTTTGTTTTGTTTTGAGTATTAGGTCATGCATAGACCATGGATAATGGCCCAGGAATAGAGGTTTTCCCCTTCCATTTCACTCCACACATTAGAATAAACATTGCAATTAGTAGAAAAATCCATTTTCAACAACGTATGGTATTCATGTTTGGTGCCCAAAGAGTAGGATAAATTCTCGCATCACCAAACCCTGTCATTCTACCTCTTATTGATTATCATAGGTCATTTGATGTGAATATTTTTATTTTGTTGTAGAATAGATTGCAATTTAGAAAATATTATTGTGTAAATCTTTTAAAGAAAGAAAAAACAAAAACGCGTCACTTTGAAATCAATTCAATGGAGAGCCAACGCCAAATGTCTGGATATCCTCTTTTCTTTGGAGAGCCTGGAGAGGATGCAGAATTATTTCTAGCAAATTTCAAGATGTCTTGTCGTATCAAGAGGATAGTAACTGATCAAGAACGTGTAGAAATGTTTGAGGCAGTCCTTAGGAAAGACGCTAGCACTTGGTTTGACTCTTTGCCTGAGGAAGTTAAAGAAAATTACATGGAAGTTGTCAATCATTTCAAGAGATACTTCTTTGATCCCCAAAACACTCAAAAGCTATGGCAAGACATTGTTTCTCATAAGCAAAAAGACTTAGATGACTACTACTTGTACAAGCAAGAGTTCCTACGTCTTTGGGCTCTATGGATACGAAATGTTGCTAACCCTGGTGATGGTGCAGAATTTCTAAAGAAGGAGAGGTTCATAGCCGGACTCTTTCCTGACCTTAAGGTAAAAGTTGAGGCGGGTGCACCTGCTACCTCTGATGTAGCTGAAACTAGGGCTGCTGAGAAATATAGGAAACTCAAGTGCCTAAGGGGGGAGGTTCCAATAGAAGGTCTTAGACCCAAAGGTAAGTCACAAGCATCAACATCTAAGGAGCTTCCTGAGGTAACGGTTGAAGTGATTGAGAAGTTAAATGAATCCTTAAGCAGCCTGTCAATTCACCTTGCACAAGCCGTAGGTCCAAAGGGACAAGCAAAGAAGTCTGAAGAGCGAGACCCACGACCTAGGAGAGTCTTGCAATGTTGGAATTGCGGAGAGTCTGGACATGGGATGTATAATTGTCCTTGGCCCCGTGGAGAGCCAGGGAGACCTAACTTGAATTACCCAGTGATGAATGCAGGAGAAGGAACTAGTCAACAACCAAGGCTTCTACAAAGGCCAAATGGACCAAGACCACCTCCACAAGGGGTAGAAGGAGTTCCACCTTTGCCAGATCCAAATGTGCATGTGGTAGAGGTGACAAATTCAAATGAGGTTGACATGGAAGCCAATGGCATTAAGCGTGGCCGACGAAAAGGTAAAGAGAAAGAAGGAGTCACATCACAGAGTGACCATGGACAAGGCAAGAAGGCAAAGGAAACCAAGGAAACCAAGAGGACTCGACGTCGTATCAACCTCCAAGACTTCCCTCTTGGACATGGTATGGCTCCGTACAACTTGTTGGAAGACATGAGAGGTAAGGGTCCTGATATTTCATGGCCTCAATTTCTTGCATTATGTCCACAAGTTAGGAGGGATTTAACAAGGGCAGTTAGCACTAGGAGAAAGGTAAAAGAGAGTGTGCCTGTTGTAAAAATTGCACAAGCTGAAATGAATGAGGACATTACACCGGTGCTAGACTGTTACATCAAAGGGAGATTGGTTAGGAAAGGTCTAGTGGATGGGGGTGCACAAATTTGCATCATGACAGAGGGACTCATGCAAAGACTAGGCATGCACATCCATGAGACACCTGAAATCAAAGTGAAAATGGCAAACAATAGCAAGGCTAGGTGTGTAGGAATTTGTAAAAATGTTTTTGTGGAGGCCTTTGGCATTAAGAAGGCAGTGGATTTTTATGTTATGTCGACCAAGGGAAGTGGTTATCCATTTATCCTAGGAAGACCATGGCTAATGAAAATGCGAGCTTTGCAGGATTGGGAGAGTGGGAAATTAATTTGCAGGAATGACAATCATAAGAAGGTTGTCTTTGACATGAAGGAGCAACGCCAAGAGGAGCTCCATGAAGAATCATCTCAAAGTGAGACGGAAGAAGGTTGGACCGATAGCACTTCAGAAGAAGAAAGTAGCAGCAGCATTACTGAAGAGGAGTCTTCCATCGAAGTCATGGGGGTAAGGTTTAAGCCAAGCAACCAAGAGACCTCTTGTCAAGGCTTGGAGGAGGTAGGTCCTCAAGAGAACGAAGGTGTTCAAGATGAAGGGATGCTGGAAGGTATGCTATCAACAACACTTACAAAGGATGAAAGAGAGGAGTTCAAATGTGTGCTAAGGAAGTTTCCTAGGCTTTTCGCTAAAGACTACACCGATGTGCGTGGAGTAGATGCTGTTCAACACAAAATTGAGTTGAAGCCAGAGGCCACACCTAAGGCTCAGAAGCTACGAAGGCTAGGAGTCATCAAGGAGCAGGCTTTACTCAAGGAGGTAAGAAAGCTTCTAGCAGCAGGTTTCATTTATCCAGTGGAGAATTCAGAGTGGGTCTCTCCCGTTGTTGTCACTCCTAAGAAAAACGGAAAGTGGAGGGTGTGTGTGGATTACCGTCCACTCAATGAGGCAACAAAAAGAGATCACTTTCCCCTCCCATTTCAGGATGAGATACTAAATGAGGTAGCTGGTCATGAGAAGTACACTGTGTGTGATGGCTACTCAAGCTACTTTCAAATAGGTATTGCATTGGAAGATCAATTGAAAACAACCTTTATCACTCCTTGGGGTTGTTATGCTTTTAGAGTCATGCCATTTGGTCTGACAAATGCTCCTGCAACATTCCAACGTTTCATGAACATGGTGTTTCAAGCATTCTTTGGAAAGACAATTAGGGTGTTCATTGATGATTTTTGCATTTATAGCTCAAAATCATTGCATCTACGAAGGGTAGAAGAAGGTTTAAAGAAGCTCTACGACATGGGAGGTCAACTCAACCCCGACAAGTGCCACATAGGTGAGGATGAAGTGATCTTGCTCGGTCACAAGGTTTCCTATAAAGGCATTGAGGTGGATCCTTCAAAGGCAAAGGCTCTTATTGAGCTCCCATCACCGAAGAGTCTTAAGGAGGTGATCTCTTTTATTCAGAAGGTGAAGTATATGTCACGCTTCATTCACTTAGCCTCGGAGTTGCTTCATCCTTTGGAAAAGTTGACACAACAAGTAGAATTTGCATGGTCTAATGAGCTTGAAGAGTATTTTTGTAACATTAAAGTCATTTTGTCAGAGCTACCAACACTCATGCCTCCTTGTTGGGAGTACACATTCTTTGTTAGCTCTAGTGTTGGAAGGGAAACAATTGGTGCTGTGTTGCTACAACAAGATCCCCACAGTACAAGGATGCGACCCATCTACTTTGCTAGTAGGGTCATGAATGCTTTGGAGAGAGACTACACAGAAGCAGAACTCATGATGCTTTCTCTCATGTTTGCGGCGAGAAAGTTTAGATCCTACCTACTAACAAAACCTTTTGTAATTCTCACTGCAGAAAATTTGTTCCCTTGGGTGTCATTTCAAATGAATCTTAGTACTAGGATATCAAAGTGGATTATGGAGTTGCAAGAGTTCCAATACTCTTTCAAGGTAGAAGATAGTGTGCGTGCACAATTGGCAGGGATTCTCACTTATAGGGTACATGAGAAGGAAATTAAGGTGCCTCATGTAAAGACCCTACCATTGCCACCACCAAAAAGTATTCCTAATGCTTTTACCTTGTTCTTTGATGGAGCTTTTCGTCGAGCCACAGGGAAAGCAGGGGGAGGGCTAGTATTGCTCAACCCAAGTGGAGAGGTGGTCATGAAAGAGAAGTTCAATCTACCAAGTTCAGCTAGCAACAATGAAGCAGAATATGACACTCTACTTCAAGGTTTGAAGATGTGCATTGGCCAAGGGATAAAACGTCTCATGGTAAAGGGAGATGCACTTCTCATTGTTAAACAGATTTTAGGCATTTGGGCATGCAAGAATGAAAGCTTAAGGACAAAAGTTCATGCCATTCGTAAGATGTTTAATCAGTTTGAAGAAGTGCAACTATATCATATTCCGAGGAAACAAAATGAAGATGCCAATTTACTTGCACAACAAGCAGTTACATGTGTTGAGAGAGAAGTGCAGGTCATCATGGTGGCAGCAGCTGTCAAGCAACCGAGATACCAGGGATTGGAGTCTTTGGCTCCCATTATCGGCTACATTTTGGAGGGTGAGTTTCCACAAGACTTCACGAAGGCTCAGAAGAGGAGACTCATGAAGAAGGCAGGTTTCTATCTCTTCCTAGAAGGCTCCCTCTATCAAAAAGGGAAGGATCAAGTGTGCAGAAGAGTACCAACTATCGAGGAAATTCCAGCCATTCTAAAAGGTTTGCATGAAGAGGCATGTGGTGGTCATTTTTCCCAAGAATCAACTGTGAAGAAGATTTTGCTTGCGGGGTATGTTTGGCCAAGCTTGCATGTGGATGTTCAACATTGGTGTAAAAGCTGTCACAATTGTCAGATAAATGGAAATAGAAGGTTGGTGCATGGCCCGAGGCAAATAGTTCTTGCAAATGGACCCTTTGAAAAGTGGGGCATTGATGCTATGGGTCCTCTGCCTAGGACAAAAAATGGTAAACTCTACATTCTAGTGGCTGTAGACTATATGACTAGGTGGGTGGAAGCTCAAAGTGTGGCAAGAGTTAATGAGAGGACAGTTAGCAAGTTTGTGTACACTCACATTTGTTGCAGATTTGGCACACCTTTGGAGATCGTTTCTGATAATGGTCCAGGATTTCGGAAGGGCTTGCTCACAGAAGTTTGTAATGAGCTTCACATTCTACATCGGCATAGCACACCCTACTATCCTCAATCAAATGGTTTGGTAGAGAGGGCTAATGGTGTCATTGCAGGAATCATTAGAAAGATGGTGCAAAACAAGACAAAATTATGGGATAACTTCTTGGATGGTGCCTTGTGGGCATATCGAACCACATATAGGGAAGCCACGGAGTTCACACCATTTCACTTGGTCTATGGTCAAGAGGCTTTGCAACCTATCAAGCTCAACATTCCAACAATGCGACTTCATGGCAAATCAGCACAAGATGATCAAGAAGCATGGATGGATCGACTTCTTACCTTAGCTGAGCTTGAGTGGAAAAGAGAAGCAGCATACGAGTGCTACAAGAGGAAAGCTATGCAGGCGAAGGAGAAGCTTGACAAGAAACTAAAGGACAAAGGCATCAATGAAGGAGATCTGGTGCTAAGGTATGACAATCGACTCGATAATCGTTTTGATGCCAAGTTTGAAACTAGATGGCAAGGGCCATACATAGTCAAGAAGGCTTTCAATTCAAGTTACTATCAGCTTATGGACTTGAATGGTAAAGAGCACTCCAGGAAAGTAAACGGGTATCGCTTGAAGCCCTATTTGAGTCGCCTTCTACCAAAGGATCTACCAGAGCAAAAGGCAACTATCCCATGTAAGTATTGTTCCATGAAGCATGAGTGTAACACAAGCCAAAATTCTAAGGGGCCAAACAATGAAGATCTCGTCAAGGACTCTGAAGCACTCTCTTTGGAAAAGATGCTCTATGATGGTACATGAATATACCATCATCCTGGGGGAGGGCTAATGATAGCCGTTTTTCGGCTCTCCATAACTACCATAGTAAGTTACTCCACCCTACCAAATTCACCCAAACACTATGGCTATCCCTACCATTTCACTGTAAATAGGCGTGTGTGAATTAGGGGACTTTTTTCATATCTTCTTAAAAAACCCTCAGCTAGCTAGTCACTGGGCTAGGTGAGCCAAAAAAAATAAAACTAAATAAAAAAATAAAAGTATATTATGGACTCTTTGTGTGTAAATATTTCATTGTATATATGGCTTAAATATAGGGATTTTTTATAATTATTTTGGTATTTTATTTAAATATTTCTACTTAGGTGTGTGTTTTATTAAACCTATGTACACCTTCTTTCATCCTCTTATACCATAATTATATATTATTTGCCAATATGTACATACTCTAACCTCATTTTTTTCCTTTATACAAATCACTCCCACATTTTCACCCTCACCCTCGTGAAAACAAAAAATTGATTTCTACTCATTAGTTACGTTTATTATATTATTTACTTGCATACCTTTTCCTCTTTCACCCAAAATAATTCAAGGAGGGACCATATCATATGATTCCAATATCTTTCCATATCCATAACTCCTCCATATTTTTATTATTATTTTTACTCATTATTCTAACACCATGTGCTCATTGAGCTAAAGTCCATGAATAGTCCATACACTAGTCCCACCATGTATATATTTCTTATTTCACCAATAATCCTCCTCCATGCATGGGTCAAGGGCAACTTGAATACTTTGTATTATAATATGACAAAGGAGGGGCTCACTCTTGGATGCATTGTACAAATTCAACAAAGGAGGGGGCCACATAAAGACTTTTGCAGGCATAAAAAACAGGCTTTTTGGTGAGAATTTTGGCACCTATCTCCACTCCGAATTTGGAGCGGTGGTCAAAAGAGAAAATGTAGCCCACGCTCTGAATAATCACCTCACATTTTTTCATGATTTTTGGAGCTACCACCGGTGAGCTATGATTTTTTGAGTGGACCCCAGTCTGCCCACTTTTCTCACAAGTAGCCCTTAGTCTTCTCTCACCCTTCCACACACCTACTCACTCTTACACATCCTTCCCTCTCCTTCCCCCACTCAAACCTGCAATTTCCATGGCTTCTCCCACCCTCTTCACCATTACCCTTCTCTCTCATTCCTATAGTTCTTTTATGAACCTCTACATACATACACCCTCTCCATGTCTCTCTCTATTGCTTCTATGTTACAATTTCATTTACCTCTCCTAAAATATCTAAAATTCAGCATCTTAACCATGATAAATTCTGCAAATTGAGGATTTTTCATCAACAAATCCTCTTTTCATCGTGGTGGTCAACCGTGGCGGCGGCGTAAAGAAGCGAAGAAGAAGAAGAAGACTAGCAGTCATTTTTTCCACAATCTACACAAGGGTGAGTTCAAGCTTCTTCAAAGCTTCACCATCTCAATGATTCTCTTTTAATTCACCCCTCTTCCTTCATCAAATCAACTCACTCTACCCATTGTAAATGTAACATTAACTTTCTAGTGATTACTAACGACTAACATACTAACACAAAATAGCATTGACCTAACCATAAAAGACACCTCACCTCAAGACATGTATAGTAACTCTCTCTCTCTCTCTCTCTCTCTCTCTCCCCTTCCTTAAAACCTACTTTCACCTTATCTACCATCAATAATGCTCTCTTTTGAGCCCACACCCATGACTCAAGCAGACAAAGAAGGCCCGTAATGTTTTGATATTCAAAAAAATCATAATCCTGATTTGTTAGCTTGTAAATTAGGATTTTCAATAATCTTAATGAGGGGTCTCCAACCTATAAATAGGCCCCTCTCCTTCTTGTAAAACAACCTCCAATATCTCACATAGCACCCCAACACTCTATGCGTGAGGAGAGACTTAGGTGTAGCAACCACTTGTGAGCTTCACTCTTGGTGTGAGAGAAGCCTTCAAGCTACACATTGCAAGTGAGAGAGCGTGAGTTCCACAAATCTCAAAACCACTATTGTATATGCTCCTTCATCATCAATAAATTGAGGTTTGGTGCATCAGAGGAGTGATTCGACGTTCAAATCTTCGTCCTTCCATTTGTGCAATACGGTTTGGTGAATTCAAGGTGACTTGTGTATTTGAGTTTTATCGGTTGATCTTGATTTTAGAAAGTGTTTTAGTGTGTTTTTCATTGCCAGTTTTGTGTCCATTGTAAGAGGGTATTGTGGTGAGAGGTCTCCCACACCCTAAGACAGTGTGTGTGTGTTTTGGCAATGTTTAGCAATCACTAAGCATTGAGTGAGTTTATACAAGTTCTACGATAGCATCATAACGAACCATCTCCATTTGCAAGTCACAAATACGGTATTACGCAAGATCCTTTTCTCTCTCTCTTCCCTTTGCTCTAGCTCTCTCTGGTCCAGTTTGTGTGTGTCTTGGTGTGAGGTTGTTTGTGTGTGTTGTGTGGTGCATCTTCTTGGTTGTGCCAAAATCTCTCTTGCGTCCTAGTTCGCATACCATAACTAGGTGGTGCCCCTATCTTGTTTGGGTTTGGCTGTGGGTTTGTTGTTGTGTTGTGCTTGTGGTTGCCCCAGCCCCAATTGAGCAGCACGGGAGCCTTGAGGGGTGTTTAGAGGTCGCCTCTCTTGTTGCCCGCCCCAGACCGCCTCACCGTATTGGCTAATCTGACTCATGGCCTTGGTCTCCAGTGTTGCTGCAAATTGTTGCAATTTTATATCATCACCATATACAGTGTGATGTCTACTTGCTTGCCACATGGTCTCAAATTGAGCCACATGACAATTTGTATCCTCACTGGACTTTCCTATGAACTTTTCTTCCTTACGCTTGGGGTTAGGAGGTGGTTGAGCCATAGGGGGGGGCTGAGGTACTCTCCTAGGTCTCTGCTTGGTAGATACCTGTAATGGGTCAAAGTGGAGTCTTCTTCTAGTCCTTGAAGATCTTGTTGTCAAGAGTAAAGCTCCAAAAAATTGCCTCACTTGCCTGCCTTGTGATGCTCTTGAACTCTATCCTACCTGAATTTTTTACTGTAATCAGAGTCATCTATGTCTCCTTGTTCCTCTATGACTGGGCCATATTAAAAAGGATCATTATTTCTTGCTTGGGCTTCATCCCTTGTGTAATACACTCAAGATGCCCTTTTATGTCCCTCTGACATACATCATCATTCAGTAAGACCACAAACAACCCTGAATGCTATCTGAGAAGATAATTGGACACAACAAGATTTCCAAAGGTATTGGGGTTAATCAACACAAGCATCCTACTCACACACATACTTGTATACAAAGAAATGAACACTCAATTCATAATCAGAATACTGCATAAGACAGAATAAGAAACTTCAGACTGAGTAAAAATAGAATCAAAGCGAGTTCACACATTAAAAAGCTTCACTGTTGAACACTTGTACATCCCTTCTCTCCCGTATATACAACTACATCTATCTCTACCAAGTTATAACTGCTCTAACTGAAACCTTCTTGACATGACCATCCGATCTAACCAAAATCCGGCTTGCAATATCTGACCAAATAAAAGTTTGATTTATCATATTTCAATTCACATAAATCGGATTGAGCATCAATTTAGTTAAGTAATGACCCTTTCAACATTTGCATAGACACCTAGGCCGCTCTCTGCTCGTAGGGACGTAAGTTTCTCTCTATTCTAATGAGAGATCATATGGCCCTACATAAGCTCAAGAAGCATAGATTGCATTCTATTGTAATGAGAGATCCTATGGACCAAGAGCCATAGGACTCAAGAGCCTTAGGTTTCCCTCTGATCAAAAGAGAGATCTGAACATGGCCCTAGGGCCAAAGTGTACCAATGTATAAGCTCAAGCACCATAGGTTGAGAGTGATTATGGCTCTAGGCCCATAGCGCTACCATGGTGCCCATATAGGTACCCTTGAATGGCCTACATTGTCTTGGAGAAATTTTACATTGACACCCTATGTTTTTTGGGACACATGACATTGATCATAGTTTTCTTGAAGAAAACTACATAGGTACTCTCTGTATGTGTCTTGAAGACTTTGCAATGTCTTAGAATAAACCTTTTTATGGTCTTAGGGCTATAGGGATAAGATTTTTTATAGGTATAAAATGGAGAAAACTTTATAGCGTTAGGCCTATAGGATGCACCTCTATATTTGCACCATGTGGCACAAGGGCCATAGGATTTTGAGAGTAGAGAGTGTTGATAATAATTTTCTTTAAGAAAACCATATTTAATCCTATGGCTTTGTGTTGGTATCTTTAACAATCTATAAGAGCCTAAAATATGTCTACCTTTGCCTTTAGGGCCATAGGATAGGATTTTTTCTATATATAATACGAAGAGAACTCTATAACCTTGGGATTGTAGTAGGGTACTTTTTGAATGTGTCACCCTCTGGTCCTAAGACCATAGGACATATACGGAGTACTGTAAAACCTCAAGATTGTAGGGTAACTTTTGCACATATAAAAAAGAGAGGACTCTATAACCTCAACACTGACTTTTGGCATGTAGCACCCTATGGCCCTAAGGCCATAAGGTGGTTTTTGTATGTACCACTATATGGCACTAAGGACACATACCATTTATGGAGTACTTATACATGAAAAGAACTAATATATAGCCTTTGGACCATCAGTGAAACAACTTGTTTGCCTAATTTCTTAGCGTTTTGTAGATCCTCAGGACAAAGGGTGCCTTCTATGTTTGTTGGAGCCTTATTGACCTAAGACCATAGGGTGGACAAGGTGCCCATTAAGAGAATAACATAATACATATTAAAAGTATCTAATGGCCCCAAATATAATGGTGGACTAAGTGTCCTTCTAGAGCATCCATGTTTTCACCCTTTGGTTGTGGAGCCATAGAAGGTACCCTCTATATGATTTTTATGACCATAACATGCTTTGTTTTTAGCCTAAGGTATTGTAGCCTTATTTTTATGTATTCGTAAATTAGAAACCTAAGGATCAAGGGCCATAAGGGTTCACAATAACAAGAACATAGTTAGAAAACCCTATGGACTTATGGCCATAGAGTGACAAAGGTGCCCTTTAACATCCTTATGTACTATAAGTGAAGGGTACTCAATGGACGCAAGACCATTGGTGACCGAACATATTTGTAAGAAATCTATATTGGGAATCTATGGCCAAGGGCAATAGGGTACCCATTGTACGGTTTTATGAACATAACATGGTAATATTTGAACATAATATCCCGTAGTGTTACATAGATCCTATTTCTCTTTGCTTCCTAGTGTCACTTGGACCATCACACAGGACACCCAAAGAAGCTAAAAACATGTGATGCTATTAATACACATCTTGAAGATTCATAAAAAGCTAAACTATGCTATCCTTATGGCCTCAACACCACAGGGTCCTTTGCAAGTATATACTATAAAAGGAATTTTGAAATTGAACAATAACCTATGTACTTATGAAAATGGAAGGGTACAAATAATAGTAACAATAGTTTTTAAAGTGCAAAGGGGAGCATTGAAAAGAGAATCAACAATAGCTTTGTAGGTGTTTGTTTTAAACAATAGATAGATTACCAAGTCTTCATCTTCATGTTTTTCTTGAATTTAAACTCACGTGATCACATAAAATTCTTTTGTACATTATTAAATTTGATAACACGTTTACTTTTTTTTAATGTTCTTAATAACCACTTATATAAATTTGGTTGTATGACAGAATCCTCAAAATTATTGGATGCTAAAGGTTTTAGAAGATTTGAAATGTTGGAACATCTTTAATATGTTAGAAAAACATCCTCAAGAAACTTAAATTGGAGGCCAACATGTAATGTGTTATGTAATCCCTCGAATAAAGATCTACTGTGAAAAATGTTAAGATGCTATGAAATGCTATAGGTAGAGAAGAGGCAAAGGGGTTTTGTCCACTACATGCACTATCATGTAGACGTGGGTGTGTAGATTTCTTGTACCCACAAATATAGGCATTGACCAATAAAGAGAACATTATAACCCGGTGATTTTGATTGGACATGACTAGAGAATGTGAGGTAGTTTATAATGTGAACAAAATGAGAGAGAGAGAGAGAGAGAGAGAGAGAGAGAGAGAGAGAGAGAGAGAGAGGAAGAATGCCAATAGAAGATTAAATTTGTTGTCCAGGTTATAAGGTTTTTACCCTCATTATGACTAGTGACGAGGATGTGGGGCCATCCAACTGAAACACCTATCTCTCAACGAGGATCTTATGTCCTTGTAATCAATGCAAGCATGATGTGAAATGGACAACACGCGTTTCTTTGCAGTACGTTCGCAAATTTGGAAAGTTTGATCCATCTTTTATAAATCGAGTTGTTGCCAATTATAACTCGTCGAACTCTGACGCTGGCCAACAGGCAGCAATCTTGCAACCCAATAGACGTGCTTGCAGGTGCTTTGGTCAAGCAGCATATGTGAGCCCACAAGATGTAGCCTCTAACAGCTCGGGGGAAGATCATGCACACCACATTCCGAACGAGGCAATGTTTGAGCCTGAGATTGATGAAATGATTGAGACAATCATGGATTCAGAAAGGCTTATCTATGATGATATGAAAAGTGTAGCTTAGCTATTATCATGTGTATACATGCAGGGCTTCAAACAAGCGGATATAGAGCATGTGTCACATGTGGACCTAGACTGAATGCACGTCGGGCGCCCTCATTGAGGAAGAAAATCAACAAAGGTTATCAAGTGTACCTTCCAGAGAATCATGTGTGACGCGACGGCTTTTTGGGAAGAGAGCCATCGTGGATGTCTGCACAAGAATGGTTAGAGCAGAAGGAGATATGTGATGACGGTTTGCTCCCAAGGATGAAGAGACTCTCTCTATGGTACGAGTTACCATATTGGGCCCAACTCATAATCATTCACTTGCTCGATCCAATGCATATTCAAGAATGTGGGTAATCTTCTATGGGACCATCTGACTGTGAAGAAAGATACTTTGAGAGCTAGGTTTAACCTTAGAAATGTGGATCATATGGAGCAATATTGGCGGTAGATAGCATTCGATGGATCGATAAAAATCCCTAAAGCGCCATGGATTTTCACAGGAGCCCAAGAATGCAAATTAAAAGAGACGATTTGATCTTTGTGGACCCCTACTCGCATAATGCACTCGCTCCAAACGTGTTTTACTAAAGAAGGAAAGCTTAACGGTTTGAAGTTACACGAATGGCATAAAACGTGTCAGGTATGTTCATAGTGGAATATATCATAGTGGGAATTGTGTAGAAAATTTGTGTGGAGACTTAACTATCATTGCTGCACGTGTTTTGCAATTTATTTTACCGGTGTCCATTGAGGGATGCTTGTCTCTTGACGTCCGTAACACAATCTAAAAAATTGCGAAGTTGGTGCAATGGATCTCACAAAAGGAAATCAACGTAGACTCCATACCATTCGCCAAACTAAACGCTGCGGAGGTTGTATGCATGTTTGAGAAACACTTTCCTACTACCATGCTAACCAATCAAGTGCATCTTCTTGTTCACACAGTTGATGAGGTGGAAGTAGCTGGCACATTACATTTCAGATGGATGTTCTTTTTAGAGCATTTCATGAAAATGCTCAAGGGATATGTGCGTCAGAAGGCACGTCCGAAGGGTAGCACGGTAGAAGGTTGGTTTGTATCAGAGTCCCTACTCTACATTGGAGAGTGGTTAGCATTTCATGAAAATGCTCAAGGGATATGTGCGTCAGAAGGCACGTCCGAAGGGTGGCATGGTAGAAGGTTGGCTGGTATCAGAGTCCCTAGTGTGCATTGGAGAGTGGTTAGACGGATTTGATAAAGCCTAGGACATATCTCGGATTGAGCGCATATCTGGGATTGTCATGTGCAATCTCGGTGTTGAGAAGAAGATGATGGAATATCTAGAGGCTAAAATCTACTGATTTTGCATGCTTCACAATCTAGTGATGCAAAAGTGGATTTCACAATCTAGTGATGCAAAAGTGGATTTCACAATATGAGGATGCAAAGCAAGAGTGACAAAGGGCACGAATCGAGTGGAGATGACCACCGATACACTATCCGATGGGTCTGGAGAGCCTACCAACATTCATGAGCTTAAGATGGTTGCACAACCAATTGAAAAGCGCACAACAGTGCCGTGAATAAGTGACTAAGGAGGAGTGGGAGTACTCTCGGCGTTGCACGACCAAGGTAAGTTTGCAATGTATGACCAGTGACTTTGTAGATGTTTGAACGGCCACTCATAATCTTTGTTGGTTGTAGTATAAGTTATATACAATAGCATGGTGTAAAGGTCAACATTTTAGGGTGGAACGGATCGACAAAAAGCATTTTACTCAAGATGCAGATCCTGTGGTGGCGGAACTCACTTACTTCGGCACGCTACAAGAGATTTGGAGGATCGATTACACAGGATTTTTTGTAGAATTGTTCGACGTGCAATGGTTCAAGATAATCATGGAGGGACGCAACGCTATTGTGCGTAGAGGAGAGTCTGGTTTTTTTTGAGGTGGATTCAGCTAAGAAATGGACTGACCTAAGAGACACTTTTGTACTACCCGAGCATTGTGAACAAGTATGTATGTAAATAGTTAACATCCAATTTTAGAAGTTATGTGCTTGGCAGCTCTTATGTAAGTTATGTGGCTCTGGCAGGTGATATTTCATCCTACAAAGTCTACATCAAACTGGTGGTACGTCATAGAGGTAGCCCCTCTTAGTGCACGAACATATGAAGGCTACCATGTGCCAATCACAGCGGCATCAATGGAGGAGATCGAAGAAGATGCTCAGTCAGAAGCCGCTGAGGTGGTGCCAGACGAGCATGAAGCTGCTACTCTCTATGGGGTGCATGCAAAGGATCTACAAAATGAAACAGAGGACATCTGTTTAAACGGATAGCTCTATATAGATATAGGAAGTGATGTTGAGCTTTGCGAGGATGAGAGAGAGACCTCTTAAATCCATACATATTGTATTTGAATAATTTAAATCTTTTTTACAATATATATTATATTCACGTGGCTTTTTGTCCATTTCTATCTGTATGCGTTGACGAAGGAAATTTGGAATGGCGGCCTCTACACCAAAACAAACTCCATTGCGCCACAAGGGAAATGAGATGAGGGCACCACCTAGTCTTGGAAGCGTGAACTAGGACCGCTACACGAAGACAGAGAGAGAGAGAGAGAGAGAGAGAGAGAGAGAGAGAGAGAGAGAGAGAGAGAGAGAGAGAGAGAGAGAGATCACTATGAATGAAGCATTAACCGTGGTGTGTGTACAAGGAATGGATGACTTCAAACACTCCCAACAAAAATAGCATATAGATTACCAAACAATCACTCAAGGATTAGCCAAGATCACATCAAGCACTCTCACACGCATATAAAACATTTCTCTTAATTAACATAAGTAAGAGGAGGAGAGGTTACTAGCATGAAACAATTTGCACTCTAGAATGTGCAAGAATAGAGTGAATGAATGAGCTTATGGGCTCATGGTGAGTGATACAAAGGCTCAATGGGCTGAGGGAGGCTTGAAATTACAAAGGGGAAGGCCTCTTTATATAGGAAAGAGAGTGATTAGGAATGAGGTTAAGATACAAGTGTAATTTGTACAAATGAAGCTTGATTAGGGACATTCAACCAATGAAGAAGCTCCTTCCAAGTGATTTGTTGACCAATTAGCTCCATCATCACTTGTGTTGTCTTCACTCCTTCCTCCATAGCTTGAGTCCAAGAGCTTCCTTATTTTAAAATGTAAAGAATCTACATAAAATCAATACATATCTAGTAATAATAGAAAGGGGTTGAGTGAGAACTTATGAATTACAACAAGATTAAGCATGACTTGAGAGGTGATTAGAAGAGGAACTTTGATGGGTTTTTGAGCTTGAGAGAGAGGAGGAAGGAGAGGAGGGTGAGAAGACTAATGGCTGATTTAAAAGAAGGTCTCAATGTGGAAAAGGAAGGGTGTGTGTGTGTAAAGGTAGGGGGGTGGTCTCCACCACAGTTGAAAAAACTGCCGTCCACCATTTTGGCCATATCTCCTAGACCGTAGATGCAAAAATTATTAAAAAAATATGTCCAGAATCTTCAGCTTGTCAGTTACAACTTTGATGAAGACAACTTTTCTTGGATTGGAGTGGAAGTATTTTTTAAAAATTCAACAAAATCATGTGCCTGGTTTCTTCCTTTACCAAGTCTTCCACTTGGGTCCCATTTGTTTGAATCATCATATGGCTCCAAAGCCATGATGATATGAGCCACTCATGACCCTTGAATCATGGGTGCATGGCTCCACAACCACATCATATCTTTTCTTTTCACATTTACATATTTTCCCTTCCCTTTACCACTAGGTTCTCCCTCTACCTTTCACCTCCGGTGAACTAGTCAAGAAAAAATCATTTTTTTAAAATTTTTCCAAGAGGTTGTTCTCACTCTTTCTTTTATTGTAAACCTCTAGAAGCAAGGAAACCCAACAAAATATGATAAACAAAAATTTGTGATAGGCTCGGATCATAGCCCCCCCAAACCTGGCTAGGGGTATTTATGCCTCTAGCCTACTTTCTTTGATCTTGAGCTGACCTTATCCTGATGTGATAAGGCTTTAGACGCCATCCATTTGTCCTGGTCTTGTGCACTTTACCATCAATGTCTTGAAGTCTGTAAGAGACATTTTTGAACTTTTTGGTGACCAAGAACGGGCCTTCCCATCGGAAAAGAAACTTTCCATCCTTACGAGTGTCGAAGCGATTGTCATATCGAAGCACCAGAGATCCCTTGTTGATGTCTTTGGATGCTAGCTTTTTGTTGAACTTTTTTCTGCGCTTCTCTGCTTCTTGAGAATAGTGGTTGATGGCTTCTTCACGATCCAATTGCAGCCTCTCTAGATCCATGATCCTTTGATGTACTTTCTCCTTTTGAGAGCCTACCTGGCTACCCAATATTCGAAGACTTGTTAACTTCACTTCAATGGGCAAAAGCGCCTCCTTTCCATAAACCAAATGAAAGGGTGTGTACCCTAATGTTGTTTTGAAGGAGGTTCTATAGGCCCATAGAGCTCCATTCAGGTGTTTGTCCCAATCTTGGCGCCTGGCATGTACCTGTTTGGTGAGAATTTTGCAAATGATTCCATTTACCTTTTCCACCAAACCATTGCACTGAGGGTAGTAAGGAGTAGAGTGTTGATGTTGAATATTTAGCTTCTTCATGAGTTCTCCTACCAACTCTGCTCTAAACCCTGGTCCTCTATCAGATAGTATTTCAAGAGGGGTGCCAAACCGGCAACAAATGTGGTCAAAGATGAACTGACTCACATCCTTAGCAGTAATTCTATTGGTCGGCATAGCCTCAGCCCATCTAGTCATGTAGTCTACTCCCATGATGATATACTTTTTACCTGACTGAGTGCGTGGTAGAGGCCCTATGGCATCAATTCCCCACTTCTCAAAGGGCCCATATACCTTTATTGGGTTCTGAGGTTCAGCTATGAGCCGTCGTGGTCTTGCTTTCTGACATTCATCACATGTTTGACACCAATATTTGACATCACGATGAAGACTTGGCCAAGTAAACCCAGCTTGTAGAACCTTTCTACTAGTGACGTCGTGTGCAAAGTGTCCTCCACACATATCATCGTGACAAGCTTTTAAAATCTCTTCAATTTCACTCTTCAAAGGAACTCTCCTAAGCACACTATCCTTACCAAGACAATACAAGTCATCATTTACTATGCGATACCTGGTAGCCTTCCTAGCTAACCATCGCCTTTCCCCTGCATTCAAGTGTTTAGGAGCCTCTCCTTGCTCCAGAATGTGCATAATATCTTCCAAGTCCTCCTTGCCTTGCTGAAGTGGAAGTTTGATGGCCACTGCTCCCACTATTGACTCATTTAACTTTGATGATGCTAGGTGGTCTGCATCCTTGTTCTGGTCTCTTGGTACATGATGTACTTGTGCCTCCCTAAATCTCCTCATAAGAGCTTTTGCTTCTCTCATTTTAGTAGAGAGACGAGCATTTTTGCAAGCCCATGTACCTTGCATTTGCCTTACCAAAAGCATGGAGTCACCAAAAGCGTTTAATCTCTTAATTGAATTATCGAGGCACCAGCAAAGGCCATGAATTAGAGCATGATATTCTGCTTTATTGTTGGAGTGGACATCTTCTAGAGTGATCCCTTCACCATGGATCCTCTCTCCCAATGGGGATAAGACCACGATGCCTGCAGCTGCCTTATCCTTGGTTCTCTTGTATGCTCCATCAAAGTAGAGGCTATAAGCATTGACCAAAGCCTCTAGAGCTGGAGGTGGCGGAAGTTCCTTTCTCTTCAAATGGCAAACTTTTTCATAGCACTTGTTTGTTAAAATGTCGGCTAAGCATGCTCGAGTTGTTCTTTCAACCTGTATTGTATAATCAAACTCTTGAAGTCGCACCACCCACTTTGCTATTTTGTCAGAGATTTCCATATGTTGTAGTGCATAGGGAAACATATCCTCCACAGTGATAATTACAAACCTCTTCGGCAGCAAGTATGGCCGAAATTTGGTTACCGCAAACATGAGAGCTAACACTAGCTGTTCCATTAGGGTGTAGGCCTTCTCTGTGTTTTCCATGAGGCGGCTAGCAAAATACACAGGCCTCATAAAGGAGGTTTTTGGATCTTTTTGTAGGAGGGCAGCACCAATGGCTTCTTCTCCCACACTAGGGTTTACAAAGAATGTTTCTTCCCAACAAGGTTGGAGGATTACAGGGAGTGACCCTAACATTTTTTTAATCTCTCTAAAATGCCCTTCACTTTCTTCACTCCAAACAAGCGTCTCTTGACGAGTCAGCTGTTGTAGAGGAAATATCACTTGGGAGAGTAAGTGTATGAATCTACTCAAATATCTTAGCTTTTGCAAGAAGGAGATTAATTGTTTGATGGAAGTTGGGGAAGGTAGATTTAGCAATGTTTCTATCTTTTCAGGATCTACCTCGATTCCATCAATGGACACTACATGCCCTAATAGTGTAACCTTGCTTTCCCCAATGTGACATTTGTCCTTGTTTAGTTGTCCACCCAGCTTAGCTAAACGAGTAAATCCTTCATCAATCTTGCCGAGATGCATACTTTTGGAGCTGTAAATACAAAAGTCATCTATGAAAACCCTTATGGACTTACCAAAGTAAGGTTGGAAAACCATGTTCATGAATCGTTGAAAGGTGGCTGGAGCGTTGGTGAGACCAAAAGGCATGACTCGAAATGCAAAACATCCCCATGGTGTGATGAAAGTAGTCTTTTTCTGGTCCTCCTCTGCAATGCGTATTTGAAAGTAGCCAGAGTAGCCATCACACACTGTGTATCTCTCATGGCCTGCTACTTCATTTAGAATCTCATCTTGAAATGGGAGAGGGAAGTGGTCCCTCTTTGTTGCAGCATTTAGTGGCTTGTAATCCACGCACACTCGCCATTTACCATTCTTCTTTGGCCTCACCACTACTGGGGAGACCCATTCTGAATCTTCTACTGGGTATATGAATCCTGCTTCTAAGAGTCTCTTCACCTCAGACAACAGTGCATTTTGTTGCACAACTCCCAATCTTCTTAGTTTTTGTACTACTGGCTTGCTCCCTTCTTTTAGATGGATATGATGCTTCACTGCCGTGACACCTGTAATGTGAGTGTAATCAGAAATAAACAATGATGCATGCTTCTTGAGAACATTTACATAACCCTCCTTTTCTTCTTCCTTTATATCCTTGGATAACATCTCCTCTAGGCTGGCATCCCACACATTCTCCATTTGGATCCTTGGGTTGTCTTCTGATGAGGTAGTTTCCTTTATGGTGACGCCCATGACTTCGAGATTGCTATCACTCTCTTCACTTGAACTCTCTTTCTCGTCCATGGATGAGGAGCATCCACTTGAGCTCCACTCATCAGCTGACGTCTCTAGTTCAAGGTTCTCTTGTCGCCCATTCTTTAGGTTATAAACCACCTTCCGACTATGGCCACCCATGCGAGGCCTCAACTCCAAGTCTCCTGTTGCCCAATCTTGCCTAGCTCCTATACCCATAAGCCAAGGTCGTCCTAAAATAAGGGGGTATCCTTCTCCCTTTACTGGCATCACATAAGCATCAACCTCTGTAGTGATTCCAAAAACAGAAACTCTCACAGCTTTCACTACACCCACACAAGTGACAGAGACATTATTGGCCATTTTTGCCCTAAAGTTTGATGATTCCATTACCTCTAAAACCAATTGATGCATTAGCTTTTCTGTCATGACACAAACCTCTGCTCCACTGTCTATGTAAGTTTTTGGAATCCGTTGTCCCTTGATTTGAGCCTCCACCAAAGGCACTATATCCTTGAGACCATATGCTTTGATTACACTTACTAGCTTACTTCGCTTTGCCCTCGTGCTCACCATTTTTGACCATTGTCGTCGAATCTTTGGGGAGATATGAAGTAGTTGTGGCCAAGTAATCTTTGGTCCTTGAGAACTCACATCAGCTGTCAAGTCATAGGGTTGTGTCCGAGATCCCATAGGGAAATCAGAGATGTCAATTTGAGACCTAGTACGGGTCTTTCTCTTCTTGGCTTCATCTTTAGTTGCCCGAGATGTACTTCCTTCATTGCTTGCATCCTTGCTTGTTTCTTTACCTACTTCATCTTGGACACGCACACGTTTGATAGGCATTGTAGCCACTTCATCTATCTTCATCTTCCCTTTAGCTATTTCTTCCTGGTTGCTTCTGCCCTTGAGGACCTCCTCCATCCTTATGATGCTCACATTTGGTTGAGTAGCAGGGGCTTGAGCTTGAGCACGAGGTGGCTGCAAAATTTGAGGTTGCGGTTGCTCTTGTGCTTGAGCTCTAGCACGGGGTGGACTTACTTGTTGTCGAGGACCTCTGACAGGGTAGTCATATCTTCTGGGATGAGGGCAATTATACATGCCGTGGCCAATTTCCCCACAATTGTAACACAACATTTCCCTTGCTTGACGTCGCATTGGTGGCCGATTCCCACCATTTCCCTCAATAGGCCTTCTTGCACCCTGCACAAGATTTACTCTCAACCCCTCTAGCTGGTTTGTGAGATTGTTTATTTGTTGGAGCATATCTTCTTGTTGACCTCTATTGAGGTCTGGTGCATTAGGCACATTTGGAGGTATGTGAGAAGCTTCCATAGTTGTGATATTGCCTCCCAAAGCTAGCTGGCCAGCTTGGGCTTGATAGAGAATCTTTCTATTCTTTTCCCTAGCAATTCTTAAGGCATCTTCAAAAGCATTTGGAAATTTTCCCTTTACCTTCTCCCTTAGCAAGGGGTACAAACCTGAGATGAATCGATCCTTTTGGAGGCAATTGGGAGCTCGCTCACCAGGGTTTAGTGAGTCTGACCATTGCCCCCAAAGTTTCAGAAAACCTTCCTCATAGGTTTCATAACCATGAGGGTCAACTTGATGAAGGGACAGAAGCCGTTGCCATAGTTCTTCTGCCGAATTGGCTCGTTGAAATCTTCGTAGGAAAGCCACCTTCAATCCCTCCCAATCAATTCTTTGGGTTGGATCTAGAGCCTGGAACCATACCCTAGCTTCTTCTTTGAGCACCAAAGGAAAAGCTCTCAATTTCAATGCTTCGTCATCCCTCCCGGAGACAAGGAAAGCCATCTCCAAGTTATCCAAAAAATCCCCAGCATTTTCCCACTACGCCCAAAAAAATTTGGGAAAGCCATCATAAAAGTGGGTTGCCTTCCTCTCAATACAGCACAAAGATGAAAACGTCTAGGCCCAAATCATATCTTATTAAGGGTAGAATAAATGGATTGATAGATGCATTAATCTCAGCTAGACGACGAGGGCCTAGTAAGTCCCTTATGATGTTTTGGAACCTAAGCTTTGTGCTAGCTATTATATGCAGAGTTTGTCTAGCAAGAGGTTGGAAAGGTCCATATAAATCCCTATGATTCATGGAGTATGCTTAAAGCAAGATGAAGATGTGAACATCAAAAGATACATTATACTCCAAAATAGGAAATATTATAGGGTCAGGGGACAGCAATATCTCTCTCAACCTCTCAGCTCCAAAATAGAAGACCAATCTTTGTTGGAAAAAAATCTTTCTATCAATGCGCACATTCACCCTAATATTCTGAACTGATTGAAAGTTGTGGAAAATGGGATTATTCATTGGTGCATTAATTACAAACTTCCATGAAGCACTTCATTGAAGTTGAGCTCTCTTGGATCCCACCATTTGAGAGATGCGAAGAATTTGCTCACCAGTGATTAGCCTAGCTTTGGTGTGACCATCTTCAGCTTTGTAGAGTTCATAGGGTTTGATGGCTACCCTCTCAACCACCTTGAGCCTTCTTGCTAGTAGTAGTTGGAGTGCATCACCATATGTAGCCTCTTGCCAATACCGCACCCCATTGATGTGTAGCTCCCCCTCCAAAAACTTGTTAATACCCGAGTTTGAGAGTGCTTTCACCACCTGAAGTCGAGGCTTCAAAGGAAGTGTTTTCACACTAGCCACAAAGCACTCCACACAATTTTTTGACCTAGGGACTTGATGACTACAAGATTTTCCTTGAAGCAAAGAAGGGTGTGTGTAGTTAACTCTCTTTACCCGCATACGTGCCGTTTGTCGATAAAGACGCTTCTTTTCTCGAGCTTCTTGGGGAGACCATAGTGGAAGTCTCGGAGAATTTGATGGATCTTCCTTCATAGGATTGATAGAGCACTGCTTGAGAACTCCTCCGTGGGGGCACCAATTTATGACGAAGGAAATTTGGAATGGCGGCCTCTACACCAAAACAAACTCCATTGCGCCACAAGGGAAATGAGATGAGGGCACCACCTAGTCTTGGAAGCGTGAACTAGGACCGCTACACGAAGACAGAGAGAGAGAGAGAGAGAGAGAGAGAGAGAGAGAGAGAGAGAGAGAGAGAGAGAGAGATCACTATGAATGAAGCATTAACCGTGGTGTGTGTACAAGGAATGGATGACTTCAAACACTCCCAACAAAAATAGCATATAGATTACCAAACAATCACTCAAGGATTAGCCAAGATCACATCAAGCACTCTCACACGCATATAAAACATTTCTCTTAATTAACATAAGTAAGAGGAGGAGAGGTTACTAGCATGAAACAATTTGCACTCTAGAATGTGCAAGAATAGAGTGAATGAATGAGCTTATGGGCTCATGGTGAGTGATACAAAGGCTCAATGGGCTGAGGGAGGCTTGAAATTACAAAGGGGAAGGCCTCTTTATATAGGAAAGAGAGTGATTAGGAATGAGGTTAAGATACAAGTGTAATTTGTACAAATGAAGCTTGATTAGGGACATTCAACCAATGAAGAAGCTCCTTCCAAGTGATTTGTTGACCAATTAGCTCCATCATCACTTGTGTTGTCTTCACTCCTTCCTCCATAGCTTGAGTCCAAGAGCTTCCTTAAATTAAAATGTAAAGAATCTACATAAAATCAATACATATCTAGTAATAATAGAAAGGGGTTGAGTGAGAACTTATGAATTACAACAAGATTAAGCATGACTTGAGAGGTGATTAGAAGAGGAACTTTGATGGGTTTTTGAGCTTGAGAGAGAGGAGGAAGGAGAGGAGGGTGAGAAGACTAATGGCTGATTTAAAAGAAGGTCTCAATGTGGAAAAGGAAGGGTGTGTGTGTGTAAAGGTAGGGGGGTGGTCTCCACCACAGTTGAAAAAACTGCCGTCCACCATTTTGGCCATATCTCCTAGACCGTAGATGCAAAAATTATTAAAAAAATATGTCCAGAATCTTCAGCTTGTCAGTTACAACTTTGATGAAGACAACTTTTCTTGGATTGGAGTGGAAGTATTTTTTAAAAATTCAACAAAATCATGTGCCTGGTTTCTTCCTTTACCAAGTCTTCCACTTGGGTCCCATTTGTTTGAATCATCATATGGCTCCAAAGCCATGATGATATGAGCCACTCATGACCCTTGAATCATGGGTGCATGGCTCCACAACCACATCATATCTTTTCTTTTCACATTTACATATTTTCCCTTCCCTTTACCACTAGGTTCTCCCTCTACCTTTCACCTCCGGTGAACTAGTCAAGAAAAAATCATTTTTTTAAAATTTTTCCAAGAGGTTGTTCTCACTCTTTCTTTTATTGTAAACCTCTAGAAGCAAGGAAACCCAACAAAATATGATAAACAAAAATTTGTGATAGGCTCGGATCAGCGTCATTGATTCATTGTATATAATGGTCTTTGCATCCACTCGAGGTACGTATGCTCTAGGTTTGTTCACACAAGCAGAGACAAAGAGCATTGCACTTCGAGTGGGATGGAGACTGCAGCTGCAAGCACCAAGCTAGAGTCCTCAATATAGATGCTGCTTGTTCCATCGCTAGATCTAGTTGATCTGGTGAAAAAGACACTAAGAAGCACTACTACTGCTTCTCAGCGTCTCCTTCACCCGCTCAATTAGATTTAGTGGTGGGGCAAGCAACGTCTATGAGCAGACCTTCGTGATGCAGCTTCAGTCTCCATTGCACCCGGAGCAGAGTGCTTTTACAAATTCACAGAAGGAACAACGATCATTGCACTTCGAGTGGGATGGAGACTGAAGCTGCAATGACAAAGCTAGACTACTCAATATAGATGCTTCTTATCCCACTGCTAGATCTAGTTTGTCTGGTGAAAGAGACACTAAGAAGCACTCCTACTACTTCTCGGTGTCTCTTTCACCCGCTCATTTAGATCTAGTGGTGGGGAAAAACAACTTCTATGAGCAGACCTTCACGATGCAGCTTCAATCTCCATTGCACCCGGAGCGTAGTGCTTTTACAAATTCACAAAAATTCAACGAAATCTCTCTACACAGGAATCCCTCCCCCCTTTATGAGTGCCCGCTCTCTCTTTCTCTCTCTCTCTCTCTACTTGTCCATGTTTAGTTCTCCATTCATTCAATATTAAGTTTAAATGTTCGTGTGTTTAATGTAGGTATGGATGATGAGTAGTTTCTTTCTTCTTTGTCACTCGAGCAGAGACAATGGTATGTGGAGTGTCATCGCTCTGGTGCACCATCGTGCGTTCCTACTCCTTTAGCGTCTCCCTCTATTTTGGAGCATTCAGCACGCTCTGAAGCTTCGGTGTCGACGAGATGATCTTCACACTAGTCTAGGCACCGGAGCTCTAGTGGTGGCAGCAGCGGTTGTTGTGGGGATGACACTACCGATGCCTTCACACCGCCTCGTGTTCCATGATGCTCTTTACCCTCCCTTTCTTTCCCCGCTCCCACACGAGCCATGGCATCACCATCTACACCAGGTTTTGCACGACTAACGGCCATTCCTAGCGGCTACACACCACTAGCTACTCCTCCAGGAGTGACTCCAGTCGACACTCCTCGCTTCACGGCCCAGACTCTAGTGGAGACACCTAACGTTCGTACCCCTGTCGACACGCTGCTAGAGACACTTATCGGAACACCCAGGTTCACGTGTCACCGGTGAGAGGGCTTGCCTTACTCCGTCGACTTCAGCGGCGGCATCATCTTGGATGATGAAGGCAAGAAGGTGATCTCACGCATGCGCGGTCTTTGCTCTCAGGTGTTTAGACACTACATGCTAAACACATGGAGTGAAGTACCAAGTGATTTAAAAGGCAAAGTCATCAGCATGCTGCATGACAAGTTTCCCGTTTCAACACGGGATGACCGCTTCAATGAAGACGTGATGAAGGTTCGAATGCGCGAATACTGCAAGCACAAGCGTTCGGGAGTGCAAAAAGCAATGAAGCATGGGTGAAAAAAACCAGATTGTCTGGCCAAAAAATATTGGAAGAATGCATAGAAATCAGTGCACAAGGATCCCGACAAGTGGAAGCAACATAAGGAGGCAACCAGAGCGCGAGTAGAGGCAGGGAGCTTGTACCACTTGGGGAGCGGTGGGTTGGCATTATTTGAGGCCGACTTTGTAAGTGTTTGTGCATTTCTCTTTAGGTTTGATAGTTTAGGGTTTAGGAGTTTTTAAATTCTAACATAATGGATTCTTTGTATGTTTTGATAGTGGTTTATGAAAGGATGTGACCCCACACTGTACAAGCACGAAGACGCAGGCATGAAGGTCTTAAACGCCTTGATGGACATTCTGAGTTCTTGCGGCGGCATGGTTAGTATTAGGGTTTACTCTTTTCTATTTGTTGTATTGTTTTATAAATTATATGTTTATACTTATAGAAAGCTGTCTTTTTCTTTTTTTTTGCAGAACTCGGCAGCCCCTTTGACATGATCAGATGTCTCATTAGACGACATCAGTTTAGCCGTAGCTAGATAGCATTAGTTTCCTTTTGTCATATCATATGTATCATGAGATGACGTTTATACGTCTTTTTGAAAACCATGTATATTTTTTGAATAATGACAATGGTGTTGTAAGTATTATATTTGCAAAGTTTAACAATCAAGTGATTCTGCCTATGATGTGTACAATTGTCATTGATTTACTTTCATCAATTTACTTTTGTCAGTTTTGTATCTTTATTTTGCAAACAATACTATGGATGATGGAGTTAATGGTTATATTGTCTTGCGGGTAACTACTTTGGGTCTATATCTAAGCTTCCACTTTTTTTCAAAGGTGAATCTGGGCTTATCTTATATTCATTTAGGTTTACTCAATTATCAAAACATTCAATATGGTTCATGGATGGTAGGGCATTCAATGCCCTTTCACCAAAAAAAAATTCCCTCGGGTGTCGCTATGACCGTCGCTATATAAGGCTCTACAGCATCACTATAAATGTCGCTATAGGTGGCCTGTAAACATCGCTATGGTCGTCATTGTCTCTATATAACGACATCTATAGCGACCGCTCTAGCGACGTCCATAGCGATATTCCCATGTCTACGCTGTTAGCGACGGTCTTAGCAACGTTGAGGAGTATAAAAACCCAATGTATTTCCGTCGCTAAACAGCATCACAAGTGCACACAACCTCTTGTAGTGTTTGAAATTCTTTAGCTTTTGGACCTTCGCCATGTAGGGTAGGATTTGCGATGTCCTCCCCTCTTGTATTCTCTAGGAGAATAACCATAGATTTTGTCGGACGAGGAGAAAGGTGAAGAAGAAGGAGACGAGGGTGACCTCTTTCTTGCCCTTTTCTTTCTTTTTTTTCTCTCTTCCCTTTTGGAGTGACAAGGAGAAGTACTACGGGTTGACCATTTCCTCTTGGGAGGAGTTGGTGACCGTCTAGACCGCCGCCTTTGTGGAGCCACATCTTTAGAGGAACTTAGGGATTCATTACTTTCGCGTTCTTTGGACTCCTCCTCTTGTATGGGAGAGAGTCTTCTTTTGGGGTTCTCATCAAGAGGCCTCCTAAGCTCTCTCTCCTCTTAGAGAGGAAGGTAAATCCCATAAGCACGAAATTATTGAGTAACTTTGGCTTGAAAATCAAGGTTACCCATAGCTTGAAGCAACCTAGTAACAAGATAATTGACAAACATGGGGGAATCATCATTAGCTCCTTCATGTGAAACATACAACTTATCAATGCTCATTCTAATCTCTTGATTATCCTCAAACATGCTAATTAAACATATGTATAGAATACTTTGTCCTTTTGTAACATCAAAAACCTTATTTGCTACCCTTGTTTAACTTTGAAAATCAATTCTCAAGCAGTTACACCCGTGAATTATACACTATTGATTGCAAAGACTAGTGGACATGGTCTAACCTTACTCGGTTAATTACGGTTCCTGTTGAGCTTACTCGTAGCTCAATAATGGTAAAGCCAAACAAAATCCCCGTAGTTCTAAATGGTGTACCTTGAACCAAGTCCTTCTTAACCAAGATAATAGATTCCTATCCCACTTACCCTATTTCAATCAATAGGCCCAATCTTTCATGGACAACTTAAGGAACTCTCTTCTTAAGCAAGAAAATAAAAACGAATAGCTCTAATACCAATGCAATGGAAATGGCCTATGAGCTTTGAGAATAGTGGAATTAGGAGAATTAAAGAGATCTTTTTTGTGAGGTTACTTTGAGAACATAGAGGGTTAACTTAATTGATGGTAGCAACATAACCATAGTACTTAATTAACTTGGCATGAACAATAATTTTGTAAGAGAGAGTGTTTAGAGAACTTGACAACAGTTGAGGACCGGATTTATGTGGAGCCGGTCCCCCCTCCAAAAGGCTTTTGTATTATAAATTCTCCCATCAAGAGAGACTTGCTACAATACAATCTTTGTCTTCCTTGTGACCTAGGTGATGCAATGAAGATGGAAAGATTCATGCATCACGAGCATAACATAGACTTTGCAAAGAGCATTAACTATCCCAAGCCTCAAATGCCTTCAAAGGTGGAGAGAGAGCTAGTGGGGAATGAGGTTAGGGAAGAGGAAGAAGAAACATTCATAGAAGAAAGAAATAGTTCCTCAGTTATCATCACTCTTCTTGCTAGCATACATAATAGCATAGTAATGACGATGGAGAAGAAGGAAAGTTTAAGCATTGAAGCATGGCTCTTTGTTGGATTTGCAATCCATGGTGAAGAGTGTTGGTGTAGGCTCTCAACTTCTCAACAAGCTTGGAGAAGGAGATGGAGTTCTTGCACTTCACCAAGTGAAGAATGAGAGAAAATGAGAGAGAGTGTGAGGGAGCATACCCCTGAAGCACACCCCTTGCTTTCTTTGCTCAACCCCATCTTGTATCTCATGCTTGAAGCTCATTGGATGCCTCCAGGCCTAGCCAATCACATGCAAGAGGCATATTAAGCAACAAGGGTAACATAGGTTGTCCTCTATTTTTATGAGAGGTATTATGTCCCTAGGGCCATAACATGACACTTCATAAGGTCAAGGGCCATAGGTTGTCCTCTATTCCAATTATAGGTCTTATGGCCCTAGGTCCATAGGACTACATGATACATATTTAGGTGCCCTTGAATGGTATAAATTCTTTTTGATATTATGTACACTGACACCTTGGCCACCCTCTGGCCCTAGGGCCTTAGGTTTCACTCTATTCTTATAAGAGATTCAATGGACCTAGGGCCATAGGATCTCTCAGGGTGCCAATGTAGAAATTCAAGGGCCATAGGTCGCGCTCTATTGTAATGAAGGATCCTATGGTACTAGGGCCGTAGGTCTACCATGTACTCATATAGATTCCTTGAGTAGCCTACATTCTCTTTGAGAGCTATTGCATTGATACCTTGGCCACCCTATGGCCATAGAGCCATAGGTTTCTCTAAATTCTAATGAGTGATCATATGGACTTAGAGCCATAAGATGTGAGTGTGTAACCTCAAGGGCCAAAGGTTTCCCTCTCTTCCAATTAGAGATCTTATGGCGCTAGGGCCATAGATCTGCCATGGTGCCCATGTAAGTGCCCTTGAATGGCCTAAATGCTATTTGAGAGCTTTTACATTGACACTTAGGTCACCCTATGTCCCTAGGACCATAGAGTGAAAATGTAATATCTCAAGGGACATGTGTTTACCTTTGTCATAATGAGAGATCCTATGGCCCTAGGGCCATAGGGTAGGTACCACTAAATGGCCTAGATGCTCTTTTATACCTTTTACATTACCTAGGTCATCCTCTAGCCCAAAGGCCATAGGTTGACCTCTATTGTAATGAGAGATCATATGCTCCTGGGGCCATAGAATACCAATGTATAAGCTCAAGGGCCATGTCTTACCCTCTATTGTAATGAGAGATTCAATGGCCATAGAGTTGTAGGTTCTCCTCTATTCTAATGAGAGATCATATGACACTAGGGCCTTAGGGTGCCAATGTACAAGCTCAAGGGCCATAAGTTCCCCTCTAATCTATTGATAGATCATGTGTCCCTAGGCCCATAGGGCTGCTATGTTGACCATGTAGGTGCCCAAAAATGACCTAAATACTTTTTGAGAGCTTTTACTATTGGGGTTAATTAGCACAAGAATCCTACTCACACACATACTTGTACATAGAGAAATGAATACTCAATCCATAATCAGAATACTGCATAAGATAGAATAAGAAACTTCAGACTGAGTAAAAACAGAATCAAAGCAAGTAACAACTTCATTGTTGAACACTTGTACATCCCTTCTCTCCTGTACATACGACTACTTCTATCTCTAGAAAGTTATAACTGCTCTAGCTAAAACTTTCTTGAGATGAACATCTGACCTAACCAAAATCCGACTTACAATTTCTGACCAAAGAGAAGTCTCACTGAGCATAATCCAATAAGATATGATTCATCATAAATTTGACTAAGCATCAATGTAGCTAAGTAATTACCTTTCAACACATGGCACGTCCCCGTGGTGGATTTCGTGGAGATTCGACTTGGACTTACATATCTCTTGATCAAAAAAGAACATGACCACAAAGAAAAATTCCAAAAAAACTACATATGCTGCTTAGTCTGAAAATGCTAAATACTACATCATTTCTCCAAAGCCTGAGAAACAGCACCAGCCTTAGCTTCAAAAACCATAGCTGGTACTAAAAACCCTACTAACACATCTTCATCAATCTCCAATTCTGGCTCAGCACTATGCTTTTTTTTCAATTTTGAATTTTCCATGTCATGCAAAGGTTTATCTGAACACTCAGCATGTTCTACACACTGTGGTTGCTCTTTAATCACCTGCTTCTCCTTGTGCTTTGCTTTAATCTCCTATACCTTCTTAATCCTAAACTCTCTTTCCTTCTTAAGTTGAGCTACCTTTACCAGCAAATCAGCTTCATGTGCACTCACAAATCCAGCTTTCACCATTTCATATGGATGCTTCAACACAGTAGTCAATCTAGCTCTCATGGATTGCCATACCTCTTCCACTATATTCTTGAGATGCTACCAAAGGACCTGCACATTGCCTTTTGATATTAAAACCACAGTCACATCCAACTCCTCTTGAGAGAAAATCTGTTTCTCCATTTCTAGCAAAGGCTGGAGTCTTTGATCAAACATCAAATTCTGGACCTGCAAATCTACATTTTTGTTAGCCTGCTTCTCTAACTCATTGATGACCTTCCCTTCCAAGTTCATGCTCCATTCTCTGAACAACCCTAAAAATAGTTTGACCTTGGCCAATTCATCTTGATGTTGTCCCAAAAATATATGCATCTCATCCTTATGCTTGACCTTCAAATCCTCCATTTCCATATTCAAATTCTTGACCATGTCAACCTGCTCCTGCAACAACACCTGAGCTGCCCCTGATTTGGACATTATATTGCATGCATGTGATTATCTACCTACAGCTGTTGTTTTTGGGCAAATTCCTTAACCTATGCTAACATGTGTACAACCATATCAACATCCTCAATATCAACTAGTCCCTTGGCTTTCTCAATAGTGCCAGGGTTAAAATCCAATTGCCTAACTTCCTTGAACACTTCACTATTCACTTTCCTTTTCTTTGACAAAGTAAACAGCTTCCCCAATTTGGTTGATGTCTGCACTTTGACATTAAAGCTCATAATGGGCATATCTAAATCCTGCATAGAATGAACCGGTTCTGAATTCTACACAACTTTTTAAGCTTCTTCCTTTGAATATCAAACTTGCACCAAGAATCTAAAAGAAGACATTTGCTGCTTATTATCCTGCATATCTGCTGGTAGTTCCAAATTCAAACCAGAATTTTGATTCACCTGCACCTCTGAACTTCTACCCAGTAAACTTGTAAGGGCCTGATCACCTGCATCTTTATATGCACTATGAGCTTTGTAAGGAAAACTAAACAATGCTTCCAAAAATGCAGAGAGCCTAGTACAATTTTGAGATTTTCTTTTGTCCGACATGTATACCTTAACAGAAATTTTATCATATAACCAATTAGCCCAATTCACCTCACCCCCTTGTTTTGCAAAACACAGTGGCCCATAGTTCTCTTTGGATGTGTATTCAAACTTAATCAAGAAACACAATCTTTCTAAGTACCACTTTAACTGCTCCCTTCGGATGAAATTCACATCTCTAACCATGTAGTACTTCCTACCACCCTCAGTGGGACCAAATTCCTTCTTCAACAGAACTTCATAACACTTGGGAATGGTGATAACTCCTGTTGATGGAAATTGAAACACTTGGGCTACCAATACCAAATCAGGAGTAAGAAACAGATTGCTTGAAATCATGCCCTTTTTTTTTTGAGGATGTCAAGCTAGGCCTTGGCATAATAGTTGTTCTGCCAATCCTCCCATGGCAACAAGAAAATTCTTGCAACCGGATGATTTGCAACCAGGCCACTCAATACCATGGCTGAAGGTGAGCGTAGAGGAAGTGTGTACTTGAAAAAGTCAGGCGACAACATAAGGCATGTTTGAGGGTGACATAGGTGATGGATGGTACCTTCAATTAGCGTACCCTCCACTAATAATACTTGTTGCACAAGGGATTCACATAATGTGAAATCATCTCGCATATCAAAATATTATTCACATTACCTTCATTAAAAATTCTAACCCAGTAACATCTCACCTGAGAAATCAATATGAGAAAATCCGTTCCAAAACAATCCGACCTGGCAGACAGATCTGATTTGAGAAAATCCAATTGCAGATGCTCTACATAACCAACTTTTGAGCCGTGAAATCTGACCCTTGTGACCTGATTTTGCACCAATTTTTATTGCACAATGGGATTCAACATTCTCTATAAACATATCCTTTGGAAAAGTTTGACAAGCCCCAAATTATCTTTCCATACTGCATCCTGAAAATTGTTCAGGTTGAATCAGCCTTGCTAAAGGCCAGTCCAAATGAGTTGGTTTTTTTTGAAGTTTTTTCAACCTAAATCCATTAACAAGTTTCTCAACTCTGGTACCAAAAACATCAGCAACGATGAATGTTCCCTGGCCCATGTCTTGGACAATTTTATAAGGACCAATATATTTCAAAGTCAGCTTGCCTAGATGCGGCCCTAATCTGGAGTTATACAACATAACCCAATCTCCAACCTAAAAAGCTTTAAACTTAACATTCATGCTTACCCAATCTTTCCTCCTTCTTTGAATCACTTCAGAGATATATGAGCTAGTCAATCTATCGTCTTCTAACTGCATCAATACTTGCTTATGTACTTAACTGAGAACTTGGGACTCATTTCTCAGCATTGACTCGAAGACTTGGAGCCACAAATTCCATAGGGACCACTGCTTCCAAACCATAAACCAATTCAAATGGCTTCATACATGTGGTCACTTTGAAAGCTATCCTAAAAGACCATGATGATGAATCAAGCTTTTGATCCCAATCTTTCTTGTTGTCTTGAACAATTTTCTTTAGTATCCTTACCAAGGTTTTGTTTGTACTTTCAGATTGCCCATTAGCTTGAGGATGGTAAGTTGTGGACTTCTTGTGTATAATCATATGAGTTTTGGTTAACTCAACAATCACCTCATTGACCAAATGGCTGCCTCCACCACTAACCAGCTCCACAAGACATTCAAATATAGTCATAATGTTGTGATAGAGAAACCAAGCAATACTCTGAGCTTTATTTTATTTAAGAGCTACTACTTCAACCCACTCGGTGCAATAATCTGCAGCTACCAGGATGTACTTGCATCCTCTACTAGTGGTGGGATTTACAGGTCCCACAAAGTCCATTTTCCACTTCTGGAAATGTTCCAAATGTAAAATAGGATGATCTGTCATTCTATCTCTAGAATCTGGCTGACCTAGCATTTGGTAAATTACACAGCTTTTAGCAGACCTTTGAGCATATTTTAACACAGTGGGCCACCACAATCGAACTTGCAACACTTTTTTGCCTGTAATGTCACCTTAAAATGTTCTCCTGCTGCTTCTGAATGAGGTTCCTGCAGAATAGCTCTCTGTTCAAAATCTAGAATGCACCTTCGGATTACCTGGAAAATCCTTTTCCTGTACAATGCTCTTGCTATTACCAAAACTGGTAGACTCTTCAAAGAAAACTTTCTTCTATGGTCTCCTGAAAATCCAATTGGCATTGTACCATCTGTCAAAAGTATGAGCATCTGGTCATACCATGATTCAAAGATTGAATTTTGAACTTCAAACAAATCAGCATCAGGTAAATCATCAAAAACCCTAGTTGGTTCCTCTCATGTATCAATTCTACTCAAATAATCAGCTATGGTATGCACTTTGACAGGAGTATGAGCATTACAAAGTTAAACTCCTGCAACAACAACATACATCTTGCTAATCTCCATGTCAACAATGGCTTATTAATCAAGTAAAGAAATGCCTGATGGTCCACATGTAAAATGACTCTGTTGTTCAACAATTAATGCCTGAATTTATTAAAAGCATATACCATGCCAAGAGTTTCTCTTTCCGTCACAACATAATGCCTCTCTGATATTAACACCCTACTAGTATAGTAAAAAGGTATGAACCATCCCCTAACTTTTTCCTGCATAAGGAAAACACCAATAGCCATATTCAATGCATCAACAAATACATGAAAAGGTAATGACCAATCTAGAGGTTGTAATATTGGTGCTACAGAAAGCATTTTCTTTAACATTTGGAAGGAATTCTCTTGAGGTTCAGCCCACACAAAAGGTACATTCTTCTTTGTAAAATGAGTTAAAGGCATACAAATATTTTCTAAATATTTGTCATATCTAGCATGCCATTTCACTTGGCCAACAAACCTGCTGACTTCCTTTACATTCTCTGGAGATTTTGCTTCTCTAATAACTTCAATCTTATTCTGATCAATGGACATCCCTTCATGAGAAACCACATAACCTAAAAGTACACTAGTCTTGACAACAATGACACTCTTGAGAGGATTAAGATACATTTTGAATTGACACCTTTCAAAACACAACTTCAAGTGTTGTAAATGAAGTTCCTTCTTTCCAAATACTGACAAATCATCCACAAAGACTCTCATGAATCCAGCAAATATGGTTCAAATATTTTGTATGTTGTAAAGTTGAATGACGGTGGTCCATTTTTTAGGCCAAAATTCACCACTGTAGATGCAAAATCACCCCACTCATTTATAAAAGCCATTTTGTGTTGATCCTCTTTAGCCACCTGAATTTGTTATACCCTGAAAAACCATCCAAAAAGCTATACATTTCTTTCCCTACTACAACATCCAATACATTATCACAAAATGGCATCTGGAAAGAATCTGTAATAGTGGCTGGCTACATTCAACTTTCTATAATCAGCACAAACTCGGATTTTTCATTCCAATCCAACAACTAATAGCTTATCAATCTCTTGTTTAACCTATGCTACAAAGTTGGGATTCATTCTATACCTTTTTTGCAGATTTGGAACTACATTCTCCTTCAAATTAATATGATGCTGATACAAATCAGGATCTATACCCTTCACCTCATAATAGTCCCATGGAAAAACATCTTTATACTCCTTCAACAATTGAAACAACTCATGCAAAAACTGTACATCCACATGAATATTGACCTGGACAATCTTGGGATCCTCTTCAGTACCCAAACTGAGGTTCTTTAGTTCATCTTGCTTGACTCTAGCTGATCCTCCAAATCTTTTATTGTAAATATTTTTAGCCAAATCCCTTGCTTCCTTTTCCTCCTAGTGTAAATCCTCCTTTGGATGAGGAACCACATTCTGATCCACCATTTGCACCAATTTTGATCCTTGAATTGTTTGTACTTGTAATAATTCATAATTTTCCAATTCTACCTCTGCTTCTTTTTGCAAGATACCTTCAACATCAACTTCCTAGACTAGTACAATGGTTGGATTGGCTCTTAAGAATGATTCTTCTTTATCAGTTGCCACTTCTTCTGCCAAATTAATTGTTTGAGCACACAATTGTCTTTCTTTAGAAGGAATATTCTTTCTCCCCAACATAGGGATTGCAATTGCCTGCTTCCCTTTCATGATAACAACTTCATTCTCTCCCCAATCCTGCTTGACTTTAGCCAATATGAACCAAGGCCTTCTAAACAATATATCATAGGAGGTATTACCCTTCTCCATCTTCAACACAACAAAATTCACATGAAATCTTATACCTGCAATATAAATAACTTGTTGCCTCAGAATTCGTAAAGGTTGAACTCTTGTCTGATCTGCCATCTTCACCTGAAATGGTGATGGCTCCAATTTACGCAACTTCATTTTATAATAGATAGACGCAACCAATATGTTGGCTCCAGATCCTCCATCCAGCAACACTTCTTCAAACAAGGTGCTCTAAAATACCACCTTAATAATTGGGACCACAAATTCCACATCTGCTGGGTCAGCATTGTTCACAATAGTCTCAAGCATATGATTTTTTGAAATTGGAGACTCTCTTGATAACAATCTATTCAACAGCTTTTATTTGAAGACTAGAACCATACATAATAACTAATACAAAGATATCTATAAAGGAGAGTTTATTAATACCTCACACCAATCCTTAACCAATCCTTATCATCATTTGGTACTGTCTCTCATAGTGCTGCTGCAATTTATCCTCTTCAATATCTGAAGTAATGTCATCCTCCTTCTAATTTTGTTGGTCCTTCTGAACCTGTTGTTGAACTTGATCTCGAATTCCTTTTTTATCCTTTCAGACAATAGGACCTTTACCCGTAGACCTAGTAACAACCATGACATCTATCTCCTGATATTCCCAAGCTTAATTACAATCACAAGCCCATTCATCACAATGCTCTTGAGGTTGCTACTTTCAATTTTCATCAAGTAACGCCCCTACTGGTTGTTGCTCATCAATATCAATGATGATTACATTTGCTTGAATTGGTGGTTGATTGTGTTGTTATTATTGTGGGTTAACTTGCTGATTATTTTGATTTTAGGGTACCACTGGTATTCCACTCTCCTCACGGTGCTTAACCCACAAGGCACAATTCAGACCAACCCAAATGGTCTGATGTAGCACAATACACACATGGAATAATACCTGGTGGTCTTCTTTGATTATTGTCCTGATTTCTCCAAGGTGGTCTTGGAGGTTGAGGAGGTCTTTGAAATGGTGGTCTCCCTCTAAAAGAAGCTATCTGATTGGTTTCCATATCATTTCTCCCTCTTCTTGCATTAGGAGAGGATCTACCTCTATTGTTGGGATTGTACCAACACTGAGTTGTGTTATGTCCTTCCCTTTCCCAAATCTGACAATATTTCTTTTCATTGGGGGCTTCAATGGAGTATCCAATTTTCTACAACTGATTAATCAATTCCTCCCCCTTATCCTTTTTATCGTTTCACCTCTTACTACCATGCTTCTTCTTCTTGTGCTTCCCTTTGCTACTTCCAGCCTCACTGTCTTATCACCCCTCAGAATCACTCTTTGTATCAACTTCAGACTCAATATTGGACCCATCCTTAGATTCAGAACTATCCTTGCTTTTGATTTTTGTCTTGATTATACCAAGTCTTTTTCCAACTATTGTTGTAGCTGTGACCAAATTATTGAAGCCACCTACAATGTCAATGATGGCCACAATATTCTTTAATCCATTTCTCAAACCTTTCAAGAAATAACTTGCCACATCTCATTTGTGGGTCTCCCATAACCAGGTGCAATCTCTCCACCAAAATTTTGAATTTCTGAGCATAATCTTCCACCAACATATTCCTTGTTTGTTGTCTCTGATTTTTTGTAAAATATCAGTCGGGATCTTCTCCTTTATGAATCTTTGCAAAAATGCTACTCGGAGTGCAGCATAGGCTGCAAAATGTGCAATTCCGTATTGGCTAATCCAACTCATGGCCTTGGCCTCCAGTGTTGTTGCAAATTGCTGCAATTTTATATCATCACCATATACAGCGTGATGTCTACTTGCTTGCCACATGGTCTCAAACTGAGCCACATGACAATTTGTATCCTCACGACTTTCCGATGAACTTTTCTTCCCTAAGCTTGGGGTTAGAAGGTGGTTGAGCCATAGGGGGGGGCTGAGGTACTCTCCTAGGTCTCTGCTTGGTAGATACCTGTAATGGGTCAAAGTGGACTCTTCTTCTAGTCCTTGAAGATCTTGTTGTCAAGAGTAAAGCTCCAACAAATTGCCTCACTTGCCTGCCTTGTGACGCTCTTGAACTCTATCCTACCTGAATTTTTTACTGTAATCAGAGTCATCTATTTCTCCTTGTTCCTCTATGACTGGGCCATTTTGAAAAGGATCATTATTTCTTGCTTGGTCTTCAGCCCTTCTGTAATACAATCAAGATGCCCTTTTATGTCCCTCCGACATACATCATCATTCAGTAAGACCACAAACAACCCTGAATGCTATCCAAGAAGATAATTGGACACAACAAGATTTCCAAACGTGTTGGGGTTAATCAACACAAGCATCCTACTCACACACATAATTGTATACAAAGAAATGAACACTCGATTCATAATCAAAATACTGCATAAGACAGAATAAGAAACTTCAGACTGAGTAAAAATAGAATCAAAGCGAGTTCACACATTAAAAAACTTCAGTGTTGAACACTTGTACATCCCTTCTCTCCCGTATATACAACTACACCTATCTCTACCAAGTTATAACTGCTCTAACTGAAACCTTCTTGACATGAACATCCGATCTAACCAAAATCTGACTTGCAATATCCGACCAAACAAAAGTCTGATTGATCATAATTCAATTCAACATAAATCGGATTGAGCATCAATTTGGTTAAGTAATGACCCTTTCAACATTTACATTGACACCTAGGCCGCTCTCTAGTCATAGGGACGTAAGTTTCTCTCTATTCTAATGAGAGATCATATGGCCCTACATAAGCTCAAGAACCATAGATTGCATTCTATTGTAATGAGAGATCCTATGGACCAAGAGCCATAGGACTCAAGAGCCTTAGGTTTCCCTCTGATCAAAAGAGAGATCTGAACATGGGCATAGGGCCAAAGTGTACCAATGTATAAGCTCAAACACCATAGTTTGAGAGTGATTATGGCTCTAGGACCATAGCGCTACCATGGTGCCCGTATAGGTACCCTTGAATGGCCTAAATTGTCTTGGAGAGATTTTACATTGACACCCTATGTTTTTTGGGACGCATGACATTGATCATAGTTTTCTTGAAGAAAACTACATAGGTACTCTCTGTATGTGTCTTGTAGACTTTGGAATGTCTTAGAATAAACCTTTTTATGGTCTTAGGGCTATATGGATAAGATTTTTTATAGGTATAAAATGGAGAAAACTTTATAGACTTAGGCCTATAGGATGCACCTCTATATTTGCACCATGTGGCACAAGGGCCATAGGATTTTGAGAGTAGAGAGTGTTGATAATAAGTTTCTTTAAGAAAACCATATTTAATCCTATGGCTTTGTGTTGGTATCTTTAACAATCTATAAGAGCCTAAAATATGTCTATCTTTGCCTTTAGGGCCATAGGATAGGATTTTTTCTATATATAATACGAAGAGAACTCTATAACCTTGGGATTGTAGTAGGGTACTTTTTGAATTGTCACCCTGTGGTCCTAAGACCATAGGACATATATGGAGTACTGTAAAACCTCAAGATTGTAGGGTAACTTTTGCACATATAAAAAAGAGAGGACTCTATAACCTCAACACTGACTTTTGGAATGTAGCACCCTATGGCCCTAAGGCCATAAGGTGGTTTTTGTATGTACCACTATATGGCACTAAGGACACATACCATTTATGGAGTACTTATACATGAAAATAACTAATATATAGCCTTTGGACCATCAATGAAACAACTCCTTTGCCTATTTTCTTAGCGGTTTGTAGATCCTCACGACAAAGGGTGCCTTCTATGTTTGTTGGAGCCTTATTGACCTAAGACCATAGGGTGGACAAGGTGCCCATTAAGAGAATAACATAATACATATTAAAAGTATCTAATGGCCCCAAATATAATGGTGGACTAAGTGTCCTTCTAGAGCATCCATGTTTTCACCCTTTGGTTGTGCAGCCATAGAGGGTACCCTCTATATGATTTTTATGACCATAACATGCTTTGTTTTGAGCCTAAGGTATTGTAGCCTTATTTTTATGTATTCGTAAATTAGAACCCTAAGGACCAAGGGCCATAAGGGTTCACAATAACTAGGACATAGTTAGAAAACCCTATGGACTTATGACCATAGAGTGACAAAGGTGCCCTTTAACATCGTAATGTACTATAAGTGAAGGGTACTCAATGGACCCAATACCATTGGTGAACGAACTATATTTGTAAGAAATCTATATTGGGAATCTATGGCCAAGGGCAATAGGGTACCCATTGTATGGTTTTATGAACATAACATGGTAATATTTGAACATAATATCCCGTAGTGTTACATAGATCCTATTTATCTTTGCTTCCTAAGTGTCACTTGGACCATCACACAGGACACCCAAAGAAGCTAAAAACATGTGATGCTATTAATACACATCTCTAAGATTACATAAAAAGCTAAACTATGCTATCCTCATGGCCTCAAAACCACAGGGTCCTTTGCAAGTATATACTATAAAAGGAATTTTGAAATTGAACAATAACCTATGTACTTATGGAAATGGAAGGGTACAAATAATAGTAACAATAGTTTTTAAAGTGCAAATGGGAGCATTGAAAAGAGAATCAACAATAGCTTTGTAGGTGTTTGTTTTAAACAATAGATAGATCACCAAGTCTTCATCTTCATGATTTTCTTGAATTTAAACTCACGTGATCACATAAAATTCTTTTGTACATTATTAAATTTGATAACATGATTACTTTTCTCAATAGTCTTAATAACCACTTATGTAAATTTGGTTGTATGGCAGAATCCTCACACTTTTATGTCCTGGGACACTCTTATGTCCTGTTAAGTGACCATTTTCCTTGAATTATGTCAAGAGTTTCAAAATGGATTTTGAGGTGCTATCTGTCTAGAAAGTTGTCTCATGAGCTAAAAAAAACTCGACATTTTTTTGGAATATCAATTCCATCTTTAACATTGTCCTTGTACAACATTTCACAACCTAAACTGTGTGAAAAAATGGGTCCCGTTTTTGGCTTTTTTCAACTTTTTGCAACTATACCACTCTAGAATTTATGTTTGTGAGGTCTATAGTGCTAGAGAACTATCTTTAGTAGTCCTCAACATGTCCTGATGCTTCTAGGGAGAATTAAATATTAAAGTTGTAAGTTATGACCAAATTACAAAAATTGTCAAATTCTGTTTTTTAGCCAATTTTAGCTCTTCTATGAATTTTTTGGTAGATTTCATGATATCCAAATGCACTTTTGATTTTCTATGTCGCATATTGTAACATAAAGCTAATATTCCTTGAGTTTTGGGGCACCTAATACCCTATTTTGCATAGTACACAACGATGGTTGATTTTTTCAATTATAGAAGAAAACGAAACATTCTAGTATATCAAGTATAGCTTTTTCAATATTGTTAGTTTCTTGTGAAAACTACATGCATTTTGTAGGTAGTAACCATATCTAGTCATAAGGATTAAATTTGGCTAGATATTGAATAGTTTCTATGGGATTCTACAACTCATAATGTTGAACCCAGTTTTTTCATGTTTGCTGTATTTAACACTTCATCTTTGTCCCCAAGATTCCCCTTTGTAAGAAATGTATTATTCTTTTGCAATGCTCCATGGGTTCTTATGAACATAAAGGAAAATAGGTAACTAAGAAAACATGCATATATTATTTTTATTGAGCGTGGCTATAGAAACTTTGATGATAGGTTTGCAGAATGGTAAAAATTCAACTTTTTTGTACCTATTTATTTTGGCAAAACAAAAAATAGTGAGTGAGAAGCAATCATATGTTCTGATCACCAACCCATTGAAGTTAACGAGGGAGTTTATCTCAAGTCCTACAAAAATCCATAATCTTATTTTTATGCAACAAAACATAAGAAATGACTGTTTTGATGAAAATGCACTGGTCCATCAACTTTGGAGGCTTTGTGTGACCAAAAGATGAGAAATTTTACAAGTTTCTTATTTTTTCCATGTGTAGTAGGCCTTGAACAATAACCTCATGAAAGGATTTTACAAAATGAGTGGATCTACTATGGTTTTGGAGGTTTTTTTCAAAACCCTAAAAGGACACTTTTATGTCCTGTTAGGTTACCAACCTAGTGTTAAGAGGTAACTCAATTGCAAGCCAATGGTTTTTTTTTTGCAAGGAGGAGTGACTTTAGCGACAAGAATTCATGAAAAAATTACATTGAACCAAAGAGTTGCAAGCGGCATCCGTCCCAAATTGAGAGATGGCAAGATTGTAAAGTGGAGATCACGATTAGCAAAGGAATTTCATGGCAAGATTGTAAAGTGAAGATCACGATTAACAAAGAACTTTCATGGCAATTTTGAACTAGGTAGAACCATGGCAGCAGAGTTCATGCAAGAGGTCATTGTGGTTTGCAATGAAACACATGTTTTCTATGTTAAGACTACGGGGTCAAGTTCAAAGGGAGTGACCTACTCTTTGACAATGCCAGATTTTCCTAGATGTACTTATGAGGATTTTCAAAATCGAGAAATCAAACACCTTGTATAAATTCCATGTAAGCTCATTTCATTCATATTTTTGCAAGTCCTTGCCCTTGACCCTCACGCTCATGAGTTCATGCATGAGGATTCCCTAACAAAAATAGAGCTAGTTCAAGCACTTGGAAGTGCACGGATGAAGATGTAGCCTTGAAGGCTTGTGTACCCTGCAATGGTTTGGAGAAGTAGTTTTTTGGTGATATATGGCTATGGGCGTTAAATTTTGTGCCAAGTACTCTTGATCGGAAGTGTTGTTGTACATTGTACACATTTTTGAATTGTAGGTGCAATACATGTTTTTTGTCGATTTCATTGTTGATGTAAGGTTTTTGGCATGTGTGAGTGATCGAACAATTGAAAAAAAGATTTCTAAAGTAAAGAAACTATGAAGGGATTTTTTATTACCCAAGCAAAAACTGAATATATATATAACAAATATATTGCACAAGGGTGTCACAAAACATCACAGGTTTTGCTCAATTTATGGTTTGCTCGATTTTCTTTGCTCGGATTTTGGGATTCCTCTAAAGAAAGCATGATATCTCTATCTCTCTAGCTCGGAATTTCAAGGAAAATTTCTCTCTCGATAGGAGACGAAATCAAGGGCACCATTGAAGGGCTTGAAGCTAAAGCGGTTGTGGAGTGTGACAGCAAAGAAAACTTTGTATCATCGAGGGGAAGGATGAGACTAAGAGAAGAGATTTGAGACTTCTTTATACCAAAGAAAGAAAGAGATTTGGAAATATCTCAAGGGTAATTGAACCAAGAAAAATGATATGGATATCAATTTAAGTTTTTTTAATCATGATTGATAAGTCATGGAGTTGTTAACGGCCCACTTAATCTTGTGAAGGGAGCTTAAAATCCTACTTTTCAATTAATTCGAGTGACAGGGTTGTTAACAACCTACCTTGGTTATTGATGAAGTTGTACTCAAGCTTTATTGAACTTATTGATGATTATGATGATTGTCATAGTTATCAATGTCTGTTATTTTCTCTCTCACACACCTTCCACGACTAGGGTCCCCACGCCTTCTCGGCTCATGTTTCAAACACATATCCCCTGATAGTGATCAAACTTAGTAGGTTTGCTTCCCTAAGTGTCATGGACATCATTCTAAATATTTGTAGCATTCGAACTCTGTTTGAGTGCCAAAATAGGTTGATGATTGAGTGTGGTGACATAGGCCTAACATAGGCAGATTGCCAGATCTGAGAGCAATAGATTTGCATGTGTTACAGATAGTGTTATTTTGTAGGTTCACTTCTTGAGTTTGACACCCTCAATGAGTCTCCGTGCCCCATCAAAGTGTCTTCCTTGAGTAGTAACATTATGTTAATGGCAGATAGCTATGCTACATACATTCATCACAATGAATCACTAACATTGGTTCCATAGTCGAGGATAGTGATCCTTAGGTGGTGAGTGACCTAGTGATAGGTTTATAGTTTGAGACCTTCATGTTGATTTCCCATTCATTACACTTTAGAAGTGAAACAGTTAGACACGGGGTTTAGTGCTTGGTAGAGTCTAGGAGTCGGGGACTTGCTAGATCTTTTTTTGAGAGGTAAATAGTGTTGTGAGTGAGATAGGCAAAAGCATTTGATTCTCAAACTTTCTTGTTACTTTCAGAATGTTGTACCATTTTCCATTTTGACTTTAATTTATACTATTTTGTTTGTTTTGGTTTCATGTTTCAATTCAGTACTTAGGAGTAGAGTAAGTAGAAACTACCTCCATCAAATTTGGGCAAAAAGATCAGAGAAAGAAAAAAGGCAAAAACCATATTATTATATCTAGTGGTTCTCTATTCAATTTGGTTAAGTAACTGATGGAGTATGTTGGGTGGCACATCAACCATCAGAGTTTGTAATTGATGGCTTAGTCAAGTATCATCATGCTGCCTCCCTAGAGAAGGAAATGTCTAAAAAAGCTAGATGGTATGAAATGCATGCTCTACCTTTGAGCTCCAAAATAGCATGAAAGACCGTCCAAACATGTGCTCTTTGTGAAGTATATTCTCGGGTTTGGACATTCTTTAGTCAAGGAGAGAAATACACCAACTATCCTAGTGTTAAAGAGTCACTGTTGGAGCCAATGCATTCTCTCCATCAATAGAAATGAGTAAAGAGGTACTACAACAACAAACAAAGGCAACAATGATCAAATGATGCAACTTGAAGCTCTTTGTCATTCTAGAGTGGATGAAGACACAAATTTTATAAGGTGGGCAAGTGTAGATCCACAAAGATTGTCAATTCCAAGGAGTCAAAGGAAGAAGAAATTGAAGAACCATTGGATGCAAGTGCTGATTCCATTTTGAAAATCTACAAGGAACAGGTTAAGCTAGCCACCCACATGATATTACATCATTGATGCTTAGATATTACAATTATCATTTTATCTTATTTTTCCCAGTTCAATCCACCCATGTTGCTCAGAACATTTATATTTTAGTTTGTTCTTTTTCTCAATTTATTTGAAAAATGTCATCTTTTGTGAGTTTGAATTTTTCCACAATAAGTCTATTGAGGGAAATAGAACCCTACATATATATGGTCATAAAATATATTATGTAATACTTTAAAGCTTAGTGAACATAAGATGTTTATTATAATCCATTTATACTGTGTTAAATAAAGCTATGGGGCTGGCTAGAACACCCTATGACTTGAGGATCATAGATTTATTTGTACACATGTTCCCTTATGGCCTTAGGGTCATTGGATCCCCCCAAAGCACTTGGACTACCCTACAATATTAAGGCCGTAGGGTGATGACATAGAATCTCCAGAAGGGCACATGAGAATTTGGGATACCATACAACCTTAGGGCCACAGGTGAAAATCACTTTGCTTTCTATGGAGACACCTTATAACATATCACATGACACCCTATGACCTTCATGCCATAGGGTGGTTTTTCCAACTCCCCTAAATACTATTTCAGAGTCTCAAAAAGTATTCCCTTTGGCCTAAACATCTTGGTAAAGATCTTAGAGTCCTAGTGTGCTGATTCTAGACCAAACTTATGGAAGAAGATATGTCAACTTATTGCCTTGGAATCATAGGGGTCATATACAGTAGGGACATAGAAAATAGGCAAAGGAGTTGTTTCACTTATGCTCCAAAGGCTATATATTAGTTCTTTTCATGTATAAGTACTCCATAAATGGTATGTGTCCTTAGTGCCATATAGTGGTACATACAAAAACCAGCTTATGGCCTTAGGGCCATAGGGTGCTACATGCCAAAAGTCAGTGTTGAGGTTATAGAGTCCTCTCTTTTTTATATGTGCAAAAGTTACCCTACAATCTTGAGGTTTTACAGTACTCCATATATGTCCTATGGTCTTAGGACCACAGGGTGACACATTCAAAAACTACCCTACTACAATCCCAAGGTTATAGAGTTCTCTTCGTATTATATATAGACACTACAAGAGGTTGTGTGCTCTTGTGATGCTGTTAGCGACGGAAATACACTGGGTTTTTATAACCCCCGGCGTCGCTAAAACCGTCGCTACGAGCGTCGCTACGAGAGCGTCGCTATAGGAGTCGCTATATGCGTCGCTATAAGCGTCGCTATATAGCGACGCTCATAGCGACGCATATAGCGACGTTTACACAGAAGACTATAGCGACGCTCATAGCGACGCTACAGAGCCATAAATAGCGACGCTTATAGCGACGCCCGAGAGAATTTGTTTTTGGTGGCAGGGCATTGAATGCCCTGCCACCCATCAACCATATTGTACTTGATTCACTTTTTAAAAAAAGTGCAAGGGTAGATAATAGACCCAAAATAGTCACCCACAAGACGCATTGTTTGCAAAATTGACAATTGTACACATCATAGGCAAAATGAATTGATTGGCAAATGTAATAATTCTAGGAAAATCTGGCATTGTCAAGGAGTATGTCACTCCCTTTGCACTTGACCGCGTAGTCTTAACATAGAAAACATGTGTTGCATTGCAAACCACAATGACCTCTTGCATGATTTCTGCTGCCATGGTTCTACCTAGTTCAAAATTGCAATGAAAGTTCTTTGTTAATCGTGATCTTCACTTTACAATCTTGCCATGAAATTCCTCTGCTAATCGTGATCTCCACTTTACAATCTTGCCATCTCTCAATTTGGGACGGATGCCGCTAGCAACTCTTTGGTTCAATGTAATTGTTTCATGAATTCTTGTCGCTAAAGTCACTCCTCCTTGCAAAAAAAAAAAAACCATTCGCTTGCAATTGAGCTACCTCTTAAGGCTAGCAATCTGTGCCCTTTGCGACCACCCAAACACCAGGAGCTAGACCCGGTGGCCCTTCAAACCTTCCAAGTGTGCATGTTATTGGAGTTACAAAACCAAATGAACCCTTCTACAAGCCCTCCAGAGTTTGAACCAGATCGGGGATATTTCCTACGACCCTAGAAGCAAGGAGCGGGCACCCCATTTTTGGACACCACACCAAAACAAGTCATCTTTCGCCCAAGTTTTGTTCTTTTTATTGCCCAAATTGACTTTGCTAAAATTACCTCTAGATATGAGACATTCCTTGAAGGATTTTTTGTGTGTTGGAGCCCACCAATTGAAGTTGTCACTCTAACATATTCTGGTCGGTGTTGTCCTCCACCAAGATAATACTTGCATCAACAAAAACTGTCCTCTTTCTGTTAATACTCTTTTCTTGGAGTATAGTTCTATTCATTTCAGGACTATTGACACCCATTTCATGCACTAAAGAGTGTGTTAGGTCAACTAATTTCCTTCCTACTGCTGTTGAAGAGGATGAAGGTTGGTTCATGAAGCGATCTACCAAGTCTTTAATGCCGAGACCAAAGGAGCTACGAGGCATTATATTTCACACTTTGAAGCACAGCCAAAGCCATATCTGCATATGCTACCTCATACAAACTTATGTGACGCTTATAACCAATAGAGGCACGCATACTAGAGGAGATGAATCCTTTAGGAAATGATTTAACAAGACGACCTCACCATTGAGACTCATTGGACAACACCAATAGCCATATTCAATGCATCAACAAATACATGAAGAGGTAATGAACAATCTAGAGGTTGTAATATTGGTGCTTCAGAAAGCATTTTCTTTAACATTTGGAAGGAATTCTCTTGAGGTTCAGCCCACACAAAAGGTACATTATTATTTGTTCAATGAGTTAAAGGCATACAAATATTTGCTAAATATTTGACATATCTAGCATGCCATTTCACTTGGCCAACAAACGTGCTGACTTCCTTTACATTCTCTAGAGATTTTGCTTCTCTAATAACTTCACTCTTCTTCTCATCAATGGACATCCCTTCATGAGAAACCACACAACCTAAAAGTACACTAGTCTTGACAACAATGACACTCTTGAGAGGATTAAGATACATTTTGAGTTCCTTCTTTCCAAATATTGACAAATCATCCACAAAGACTCTCATGAATCCAGCAAATATGGTTCAAATATTTTGTATGCTGTAAAGTTGAATGACGGTGGTCCATTTTTAAGGCCAAAATTCATCACTGTAGATGCAAAATCACCCCACTCATTTATAAAAGCCATTTTGTGTTGATGCTCTTTAGCCACCTGAATTTGTTATACCCTGAAAAACCATCCAAAAAGCTATACATTTCCTTCCCTACTACAACATCCAATACATTATCACAAAATGGCATCTGGAAAGGATCTGTAATAGTGGCTGGCTACATTCAACTTTCTATAATCAGCACAAACTCAGATTTTTTCATTCCAATCCAACAACTAACATCTTATCAATCTCTTGTTTAACCTGTTCTACAAAGTTGGGATTCATTCTATACCTTTTTTGCAGATTTGGAACTACATTGTTCTTCAAATTAATATGATGCTAATACAAATCAGGATCTAAACCCTTCACCTCATAATAGTCCCATGAAAAAACATCTTTATACTCCTTCAACAACTGAAACAACTCATGCAAAAACTGTACATCCACATGAATATTGACCTGGACAATCTTGGGATCCTCTTCAGTTCCCAAACTGAGGTTCTTTAGTTCATCTTGCTTGACTCTAACTGATCCTCCAAATCCTTTATTGTAAATATTTTTAGCCAAATCCCTTGCTTCCTTTTCCTCCTGGTGTAAATTCTCCTTTGGATGAGGAACCACATTCTGATCCACCGTTTGCACCAATTTTGATCCTTGAATTGTTTTTACTGGTACTAATTTAGAATTTTCCAATTCTACCTCTGCTTCTTTTTGCAAGATACCTTCAACATCAACTTCCTAGACTAGTACAATGGTTGGATTGGCTCTTAAGAATGATTCTTCTTTATCAGTTGCCACTTCTTCTGCCAAATTAATTGTTTGAGCACACAATTGTCTTTCTTTAGAAGGAATATTCTTTCTCGCCAACATAGGGATTTCAATTGCCTGCTTCCCTTTCCTGACAACAACTTCATTCTCTCCCCAATCGTGCTTGACTTTAGCCAATCTGAACCAAGGCCTTCTAAACAACATATCATAGGAGGTATTACCCTTCTCCATATTCAACACAACAAAATTCACATGAAATCTTATACCTGCAATATAAATAACTTGTTGCCTTAGAATTCGTAAAGGTTGAACTCTTCTCTGATCTTCCATCTTCACCTGAAATGGTGATGGCTCCAATTTACCCAACTTCATTTTATAATAGATAGACTCAACCAATATGCTGGCTCCAGATCCTCCATCCAGCAACACTTCTTCAAACAAGGTGCTCTAAAATACCACCTTAATAATTGGGACCACAAAGTCCACATCTGTTGGGTCAGCATTGTTCACAATAGTCTCAAGCATATGATTTTTCGGAACTGGAGACTCTCTTGATAACAATCTATTCAACAACTTTTATTTGAAGGCTAGAACCATACATAATAACTAATCCAAAGATATCTATAAAGGAGAGTTTTTTAATACCTCAAACCAATCCTTATCATCCTTTGGTACTGTCTCTCATAGTGCTGCTGCAATTTATCCTCTTCAATATCTGAAGTAATTTCATCCTCCTTCTAATTTTGTTGGTCCTTCTGAACCTATTTTTGAACTTGATCTCGGATTCCTTTTTATCCTTTCAATCAATAGGACCTTTACCCTTAGACCTAGTAACAACGATGAAATCTATCTCCTGATCTTCCCAAGCTTAATTACAATCACAAGCCCATTCATCACAATGCTTTTGAGGTTGCTGCTTTCAATTTTCATCAAGTAACTCCCCTACTAGTTGTTGCTCATCAATATCAATGATGATTACATTGGCTTGAATTGGTGATTGGTTGTGTTGTTATTACTGTGGGTTAACTTGTTTATTTTGATTTTAGGGTACCACTGGTATTTGACTCTCCTCATGGTGCTTAACCCACAAGGCACAATTCAGACCAACCCAAATGGTTTGATGCAGCACAAGACACACATGGCATAATACCTGGTGGTCTTCTTTGATTATTGTCCTGATTTCTCCAAGGTGGTCTTGGAGGTCGAGGAGGTCTTTGAAATGGTGGTCTCCCTCTAAAAGGAGCTATCTGATTGGTTTCCATATCATTTCTCCCTCCTCTTGCATTAGGAGTGGATCTACCTCTATTGTTGGGATCGTACCAACACTGAGCTGTGTTATGTCCTTCCCTTTCCCAAATCTGACAATATTGCTTTTCATTGGGGGCTTCAATGGAGTATCCAATTTTCTACAACTGATTAATCAATTCCTCCCCCTTATCCTTTTTATCGTTTCACCTCTTACTACCATGCTTCTTCTTCTTGTGCTTCCCTTTGCTACTTCCAGCCTCACTGTCTTATCACCCCTCAGAATCACTCTTTGTATCAACTTCAGACTCAATATTGGACCCATCCTTAGATTCAGAACTATCCTTGCTTTTGATTTTTGTCTTGATTATACCAAGTCTTTTTCCAACTATTGTTGTAGCTGTGACCAAATTATTGAAGCCACCTACAATGTCAATGATGGCCACAATATTCTTTAATCCATTTCTCAAACCTTTCAAGAAATAACTTGCCACATCTCATCTGTGGGTCTCCCATAACAAGGTGCAATCTCTCCACCAAAATTTTGAATTTCTGAGCATAATCTTCCACCAACATATTCCATGTTTGTTGTGTCTGAGTTTTTGTAAAATATCAGTCGGGATCTTCTCCTTTATGAATCTTTGCAAAAATGCTACTCGGAGTGCAGCATAGGCTACAAAATGTGCAATTCCGTATTGGCTAATCCAACTCATGGCCTTGGCCTCCAGTGTTGCTGCAAATTGCTGCAATTTTATATCATCACCATATACAGCGTGATCTCTACTTGCTTGCCACATGGTCTCAAATTGAGCCACATGACAATTTGTATCCTCACTAGACTTTCCGATGAACTTTTCTTCCCTAAGCTTGGGGTTAGGAGGTGGTTGAGCCATAGGGGGGGGTTGAGGTACTCTCCTAGGTCTTTGCTTGGTAGATACCTGTAATGGGTCAAAGTGGAGTCTTCTTCTAGTCCTTGAAGATCTTGTTGTCAAGAGTAAAGCTCCAACAAATTGCCTCACTTGCCTACCTTGTGATGCTCTTGAACTCTATCCTACCTGAATTTTTTACTGTAATCATAGTCATCTATTTCTCCTTGTTCCTCTATGACTGGGCCATATTGAAAAGGATCATTATTTCTTGCTTGGGCTTCAGCCCTTGTGTAATACACTCAAGATGCCCTTTTATGTCCCTCCGACATACATCATCATTCAATAAGACCACAAACAACCTTGAATGCTATCTGAGAAGATAATTGGACACAACAAGATTTCCAAACGTGTTGGGGTTAATCAACACAAGCATCCTACTCACACACATACTTGTATACAAAGAAATGAACACTCAATTCATAATCAGAATACTGCATAAGACAGAATAAGAAACTTCAGACTGAGTAAAAATAGAATCAAAGCGAGTTCACACATTAAAAAACTTCACTGTTGAACACTTGTACATCCCTTCTCTCCCGTATATACAACTACATCTATCTCTACCAAGTTATAACTGCTCTAACTGAAACCTTCTTGACATGAACATCCGATCTAACCAAAATCCGACTTGCAATATCCCACCAAACAAAAGTCTGATTGATCATAATTCAATTCAACATAAATCGGATTGAGAATCAATTTAGTTAATTAATGACCCTTTCAACATTTACATTGACACCTAGGCCGCTCTCTGGTCGTAGGGACGTAAGTTTCTCTGTATTCTAATGAGATATCATATGGCCCTACATAAGCTCAAGAACCATAGATTCCATTCTATTGTAATGAGAGATCCTATGGACCAAGAGCCATAGGACTCAAGAGCCTTAGGTTTCCCTCTGATCAAAAGAGAGATCTGAACATGGGCCTAGGGCCAAAGTGTACCAATGTATAAGCTCAAGCACCATAGGTTGAGAGTGATTATGGCTCTAGGACCATAGCGCTACCCTGGTGCCCATATAGGTATTCTTGAATGGCCTAAATTGTCTTGGAGAGATTTTACATTGACACCATATGTTTTTTGGGACACATGACATTGATCATAGTTTTCTTGAAGAAAACTACATAGGTACTCTCTGTATGTGTCTTGAAGACTTTGCAATGTCTTAGAATAAACCTTTTTATGGTCTTAGGCCTATATGGATAAGATTTTTTATAGGTATAAAATGGAGAAAACTTTATAGCCTTAGGCCTATAGGATGCACCTCTATATTTGCACCATGTGGCACAAGGGCCATAGGATTTTGAGAGTAGAGAGTGTTGATAGTAAGTTTCTTTAAGAAAACCATATTTAATCCTATGGCTTTGTGTTGGTATCTTTAACAATCTATAAGATCCTAAAATATGTCTATCTTTGCCTTTAGGGCCATAGGATAGGATTTTTTCTCACTACAAGAGGCTATTCATATTAGCGACGCTCACACAGCGACGCTCAAAAAAAAGAATCCCGGCGTCGCTATGAGCGTCGCAAATTTACAAAGAAATTTGCGACGCTCATAGCGACGCCGGCTGGGGTAAAAAAATAACCGAGCGCGCCCAAAAACTCAGATCTCAGATCTGAGTTTTTCGGTGCCCTCAAGCAAGGAGAAGGTAACGCTCTCCCTCACTCTCTCTCTCTCTCTCTCTCTCTCTCTCTCTCTCTCTCTTTTTCTTCTCCACACACACACACACACACACACGAGGAGAGGAAGGAGAGCCAAGTATGCTCCTTCCCTCTCCTCATTCTCATGTTCCCTTCCCCTCTTTCTCTCTCCCTCTCTCTCTCTCTCACACACACACATAGTGTTTTTGAGAGAGAGAGAGAGAGAGAGAGAGAGAGAGTACAAACAAAAACAAAAACGCACACACACATACATAAACAAAGAATGCACACACACATTGAGAGAGAAAGAGAGAGAGAGAGCATGCATAAACAAAAAACGCACGCATTGAGAGAGGAAAAGAGAGAGAGAACATGCATAAACAAAAAATGCACACATTGAGAGAGGAAAAGAGAGAGAAAACATGCATACGATCCAAAAAAACGCACACACATTGAGAGAGAAAGAGAGAGAAACTAATTTAACGTCGTAGGAAACTAATTAAAATTAAAAGACCTAAAGATCTAGCCGACGAGGAGTTGAACTCAAGACCTATTATTCAAGAGGGAAATGGCATAATCAATCTATCATACTTGGCATGGGTGATAGAAAGGTTATACCATTTATCTCTTTTTATTGGCACACACATCCACACACGCGCACACACACAAGAAGAAGAGAGTTATAACGTCGTAGGAAACTATCTTAAAAGACGTTAAAGATTAGGTTATATGTAGACTTACATTAAATTAGATTTAGGTTTATTTTTAACTAGATTTACGTTTCTTTAAGCTAGATTTAGATTTACGTTATATTAGATTAGATTTAGGTCTCCATAGACTACGATGCCTGCATGAAGCGGGTGAAGAAAGCCCTCAATGGAATATAGGGTATTGCTGCCTTCACTCATGGTGGTGTCCGTCGATCCAAAAGTACTGGTGAAATGTCTTCAGAAGATAGGGAAGAAGGTGGATCTTCAGGGCGGCAAGAATCACTACATCCCCGACACAATGACCATCTAGACAACCTCTAGTCATTAGACTTACGTTAAATTAGATTTAGCTTTATTTTTAGTTAGATTTACATTTATTTAGATTTACGCTTATTTACGCTAGATCGAGTCCACGCAAGAATTACTTACCGTTTAGGGTTTAGACTTAGACGAACAGTGAAAAGATCTACTGTGAAAAGATGTTAAGATGCTGTGAAGTGAGAGAGAGAGATAAGACGAAGAATGCCAATAGAATATTAAATTTGTTGTCCAGGTTATAAGTTTTTTATCCTCATTATGAGTAGCGACGAGGATGTGGGACCGTCCAACCGAAACACCTATCTCTCAACGAGGGTCTTATGTCCTTGTAATCAATGCAAGCATGTTGTGCGACGGATAAGACGTGTTTCTTTGCAGCACGTTCGCGAATTTGGCGAGTTTGATCCATCTATTATAGATCGAGTTGTTGCCAATTATAACTCGTCGGACTCTGACGCTGGCCAACAAGCAGCAATCTTGCAACCCAATAGACGTGTTCGCAGGCGCTTTGGTCAAGCAGCATATGTGAGGCCACAAGATGTAGCCTCTGACAGCTCGGGGGATGATCATGCAGAGCACATTCCCAACGAGGCAATGTTTGAGCCCGAGATTGATGAAATGATCGAGACGATCATGGATTCAGAAAGGCTTATCTATGATGATATGAAAAGTGAAGCCGATACGCCATTGTATAATGGAGCACGTATGTCTAGATTGAAAGCACTCCTGGTTCTTCTCAACATGCAGGCAAAGTTTGGATGGAGTGACACTAGCGTCACAGCGCTTTTTAGGTGATCTATTACAATTAGTTTACTTTAATAGAACTCTAAATGTATAATGATCTGATAGATTTTTACACGACTGTATCATATTTTTATGTTGTGTAGATTGCTGAAAGAGCACATACTACCAGCTGACAATGTGATGCCAGATTCCCGATATGAAGCAAGAAAGATTTTGCGAAACTTGGGGATGGATTACAATTCTATCCACGCTTGTCCTAATGACTGCATTCTTTTCAGAGGGGAATACATAGACATGGAGAAGTGTCCGAAATGTGATTCTGAAAGATATCGAGTAGATCTCCACGGGACAAAAATTCCACAAAAGGTTTTGCGACATTTCCCTCTGCTTCCTCGCATCAAGCATTTCTTCGAATGTAAGTCCATGGCCGCCCTAGCATCATGGCATGAGGAGAATAAATCTTCGGATGGTGTGCTACGAATTCCTGCAGATTGCGTAGCGTGGAAACATATAGATGGAACATGGTCAGATTTTGCCAGGGAAGCTCAAAATTTGCGCTTAGGCCTGGCTATGGATGGCGTAAATCCATTTGGTCAAAGATCAACATCTTACAGTGTATGGCCCGTTGTCATCGTCAACTACAACATTCCCCCGTGGTTGACTACGAAGAAGGGGCACCTATGGCTAAGCTTGATTGTGCCAGGGCGATATAAAGTGGGGAATATGGATGTGTATCTTCGTCCACTATTGGAAGAGCTACAACAATTGTGGATTGGCATAAAGGTGGTGGATATGAGCCGACACACAGGACGACGGAATGCTTTGATCAGAGGCATTCTAATGTGGACCATGCATGACTATCCCGGGCTAACAGAATGCTCAGGTGATCTATGGACACTCCTCACTCAGACACTGTAAATCTTGTTTTTTCCCATAGTTGATCTATTATCATGTGTATACATGCAGGGCTTCAAACAAGCGGATACAGAGCATGTGTCACATGTGGACCTAGACTGAATGCACGTAGGGCACCCTCACTGAAGAAGCAAATCTACGAAGGTCATCAAGCGTATCTTCCAGAGAATCATGTGTTACGCGACGGCTTTTTGGGAAGAGAGCCACCAAGGATGTCTGCGCAAGCATGGTTAGAGCAGAAGGAGATGTGCGATGACGGATTGCCTCCAGGGATGAAGAGACTATCTCTATGGTACGAGTTACCATACTGGCCCCGACTCATGATCAATCACTTGCTCGATCCAATGCACATATTCAAGAATGTGGGTAATCTACTATGGGACCATCTGACCGGCAAGAAAGATACTTTGGGAGCCAGAGTTGACCTTAGAAATGTGGATCGTATGGAGCAATATTGGCCGCAAACAGCGTATGATGGATCGATAAAACTCCCTAAAGCACCATGGATTTTCACAGGAGCCCAAGAACGCAAAGTAAAAGAGACCATTCGATCTTTGCGGACCCCCACTGGCGTAATGCACTCGCTCCGAACGTGTTTTACTAAAGAAGGAAAGCTTACTGGTTTGAAGTCACACGATTGGCATAAAATGTGTCAGGTACGTTCATAGTGGACTTTAATATCATTGCATAAAATGTGGACTTTAATATCATTGCTGCACATACTTTACAGTTTATTTTACCGGTTGCCATTGAGGGATGTTTGTCTCTCGACATCCGTAACACAATCTACAAACTTGCAAAGATGGTGCAATGGATCTCACAAAAGGAGATCAATGTAGACTCCATACCATTCGCCAAACTAAATGCTGCGGAGCTTGTGTGCATGTTTGAGAAACATTTTCCTACTACAATTCTAACCATTCAGGTGCATCTTCTTGTTCACATAGTTGATGAGGTGGAAATAGCTGGCACAGTTCATTCCAGATGGATGTTCTTCTTAGAGCGTTTCATGAAAACGCTTAAGGGATATGTGCGTCAAAAGGCACGTCCGGTGTAACCTTTAATGGCCTAAAATCTTATGTGTAGCGGAAATTAGCATGAACATAGTGGGCATTTCATTAGAATAGATTCCTAATGAGAATTACAAGAGTGCTTGGGTGGAGAGAGCAACAAAAAGCATAACACCTAGTTAGATAGCATCGACAATACTTTCAAAAGAGAGAGAAATTAAGCTATTGACAACAGTTGAGGACCGGACTTGCATGGAGCCGGTCCCCCCTCCAAAAGGCTTTGTATTATGGTTTCTCCCATCAAGAGAGACATTGTACAATACAATTCTTTGTGTTCCTTCAAGACTAGCTAGTGCAATGAAGATGGAAGCTTCATACACCAAGCAAAACACTTAATCAAACACAACTTGAATTATCCCCGTTCTCAGACCCAAGACCTCACACACCTTCGAAGATGGTGAGAGCTAGCAGGGTATGAGAGTAGATTGAGAGGAAAAAGGAGTATCTTACGAGAAAGATGTACATCTCCTCACATAATCACTCATATTAGCATAGCTTAGCTTAGTAATTAGCTTGGTAGCGGAGATGAGCATGCATTGAAGCTTGGCTCTTGGTTGGATTTGCATCCACATGCCAAGAGAGTGTTGATGTAGGCTTCTATCTCACAAGCTTGGAGTAGGTGATGAGCTCTCCATTAAAGCTTGGGAGGAGATAGAGTATTCTTCCTTCACACATGGTCAAGTGTGAGTGTGTGTGTGTCAATGCCAAGCAAAAATCAGCCCTCTCTCTCTCTTGGGCGAGCCCTAGCTGCTAATTAGGTCTGGCTTTTGCCTCATTGGACCTCCCCAGGTCAAGCCAATAGGAATTAAACAGCATAAGTGATAGCCTTTAGACATGTGTCCCCCTTTCCCCTTTTGTGAGAGCTTTAGGTAATTAAATAATTAAACAAAACTCTCATTGGACCCCTTTGTCTCCTGGCCAATAGGAATCAGGCAAGCCATGAGGCTTCTGAATGCTCATTGGACCCTTTGGGAGACTGCCCAATAGTCTTCTAGGAGACTTATTTCTCATTGGTTTCTTTTATTAAATGTTTTTAAATTAATTAAACTACATTTACTCTAGCTTAATTCTCATTGGTCCACTTCAAGGGTCTTCCAATAGGAATTGGGCACACCTTGTGGGCATCTGGCCTAGGGAGCTGACATGTGTCCCTCATTCCCTTTGTGTAAAGGGAGCTTGTGTGTGTGTGTGTGGCTTTCTCTCTCATCCCCTACCTTTGGGGCTCGCCCCCTCCCATGTAGGGATGTGCAAAGACTTTTAGGGCACACACAAAGCATCCAATTTTCCCTAGGGTTGACCTTTGGACTCAACCTTTGAATTTTGGAACCTTAGCATTTTGGAAGTCTTAATGGGCTGAACCTTAGGGTCTTTTTGGCCCATTGTTTCACATGGATCTTTTGCATATGGCCCCCCCTTTGGATACCTATTTTCCCTCCTTTGGATCCCTACTGTGGCCGGTTTGCTAGCTTAACCAATATTCTAGCTTTTTCTCCCTTGGCACTTCCCCACATTAAATGATCAGTTTAATATGAGAAAATCATTTAGGAGAATTAGATATTGATTATTATGACATTACCTCTCTCTTGAAATCATAGTCGTCCTCGACTATGGTGTAGAGAAGATAAAGCATATGCATGAGTCCTTTTCTTTAGTGGGTAGAGGATCCCTATGTTACCCTACGACATCATTCCATAATGGATGACTAGTCCATTTGGCGCTTGAGAGCCTGAGGCTGCCGCAAGCATGTCTGCACATTAGTCCTATCAGTCTTCCATAGTAGAGTGACAAGCTCTACTTGGTGTTCGGGAGACGTCGTCTCCGCAAACTTGATCTAAGCATGCATACTACTTCATTTTTGTGCACAAATAAAGAAAAAGAGAATCTTATAAGACAAAAATTTTGTTCATTTTTAACATTTTGTACATTTGCTTACTCTTGGGAAGCATTGTAAGCATTGACAAGGTTTAGGTTATCCTTTAATTGTATGCCTTGCATCCATCTAGTATCTTCAAAAGGATAATTCTTAAACTTAATAAGATATCGTCGGATAGTCTTACCGCCTCTTAATACCTTGTCTTCATGTCGGAGAATGGACTCGGGCTGCAGCACCTCCTCATGGTCCTCGATCTCCGGTGGGTCTTCAATAGTTGGTTCTTGAGGTGGCTCTCCTTTGTAAGGCTTTAATAGGCTCACATGAAAAGCATTGTGTATGAGCCCATGATTGGGCAACTTAAGTTGATAGGCCATCTCATTGATTGGCCTAAGAATCTGGAAGGGACCATAATACCTTTTTGCTAGTTTAGCATAGTACTTTTGGTGGCCCGTAGGATTCTTGCCCGTCGTGTGCCTTAATCGAGCCTTGGGAAACTTTAACAAGACCCAATCGTTTTCTTTAAAGGCTTGGGCTCTTCTGTGCTTGTCAGCAGCAGCCTTTTGCCTTTGCTGTGAGATAGAGATAGCATCCTTAATCTTTTGGAAAGATTCTTGTAGGTCTCGGCTATACTCATCTGCAGCGAAGATCTTCCCATGTACCTTAAGTAGCAAGGGACTTTTTGATCTTCCCTCAATTACCTCGAAAGGTGCTTTTCCTGTGGAAGTATGTACAGTGTTATTGTAAGCATACTCTACTAAGGGTAAGTACTTCTCCCATTGGGATCTTTGATCTACTTCCGTTACATAGGCTTTTAGTAGATCAAGAATGGTTAGGTTAGCTATTTCACTTTGGCCATCAGTTTGTGGATGATAGGCCGAAGAGAAGTTTAGCCTTGTTCCTAAATTCTCAAAGAGACCCTTCCAGAAATTACTGGTCATTCTAGGATCTCTATCTGACACTATGGACATTGGCAAGCCATGGTACTTGAAAATTTGTGAAATGAAGAGGGTTGCCATTTGATGGGCTTTGATAGTCTTTTTGACAGGTATAAAATGAGCTTGTTTACTGAACCTGTCTACTATCGTCCATATTCCCGTATTCCCATGGATAGACTTAGGAAATCCAAAGATAAAATCCATGGATATGCTCTCCCAAGGTGAATTAGGGATTGGCAAGGGTTGAAGCAATCCAAGTTGCTTCCCTCTATCAAATTTTGTCTTTTGACATACCACACATTTGGAAACATACTCGTGTATGTTCACTTTCATGGTAGGCCAATAGAAATATGTTTCAATTCCCTTTAGGGTAGGCTGAATCCCTCTATGCCCCGCATATGGGGGAGCATGAGATTCATACATTAATTTCTCACGTAGTGAGTTAGTAACGCATAGTCTATTGCCATAGAGAAGATAACCATCTTGTAAAGTAAATGGTTCTTCTTTCTTCCCTAATGCAAGGGCTGAAATCACATCTCTAAAATCGGGATCAATAGCATACTCATCTATCATTGAAGATAGATCATTGTGAGTTGCTATGGAAACCGCATTCACTCTCGGTCGTCTTGAGAGTGCATCGGCTACTTGATTATGCTTGCCAGCAATGTGAGCAATATGAAAATGAAATTGCGAAAGGAAATTTGCCCACCTCATTTGTTTGTCGGAAAGCTTGGTCTGCGTCATGAAGTACTTAAGACTTTGGTGATCCGTTCGCAGAATGAAAGGAGTCCCCAATAAATAGTGCTTCCATGAGTCTAAGGCATGTAGAACTGCAAGGAGTTCTTTTTCGTATATGCCTAGAGTTTGCTCAACAGGGTCGAGCCTTCGACTCTCATAGCCTATGGCGTGCCCTTCTTAGAGCAGAACAGCCCCAAGGCAATCACCACAAGCATCACATTGGACCTCAAATGGTTTTGAGAGATCCGGTAGTGTAAGCATAGGTTGAGAGATAAGCTTTTCTTTAAGCTTTTCGAAAGCATTGTTCTCCTTAGCAGACCACGTATACCTAACATTTTTCTTTGTTAGGTCATGTAATGGTCCCGCAATTCGTGAGAACTTTTCTATGAAGCGTCTATAGTATGCACACATACCTATAAAGCTTCTTAGTTCATGAAGATTCCTTGGTTTAGGCCATCCTTTTATTACCTCTAACTTGGATGGATCCATTTGGATTCCATCTTGAGAGATAATGTGACCTAAATATTGAATCTCTTGCAAGAAAAATTCACTTTTCTTTCGATTAACATAAAGTTTATTCTCTCTTAAAACTTGAAATATTACCTGGAGGTGTTGCTTGTGTTCCTCCAATGAATTAGAGTAGATGATAATATCATCAAAGAACACTCCAGTGAAGGTTCGATGAGGCCTGAACAGCTTCTCCATCAAGCGGTTGAATGTGGCTGGTGCATTGGTCAAGCCAAAAGGCATGACAATGTATTCGTAAAGACCAAATGTAGTACGAAATGCGGTCTTTACAATGTCTTGATCAACTATCCTTATTTGATGATAGCCACTTTTTAGGTCAATCCTACTGAAGTAGGTCGATCCTTGTAGCTTATCAAATAGGTCTTCTACCCTTGGAACGGGAAACCTATTCTTGATAGTGATCCTATTTAGTGCTCTATAGTCGACACACATACGATATGTGCCGTCTTTCTTTTGCACTAATAGCACAGGTGAGCAAAATGGAGATGAGCTAGGCCTAACCATGCCCTTCTCAACTAACTCATGCACTTGCCGCATAATCTCCTCTTGTTGAGCTTGAGAAACTCTATAAGGAGGTTTATTAGGCGGTGAACTTCCTGGAAGAAGTTCAATTGCATGGTCATCATTACCTCGTTTAGGAGGTAGCTCACAAGGGATGTCGTCAATAAAAACATCTTGAAACCCCTTGAGAAAATTGGATAACTCTAATTCCTTTTGGTTGCTTTTATTTTCTTTTGCTAAAGCATTAGGTTCATTTTGAGAATCTTTAACAAAAATCATGTACACGGAAATAGAGCTCTTTATTGACTTGTTGAAAGCTGGTGTATGTACAATGGGGATGGTGTTACCCATCTCCTTAGCATCTATATACATGTCCTTTTCCCTGAACTTAAAGGAGATTCTCCTTTCAGGAAATTTAACATCGGCAGCCAGGCGGTCAAACCATGGTGCCCCTAGGATTACATCCTCATGCTTGAGAGGAGAGATAAAGAAGTCCTCTTTGTCCACATAGCCTTGGACATGAAGCCTCAATTTCCTGATTAAGGGAGTGACTAAAGCTTCTTGCCCCTTGAAGGCACTGTCTGCGGGTAGGATATCTCCCATCTCGTAGGATTGTATGCCTAGCTTGGTGGCTAACTCCATAGATATGAAATTGTGAGTAGAACCAGGGTCAAAGAGAATAAAAGCATCATGTTCTCTTACCTTTCCCCAAGCATGGCATAGAGGAGATCCTTTGTGGTGAGTTTGGTGAATCTCCTCCTCTTGGATTTCAACCAAAGAAGCTCTAGGAGGATCTTGGCGGTTGTTCTTTTGGGGACAAGCGCGGTACGCATGCCCTTGTTCGCCGCACTTGAAACACCGGTTATCTTTACGATAACGCTCAAGCTCTTCAGGAGAGAGTTTATTCTTTCCTTTGTAAACTCCCTTCTCTTTAGCTTTGTTGGAATTGCCCTTAGGAGACTTTTGGACATTGTCCTTCCCCTTAGGCTCATTGGAACCCTTGTTTTCCGGGGGCTTATTATTTCTTTTACCCCCCGTTTGGAAATTGATTCGCGAGGCCACCATAGTATGGTGTATTACCGCCGATATGGTACGTGGCCTTTGGGAGTTGACATACTCCGCCATTTCTTCGGTTAAGCCCGCACAAAATTGTTGCTTTTGCTCTCCAAAATCCAACTTTTTGAAGACAGTGGCTTTGAGTTGTAGGTCCCAAAACTTGTCTACATATTTGTGGATGGATTCATTGCGAGAGAGCTTTAAGCTTCGCCATTCGGTGAGTACTTTGTCTTTGGCATCGGTGGCCAAAAACTGCTTCATAATGGAAGCTCTTAAAGCCTTCCATGTTCGTGGAGCTTCACCGTTGGCTCGTAGGCTAGACCACCATTGTCTGGCGGACTTTTGAAAGTGCATAGCTACATGGCGTAGCTTAGAGAACTCCGTGAAGCCCTCATCTCCAAACGCTGCATCGAATTGCTGGATAAAGGCCAAAACTTTGTCTGTAGCACCGAAGGTGCCATCATAGGTAAGGAAAGAGATGCTCTTCCCTCCCTCTTTGAATTTCTTCAGCTTGGACGACCTCTTCCATGCGGCATAGGATTTCCTATGGCCTCTTCTTTTTGATGGTTCAAAAGTTGCACCATCACTTTCTTCAGAAGATGAAGAATTTGAAGAAGGTGGAGAAGAGGGTGACCTCTTTCTCGCCTTTTTCTTGTCTTGATTTTTGTCGTCTTCACCATAGCTTTCATAAGAGGAAGAGGATGAAGAAGATGGAGAAGAGGGTGTCCTCTTTCTCGCCTTTTTCTTCTCTTGCTTTTTATCATCCCTCTTTGAATTATGGCGTGGAGAAGAGTGTGATGGTCTTCTCCGCTTTAGTGGTGATGGAGAGCGTTTAGCCCGCCGTCTTCGTGGAGCCATCTCCGCCGAGGTGGCGGGAGACTCTCTTCTTTCTCGTTCCTTCGGTGGAGGCTCTTGAGTTCTCCTTTGGGAAGGAGATGCATCATCAAGAAGTAAGTTCTTGAGCCCTTCATATGGATTCTCTTCTTCTTCCCGAATCGGAGAGAGACCTCTTTTGGTAGTCTCACAAGGAGGCTTCCTAGGTGTTCTCTCGTCATGGTGATGAGCTTGGAGAATCCCGTGAGCACGGAGCTACCGTTGCACTTCACTTTGGAGAGATGGATTGCCCATGGCTTGTTGAAGCCTAGAAACAAGATAGTTAACAAGCATTGAAGCATCATTAGTAGCTTGCTCATGAGAAAAATCAAAGTTATCAACATTAATTTCACTCTCTTTACTATTGTCAGCCATTCTAACAACTTTTAGGTGTAAACTTTTTAGGTGTACTTTGGCACTTCAAGCCCTAGTTGCTACTCCTCTTTACCCCTTTAGAAAAAGCACTCAAGCTACTGTACCCGCGGCTCGAATACCATTAATTGCAAGGAATAGAAGAGAGGGTCTTTCGACACCAAAACAGCATCGGCTCCTGTCAAGCTTCTAATAGCTCAATAGTGGTTAAGCCGTAGGCAAGCCCCGTAGGACTCCACTATTAAGACCATAGCTCTCGACGGTGATGCCCCGTTAACTGCACAAAGGCAGGCGCACTGCAACGCTGAAAAATCCCTATTCTACTTACTCACAGGCAATTAATAATACCAACCATTTGTAGCTAGCTTGAGGACCTCCCTTCTTGAGCAAGAAAAGAGAAACCTTGAGCTCTGATACCAATGTAACCTTTAATGGCCTAAAATCTTATGTGTAGCGGAAATTAGCATGAACATAGTGGGCATTTCATTAGAATAGATTCCTAATGAGAATTACAAGAGTGCTTGGGTGGAGAGAGCAACAAAAAGCATAACACCTAGTTAGATAGCATCGACAATACTTTCAAAAGAGAGAGAAATTAAGCTATTGACAACAGTTGAGGACCGGACTTGCATGGAGCCGGTCCCCCCTCCAAAAGGCTTTGTATTATGGTTTCTCCCATCAAGAGAGACATTGTACAATACAATTCTTTGTGTTCCTTCAAGACTAGCTAGTGCAATGAAGATGGAAGCTTCATACACCAAGCAAAACACTTAATCAAACACAACTTAAATTATCCCCGTTCTCAGACCCAAGACCTCACACACCTTCGAAGATGGTGAGAGCTAGCAGGGTATGAGAGTAGATTGAGAGGAAAAAGGAGTATCTTACGAGAAAGATGTACATCTCCTCACATAATCACTCATATTAGCATAGCTTAGCTTAGTAATTAGCTTGGTAGCGGAGATGAGCATGCATTGAAGCTTGGCTCTTGGTTGGATTTGCATCCACATGCCAAGAGAGTGTTGATGTAGGCTTCTATCTCACAAGCTTGGAGTAGGTGATGAGCTCTCCATTAAAGCTTGGGAGGAGATAGAGTATTCTTCCTTCACACATGGTCAAGTGTGAGTGTGTGTGTGTCAATGCCAAGTAAAAATCAGCCCTCTCTCTCTCTTGGGCGAGCCCTAGCTGCTAATTAGGTCTGGCTTTTGCCTCATTGGACCTCCCCAGGTCAAGCCAATAGGAATTAAACAGCATAAGTGATAGCCTTTAGACATGTGTCCCCCTTTCCCCTTTTGTGAGAGCTTTAGGTAATTAAATAATTAAACAAAACTCTCATTGGACCCCTTTGTCTCCTGGCCAATAGGAATCAGGCAAGCCATGAGGCTTCTGAATGCTCATTGGACCCTTTGGGAGACTGCCCAATAGTCTTCTAGGAGACTTATTTCTCATTGGTTTCTTTTATTAAATGTTTTTAAATTAATTAAACTACATTTACTCTAGCTTAATTCTCATTGGTCCACTTCAAGGGTCTTCCAATAGGAATTGGGCACACCTTGTGGGCATCTGGCCTAGGGAGCTGACATGTGTCCCTCATTCCCTTTGTGTAAAGGGAGCCTGTGTGTGTGTGTGTGGCTTTCTCTCTCATCCCCTACCTTTGGGGCTCGCCCCCTCCCATGTAGGGATGTGCAAAGACTTTTAGGGCACACACAAAGCATCCAATTTTCCCTAGGGTTGACCTTTGGACTCAACCTTTGAATTTTGGAACCTTAGCATTTTGGAAGTCTTAATGGGCTGAACCTTAGGGTCTTTTTGGCCCATTGTTTCACATGGATCTTTTGCATATGGCCCCCCCTTTGGATCCCTATTTTCCCTCCTTTGGATCCCTACTGTGGCCGGTTTGCTAGCTTAACCAATATTCTAGCTTTTTCTCCCTTGGCACTTCCCCCCATTAAATGATCAGTTTAATATGAGAAAATCATTTAGGAGAATTAGATATTGATTATTATGACATCCGGAGGGTAGCATGGCAGAAGGTTGGTTGGTATCAGAGTCCCTAGTGTACATTGGAGAGTGGCTAGACGGATTTGATAAATCCCGGGACACGCTATGGCGAACCATAGATGATGAGCGCATATCTGGGATTGTCATGTGCAATCTCGGTGTTGAGAAGAAGATGACAGAAGATCTAGAGGCTAAAATCAACCGATTTTGCATGCTTCACAATCCAGTGATGCAAAAGTGGATTTCACAATATGAGGATGCAAAGCAAGAGCGACAAAGGGTACGAATCGAGTGGAGACGGGGAAGACGACCACCGATGCACTATCCAGCGGTTCTGGAGAGCCTACCAACCTTCATGAGCTTAAGATGGTTGCACAACCAATTGAAAAGCGCACAACAATGCGGTGACAAAGTGACTGAAGAAGAGTGGGAGTACTCTCGGGGTTGCGCGACCAAGGTAAGTTTGCAATGTACGACTAGCAAGTGACTTTATTTATAAACGTTTGAACGGCCACTCATAATCTTTGTTCGTTGTAGTATAAGTCATACACAGCAGCATGGTGTAAAGGTCGACATTTTAGGGTGGAACGAATCGACAAAAAGCGTTTTACTCAAGATTGTGGAATCATGGCAAAATTTGAACAGTCTAGTCGACGACGTTCCTCTGATGTAGATCCTGTGGTGGCGGAACTCACTTACTTCGGCACGCTGCAAGAGATTTTGAGGATCGATTACAGAAGATTTTTTGTCGACTTGTTCGACGTGCAATGGTTCAAGATAATCATGGAGGGTCGCAACGCTACTGTGCGTAGAGGAGAGTCTGGTTTTCTTGAGGTGGATTCTACTATGAAATGGACTGACCTAAGAGACACTTTCGTACTACCCGAGCATTGTGAACAAGTAAGTATGTAAATAGTTAACATCCCCCTTTTACAAGTTATGTGCTTGAAAGCTCTCATGTAAGTTATGTGGCTCTGGCAGGTAATATTTCATCCTACAAAGTCTACATCAAACTGGTGGTACGTCATAGAGGTAGCCCCTCATAGTGCAAGGACGTATGAAGGCTACCATGTGCCAATCACAACGACATCAATGGAGGAGATCAGAGAAGATGCTCAATCAGAAGCCGCTGCGGTGGTGCCAGACGAGCATCAAGATGCTACTACTCTATATGGGGTGCATGCAGAGGAGCTACAAAATGAAACAGAGGATATGTGTTTAAACGGAGAGCTCTATATAGATATAGGAAGTTATGCTGAGTTATGCGAGGATGAGAGAGAGATCTCTTAAAGCCACAAATATTGTATTTGAACAATTTTGCTCCGTGTTATAAAAGCTCTGGCTCTCTAAGTACCTTCCATGGTGTATAACACTCTTTTCTACTCACGCTCACATCTTTTGATTGAAAATTCTGAGTTTTCGACTTGCCTCTTCTATCACTCAATTCATTGCGTCATTGTATTTATATGCGTCATTACGTCATTGTATTTAATGGTCTTTGCGTCATTGTCTACTCTATTCATTCAATATTAAGTTTAAATATTCGTGTGTTTAATGCAGGTATGGATGATGAGGAGTTTCTTTCTTCTTTGTCACCACAGCAGAGACAGTGGTACGTGGAGCGTCATCGCTCTGGCGCATCATCGCGCGTTCCTACTCCATCCGCATCTCCCTCTCTTTCGGAGCATTCGGCGCGCTCCGAAGCTTCGGCGTCGACGAGACGAGCTTCACACTCGTCTAGACACCGGCGCTCTAGTGGTGGCGGTGGCGGTTGTTGTGGGGATTCCGCCACCGATGCCTCCACATCGCCTCGTGTTCGACGAAGCTCTTTACCCTCCCCTTCTTTGCCCGCCCCCACACCAGCCACATCATCGCCATCTACGCCAGGTTTAGCACGGCTGACTGTTCCTAGCAGCTACACACCTCTACCTACTCCGCCAGGAGCCACCCCACTCGACACTCCTCGCTTCGGGGCCCAGACGCCGGTGGACACCTGACGTCTGTACCCCCATCGACACGCCGCTAGAGACCCCTGCCGGGACACCCAGGTTCACGCGTCACCGGCTAGAGGGCTTGCCTTACTCCGTCGAGATCAGCGGCGGCATCATCATGGATGATGACGGCAAGAAGGTGATCTCGCGCATGCGTGGTCTTTGCTCTCAGCTGTTTAGACACTACATACTAAACAAATGGAGTGAAGTACCAAGTGATTTAAAAAACAGAGTCATCAGCATACTTCATGATGAGTTTCCCGTTCCAACACGGGATCAGCGCTTCAATGAAGACCTGATGAAGATTCGAATGCGCGAATACTGCAAACACAAGCGTTCTGAAGTCCAAAAAGCAATCAAGAATGGGTGGAACAGGCCAGATTGGCTGGCCAAAGAAGATTGGAAGAATGCGAAGAAAGCAGCGCGCGAGAATCCCGACAAGTGGAAGCAACAAAAGGATGCAGCCAGAGCGCGAGTTGAGGCAGGGAGCTCGCACCACTTGGGGAGCGGTGGATGGGCATCATTTGAGGCCGATTTTGTAAGTGTTTTCACATTGCTCTTTATGTTCGATAGTTTAGGGTTTATGAGTTTTTTAGTTCTAACATAATGAAATCTTTGTATGTTTTGATAGTGGTCGATGACACGACGTGATCCCACACCGTACGAGCGCGAGTACGCAGGCAGGAAGGGCTTAAACGCCCTGATGGACATTCTCAGTTCTCGCGGCGGCATGGTTAGTATTAGGGTTTACTCTTTTTTATTTTTTGTATTGTTTTATAAATGTCGTTATATGTTTATACTTACTGAAAGCTGTCTTATTGTCTTTTTTTGTAGAATCCGACAGATACACCGCTTGGACGCGATGAGACGTCTGACTAGACGACGTCAGTTTAGCCGTAGCTAGATAGCATTAGTTTAGGGTTTCTCATAGCTTATGTATCATGAGACGGATTTTATACGTCTTTTTGAACCATGTATATTATTACATTTGTCACCGCAGTTCCTTTTGCCAATCAATCCTTTATGCCTATGATGTAGATGTACTTATGAGGATTTTCAAAATCGAGAAATCAAACACCTTGTATAAATGCCATGTAAGCACATTTAATTCATATTTTTGCAAGTCCTTGGCCTTGACCCTCACGCTCATGAGTTCATGCATGAGGCTTCCCTAACAAAATAGAGTTAGTTCAAACACTTGGAGGTGCACGAAGTAAGATGTATCTTTGAAGTCTTGTGTACCTTGCAATGCTTTGGAGAAGTAGTTTTGTGGTCATATATGGCTATGGGCATTAAATTTTGTGCCAAGTACTGTTGGTCGAAAGTATTGTTGTGCATTGTTCACATTTTTGAATTGTAGGTGCAATACATTTTTTTTGTGAATTTCATTGTTGATGTAATGTTTTTGGCATGTGTGAGTGATCGAACAATTGAAAAAATGTTTTCTAAAGTAAAGAAACTATGAAGGGATTTTTTCTAACCCGAGCAAAAATTGAATATATATATAACAAATATATTGCACAAGGGTGTCACAAAACATCACAAGTTTTGCTCGATTTATGGTTTGCTCGATTTTCTTTGCTCGGATTTTGGGATTCCTCTAAAGAAAGCATGATATCTCTATCTCTCTAGCTCGGAATTTCAAGGAAAATTTCTCTCTCGATAGGAGACGAAATCAAGGGCACCATTGAATGGCTTGAAGCTAATGCGGTTGTGGAGTGTGAGAGCAAAGAAAACTTTGTATCATCGAGGGGAAGGATGAGACTAAGAGAAGAGATTTGAGACTTCTTTATACCAAAAAAAGAAAGAGATTTGGAAATCTCTCAAGGGGAATTGAACCAAGAAAAATGATATGGATATCAATTTAAGTTTTGTTAATCATGATTGATAAGTCATGGAGCTATTAACGTCCCACTTAATCTTGTGGAGGGAGCTTAAAATCCTACTTTTCAATTAATTCGAGTGATAGGGTTGTTAACAACCTACCTTGGTTATTGATGAAGTTGTACTCAAGCTTTATTGAACTTATTGATGATTATGATGATTGTCATAGTTATCAATGTCTGTTATTTTCTCTCTCACACACCTTTCACAACCAGGGTCCCCACGATTTCTCGGCTCATGTTTCAAACACATATCCCCTAACAGTGATCAAACTTAGTAGCATTGCTTCCCTAAGTGTCATGGACATCATTCTAAACTTTTGTAGCATTCAAACTCTGTTTGAGTGCCAAAATACGTTGATGATTGAGTGTGGTGACATAGGCCTAACATAGGCAGATTGCCAGATCTGAGAGCAATAGATTTGCATGTGTTATAGATAGTGTTATTTTGTAGGTTCAGTTCTTGAGGTTGACACCCTCAATGAATCTCCGTGCCCCATCAAAGTGTCTTCCTTGAGTATTAACATTATGTTAATGGCAGATAGCTATGCTACATACATTCATCACGATGAATCACTAACATTGGTGCCATTGTCGAGGATAGTGATCCTTAGGTGGTGAGTGCCCTAGTGATAGGTTTATAGTTTGAGACCTTCATTTTGATTTCTCCTTCATTACACTTTAGTAGTGGAACAGTTAGACACGGGGTTTAGTGCTTGGTAGAGTCTAAGAGTAGGGGACTTCCTAGATCTTTTTATGAGAGGTAAATAGTGTTGTGAGTGAGATAGGCAAAAGCATTTGATTCTCAAATTTTCTTGTTACTTTCAGAATGTTGTACCATTTTCCTTTTTGACTTTAATTTATACTATTTTGTATGTTCTGGTTTTATGTTTCAATTCAGGACTTAGGAGTAGAGTAAGTAGAAACTACCTCCATCAAATTTGGGCAAAAAGATCAGAGAAAGAAAAAGGCAAAAACCATATTATTATATCTAGTGGTTTGCTTTTCAATTTGGTTAAGTAAATGATGGAGTATGTTGGGTGGCACATCAACCATCAGAGTTTGTAATTGATGGCTTAGTCAAGTATCATCATGCTGCCTCCCTAGAGAAGGAAATGTCTAAAAAAACCTAGATGGTATGAAATGCATGCTCTACCTTTGAGCTCCATAATAGCATGAAAGACCGTCCAAATATGTGCTCTTTGTGAAGTATATTCTAGGGTTTGGACATTCTTTAGTCAAGGAGATAAATACACTAACTATTCTAGTGTTAAAGAGTCACTGTTGGAGCCAATGCATTCTCTCCATCAACAAAAATGAGTACGATGTTGTGACCATGACCAAATCATTTTCCGTGTGTTGTACAATCAAATGCATATGTGTCAAATAAGATGATCAAGTAATAGACATCTTCTCGTTAGGCTATGGGACTAAAGAGGCACTACAACACCAAACAATGCCAACAATCATCAAATGATGCAACTGGAAGCTCTTTGTCATTCTAGAGTGGATGAAGACACAAATTTCAGAAGGTGGGCAAGTGTAGATCCACAAAGATTATCAATTCCAAGGAGTCAAAGGAAGAAAAAATTGAAGAACCATTGGATGCAAGTGCTGATTCCATTTTAAACAATCTACAAGAAACAGGTTAAGCTAGCCACCCACATGATATTACATCATTGATGCTTAGATATTACAATTATCATTTTATCTTATTTTTCACATTTCAAATCCACCCATGTTGCTTAGAACATTGATATTTTAGTTTGTTCTTTTTCTCAATTTATTTGAAAAATGTCAACTTTTGTGAGTTTGAATTTTTCCACAATATGTCTATTGAGGCAAATAGAACCCTACATATATATGGTCATAAAATATATTATGTAATAATTTAAAGCTTAGTGAACATAATATTTTTATTATAATCCATTTATAGTGTGTTAAATAAAGCTATGGGGCTGGCTACAACACCCTATGACTTGAGGATCATAGATTTATTTGAACACATGTCCCCTTATGGCCTTAGGGTCATAGGATCCCCCCAAAGGACTTGGACTACCCTACAATCTTAAGGCCGTAGGATGATGACATAGAATCTCTAAAAGGGCACATGAGAATTTGGGATACCCTACAACCTTAGGGCCACAGGTGAAAATCACTTTGCTTTCTATGGAGACACCTTATAACATATCACATGACACCCTATGACCTTTAGGCCATAGGGTGGTTATTCCAACTCCCCTAAATACTATTTCAGAGTCTCAAAAAGTTTTCGCTTTGGCCTAAACATCTTGGTAAAGATCTTAGAGTCCTAGTGTGCTGATTCTAGACCAAACTTATGGAAGAAGATATGTCAGCTTATTGCCTTGGAATCATAGGGGTCATATACAATAGGGACATAGATTCCCTAGATTGTGATTAGGGTTTTAATATTCTTATGAGAATAAAATGAGCTAAAAAAGCCATAAAGGTTTTTTGGCTGCCTGCAAAATTACAGAATGAGAGTGTGAATAGCTAATTTAAAATCATCTTAAATCATATGTTAGGTTGAGTGTAATTTCTTTTATTGTGAATTTATGATGTTTTTCTTTTCAAATAATTATTTTGTATTGCAAATAGTTAGATTAAATGTATATTCAACAAGTGCTATATATGTCAAATACTTTCCTAGACAATGAACATCAAGTATCAAAGCGCACATGGTTTATAGAACATTTGTTTGTTGGTTTATGTGAATATCTAATTCTTCAATTGCAAGAGGATTTTATTCAAAGATAGAAAGTGTGAGTATCTTGGTCAGACCTATGGTTTTTTTTTCCTTTTGGATGATGCATATAACTAAAATGGATATCTTGAATTTGTTTTAATAAAGGGAATCTACGAAATTTAGACTTTTAGCTTGTGCTATAGAAATAAGAACATTGTATGAAGGTTTATTGCAAAGAAATGGCTGTATTATGTATGAGAATTGTTTAAGTTTGTAAATTGGCTTGTATATTTAGTAGCTAGATCCAAGACAATAAAATGCATCAATTGCAAAGCTTAAACCTATCAATGAGCTTTGTGGATGTTTTTGCACTTTAAAAAAGGTTCCTTTTTAATTTTTTGACCTTGTGTAGTTTCTTGAGGATGTTTTTCTAACATATTAAAGATGTGCCAACCTTTCAATTCTTCTAAAACTTTTAGCATCCAATAATTTTGAGGATTCTGCCATACAACCAAATTTACATAAGTGGTTATTAAGACTATTGAAAAAAGTAATCGTGTTATCAAATTTAATAATGTACAAAAGAATTTTATGTGATCACGTGAGTTTAAATTCAAGAAAAACGTGAAGATGAAGACTTGGTGATCTATCTATTGTTTAAAACAAACACCAATAAAGCTATTGTCGATTCTCTTTTCAATGCTCCCCTTTGCACTTTAAAAACTATTGTTACTATTATTTGTACCCTTCCATTTCCATAAGTACATAGGTTATTGTTCAATTTCAAAATTCCTTTTATAGTATATACTTGCAAAGGACCCTGTGGTTTTGAGGCCATGAGGATAGCATAGTTTAGCTTTTTATGTAATCTTAGAGATATGTATTAATAGCATCACATGTTTTTAGCTTCTTTGGGTGTCCTGTGTGATGGTCCAAGTGACACTTAGGAAGCAAAGAGAAATAGGATCTATTTAACACTACGGGATATTATGTTCAAATATTACCATGTTATGTTCATAAAACCATACAATGGGTACCCTATTGCCCTTGGCCATAGATTCCCAATATAGATTTATTACAAATATAGTTCGGTCACCAATGGTATTGCGTCCATTGAGTACCCTTCACTTATAGTACATTACGATGTTAAAGGGCACCTTTGTCACTCTATGGCCAGAAGTCCATAGGGTTTTCTAACTATGTCCTAGTTATTGTGAACCCTTATGGCCCTTGGTCCTTAGGGTTCTAATTTACGAATACATAAAAATAAGGCTACAATACCTTAGGCTCAAAACAAAGCATGTTATGGTCATAAAAATCATATAGAGGGTACCCTCTATGGCTGCACAACCAAAGGGTGAAAACATGGATGCTCTAGAAGGACACTTAGTCCACCATTATATTTGGGGCCATTAGATACTTTTAATATGTATTATGTTATTCTCTTAATGGGCACCTTGTCCACCCTATGGTCTTAGGTCAATAAGGCTCCAACAAACATAGAAGGCACCCTTTGTCGTGAGGATCTACAAACCGCTAGGAAAGTAGGCAAAGGAGTTGTTTCACTGATGGTCCAAAGGCTATATATTAGTTCTTTTCATGTATAAGTACTCCACAAATGGTATGTGTCCTTAGTGCCATATAGTGGTACATACAAAAACCACCTTATGGCCTTAGGGCCATAGGGTGCTACATTCCAAAAGTCAGTGTTGAGGTTATAGAGTCCTCTCTTTTTTATATGTGCAAAAGTTACCCTACAATCTTGAGGTTTTACAGTACTCCATATATGTCCTATGGTCTTAGGACCACAGGGTGACAATTCAAAAAGTACCCTACTACAATCCCAAGGTTATAGAGTTCTCTTCGTATTATATATAGAAAAAATCCTATCCTATGGCCCTAAAGGCAAAGATAGACACATTTCAGGCTCTTATAGATTGTTAAAGATACCAAGACAAATCCATAGGATTAAATATGGTTTTCGTAAAGAAACTTATTATCAACACTCTCTACTCTCAAAATCCTATGGCCCTTGTGCCACATGGTGGAAATATAGAGGTGCATCCTATAGGCCTAAGGCTATAAAGTTTTCTACATTTTATACCTATAAAAAATCTTATCCATATAGCCCTAAGACCATAAAAAGGTTTATTCTAAGACATTGCAAAGTCTTCAAGACACATACAGAGAGTACCTATGTAGTTTTCTTCAAGAAAACTATGATCAATGTCATGTGTCCCAAAAAACATAGGGTGTCAATGTAAAATCTCTCCAAGACAATTTAGGCCATTCAAGGGTACCTATATGGGAACCATGGTAGCGCTATGGTCCTAGAGCCATAATCACTCTCAACCTATGGTGCTTGAGCTTATACATTGGTACACTTTGGCCCTAGGCCCATGTTCAGATCTCTCTTTTGATCAGAGGGAAACCTAAGGCTCTTGAGTCCTATGACTCTTGGTCCATAGGATCTCTCATTACAATAGAATGCAATCTATGGTTCTTGAGCTGATGTAGGGCCATATGATCTCTCATTAGAATAGAGAGAAACTTACGTCCCTACGACTAGAGAGCGGCCTAGGTGTCAATGTAAATGTTGAAAGGGTCATTACTTAACTAAATTGATGCTCAATCCGATTTATGTTGAATTGAATTATGGTCAATCAGACTTTCGTTTGGTCGGATATTGCAAGTCGGATTTTCGTTAGATCGGATGTTCATGTCAAGAAGGTTTCAGTTAGAGCGGTTATAACTTGGTAGAGATAGGTGTAGTTGTATATACGGGAGAGAAGGGATGTACAAGTGTTCAACAGTGAAGTTTTTTAATGTGTGAACTCGCTTTGTTTCTATTTTTACTCAGTCTGAAGTTTCTTATTCTGTCTTATGCAGTATTCTGATTATGAATTGAGTGTTCATTTCTTTGTATACAAGTATGTGTGTGAGTAGGATGCTTGTGTTGATTAAACCCAACACGTTTAGCATTCAGGGTTGTTTTTGGTCTTACTGAATGATGATGTATGTCGGAGGGACATAAAAGGGAATCTTGAGTGTATTACACAAGGGCTGAAGCCCAAGCAAGAAATAATGATCCTTTTCAATATGGCCCAGTCATAGAGGAACAAGGAGAAATAGATGACTCTGATTACAGTAAAAAATTCAGGTAGGATAGAGTTCAAGAGCATCACAAGGCAGGCAAGTGAGGCAATTTGTTGGAGCTTTACTCTTGACAACAAGATCTTCAAGGACTAAAAGAAGACTCAACTTTGACCCATTACAGGTATCTACCAAGCAGAGACCTAGGAGAGTACCTCAGCCCCCCCCTATGGCTCAACCACCTCCTAACCCCAAGCTTAGAGAAAAAAATTTCATAGGAAAGTCTAGTGAGGATACAAATTGTCATGTGGCTCAATTTGAGACCATGTGGCAAGCAAGTAGAGATCACGCTGTATATGGTGATGATATAAAATTGCAGCAATTTGCAGCAACACTAGAGGCCAAGGCCATGAGTTGGATTAGCCAATACGGAATTGCACATTTTGCAGCCTATGCTGCACTCCGAGTAGCATTTTTGCAAAGATTCATAAAGGAGAAGATCCCGACTGATATTTTACAAAAAATCAGAGACAACAAACAAGGAATATGTTGGTGGAAGATTATGCTCAGAAATTCAAAATTTTGGTGGAGAGATTGCACCTGGTTATGGGAGACCCACAGATGAGATGTGGAAAGTTATTTCTTGAAAGGTTTGAGAAATGGATTAAAGAATATTGTGGCTATCATTGACATTGTAGGTGGCTTCAATAATTTGGTCACAGCTGCAACAATAGTTGGAAAAATACTTGGTATGATCAAGACAAAAATCAAAAGCAAGGATAGTTCTGAATCTAAAGATGGGTCCAATATTGAATCTGAAGTTGATACAAAGAGTGATTCTGAGGGGTGATAAGAGAGTGAGGCTGAAAGTAGCAAAGGGAAGCACAAGAAGAAGAAGCATGGTAGTAAGAAGTGAAAGGATAAAATGGATAAGGGGGAGGAATTGATTAATCAGTTGTAGAAAATTGGATATTCCATTGAAGCCCCCAATGAAAAGCAATATTGTCAGATTTGGGAAAGGGAAGGACATAACACAGCTCAGTGTTGGTACAATCCCAACAATAGAGGTAGATCCACTCCTAATGCAAGAGGAGGGAGAAATGATATGGAAACCAATCAGATAGCTCTTTTTAGAGGGAGACCACCATTTCAGAGACCTCCTCGACCTCCAAGACCACCTTGGAGAAATCAGGACAATAATCAAAGAAGACCACCAGGTATTATGCCATGTGTGTATTGTGCTGCATCAGACCATTTGGGTTGGTCTGAATTGTGCCTTGTGGGTTAAGCACCGTGAGGAGAGTGGAATACCAGTGGTACCCTGAAATCAAAATAATCAGCAAGTTAACCCACAGTAATAACAACACAACCAACCACCAATTCAAGCCAATGTAATCATCATTGATATTGATGAGCAACAACTAGTAGCGGAGTTACTTGATGAAAATTGAAAACAGCACCTCAAGAGCATTGTGATGAATGGGCTTGTGATTGTAATTAAGATTGTAATTAACCAAAGGATGATAAGGATTGGTTAAGGATAGGTTTGAGGTATTAATAAACTCTCCTTTATAGATATCTTTGGATTAGTTATTATGTATGGTTCTAGCCTTCAAATAAAAGTTGTTGAATAGATTGTTATTAAGAGAGTCTCCAATTCCGAAAAATCATATGCTTGAGACTATTGTGAACAATGCTGACCCAGCAGATGTGGAATTTGTGGTCCCAATTATTAAGGTGGTATTTTAGAGCACGTTGTTTGAAGAAGTGTTGCTGGATGGAGGATCTGGAGCCAACATATTGGTTGAGTCTATCTATTATAAAATGAAGTTGGGTAAATTGGAGCCATCACCATTTCAGGTGAGGATGGAATATCAGAGAAGAGTTCAACCTTTATGAACTCTAAGGCAACAAGTTATTTATATTGCAAGTATAAGATTTCATGTGAATTTTGTTGTGTTGAATATGGAGAAGGGTAATACCTCCTATGATATGTTGTTTAGAAGGCCTTGGTTCAGATTTGCTAAAGTCAAGCAGGATTGGGGAGAGAATGAAGTTGTTGTCAGGAAAGGGAAGCAGGCAATTGAAATTCCTATGTTGGCGAGAAAGAATATTCCTTCTAAAGAAAGACAATTGTGTACTCAAACAATTAATTTGGCAGAAGAAGTGGCAACTGATAAAGAAGAATCATTCTTAAGAGCCAATCCAACCATTGTACTAGTCTAGGAAGTTGATGTTGAAGGTATCTTGCAAAAAGAAGCAGAGGTAGAATTGGAAAATTCTGAATTAGTACCAGTAAAAACAATTCAAGGATCAAAATTGGTGCAAATGGTGGATCAGAATGTGGTTCCTCATCCAAAGGAGAATTTACACCAGGAGGAAAAGGAAGCAAGGGATTTGGCTAAAAATATTTACAATAAAAGATTTGGAGGATCAGCTAGAGTTAAGCAAGATGAACTAAAGAACCTCAGTTTGGGAACTAAAGAGGATCCCAAGATTGTCCAGGTCAATATTCATGTGGATGTACAGTTTTTGCATGAGTTGTTTCAGTTGTTGAAGGAGTATAAAGATGTTTTTTCATGGGACTATTATAAGGTGAAGGGTATAGATCCTGATTTGTATTAGCATCATATTAATTTGAAGAAGAATGTTGTTCCAAATCTGCAAAAAAGGTATAGAATGAATCCCAACTTTGTAGAACAGGTTAAACAAGAGATTGATAAGATGTTAGTTGTTGGATTGGAATGAAAAAATCCGAGTTTGTGCTGATTATAGAAAGTTGAATGTAGCCAGCCACTATTACAGATCCTTTCCAAATGCCATTTTGTGATAATGTATTGGATGTTGTAGTAGGGAAGGAAATGTATAGCTTTTTGAATGGTTTTTCAGGGTATAACAAATTCAGGTGGCTAAAAGAGGATCAACACAAAATGGCTTTTATAAATGAGTGGGGTGATTTTGCATCTACAGTGGTGAATTTTGGCCTAAAAAATGGACCACCGTCATTCAGCTTTACAGCATACAAAATATTTGAACCATATTTGCTGGATTCATGAGAGTCTTTGTGGATGATTTGCCAATATTTGCAAAGAAGGAACTCCATTTACAGCATTTGAAGTTGTGTTTTGAAAGGTGTCGACAATTCAAAATGTATCTTAATCCTCTCAAGAGTGTCATTGTTGTCAAGACTAGTGTACTTTTAGGTTGTGTGGTTTCTCATGAAGGGATGTCCATTGATGAGAAGAAGAGTGAAGTTATTAGAGAACCAAAATCTCCAGAGAATGTAAAGGAAGTCACCAGGTTTGTTGGCCAAGTGAAATGGAATGCTAGATATGTCAAATATTTAGCAAATATTTGTATGCCTTTAACTCATTTAACAAATAATAATGTATCTTTTGTGTGGGCTGAACCTCAAGAGAGTTCCTTCCAAATGTTAAAGAAAATGCTTTCTGAAGCACCAATATTACAACCTCTAGATTGTTCATTACCTCTTCATGTATTTGTTGATGCATTGAATATGGCTATTGGTGTTGTCCAATGAGTCTCAGTGGTGAGGTCGTCTTGTTAAATCATTTCCTAAAGGATTCATCTCCTCTAGTATGCGTGCCTCCATTGTTTATAAGGGTCACATAAGTTTGTATGAGGTAGCATATGCATATATGGCTTTGGATGTGCTTCAAAGTGTGAAATATAATGCCTGGTAGCTCCTTTGGTCTCGGCATTAAAGACTTGGTAGATCGCTTCATGAACCAACCTTCATCCTCTTCAACAGCAGTAGGAAGGAAACTAGTTGACCTAACACACTCTTTAGTGCATGAAATGGGTGTCAATAGTCCTGAAATGAATAGAACTATACTCCAAGAAAAGAGTATTAACAGAAAGAGGACAGCTTTTGTTGATGCAAGTATTATCTTTGTGGAGGACAGCACCGACCAGAATATGTTAGAGTGACAACTTCAATTGGTGGGCTCCAACACACAAAAAATCCTTCAAGGAATGTCTCATATCTAGAGGTAATTTTAGCAAAGTCAATTTGGGCAATAAAAAGAACAAAACTTGGGCGAAAGATGACTTGTTTTGGTGTGGTGTCAAAGGATGGAGATCATTGTAGGCGTCTCATTAATGATTGTTATATGGATTCTAAAATGGGGTGCCCGCTCTTTGCTTCTAGGGTCGCAGGAAATATCCCCGATCTGGTTCAAACTCAGGAGGGCTTGTAGAACGGTTCATTTGGTTTTGTAACTCCAATAACATGCACACTTGGAAGGTTTGAAGGGCCACCGGGTCTAGCTCCTGGTGTTTGGGTGGTCGCAAAGGGCACAGATTGCTAGCCTTAAGAGGTAACTCAATTGCAAGCCAATGGTTTTTTTTTTTTTGCAAGGAGGAGTGACTTTAGCGACAAGAATTCATGAAACAATTACATTGAACCAAAGAGTTGCTAGCGGCATCCGTCCCAAATTGAGAGATGGTAAGATTGTAAAGTGGAGATCACGATTAGCAGAGGAATTTCATGGCAAGATTGTAAAGTGAAGATCACGATTAACAAAGAACTTTCATGGCAATTTTGAACTAGGTAGAACCATGGCAGCAGAGTTCATGCAAGAGTTCATTGTGGTTTGCAATGAAACACATGTTTTCTATGTTAAGACTACGGGTCAAGTGCAAAGGGAGTGACATACTCTTTGACAATGCCAGATTTTCATGGATGTACTTATGAGGATTTTCAAAATCGAGAAATCCAACACCTTGTATAAATGCCATGTAAGCACATTTAATTCATATTTTTGCAAGTCCTTGGCCTTGACCCTCACGCTCATGAGTTCATGCATGAGGCTTCCCTAACAAAATAGAGTTAGTTCAAACACTTGGAGGTGCACGGATGAAGATGTAGCTTTGAAGGCTTGTGTACCTTGCAATGCTTTGGAGAAGTAGTTTTGTGGTCATATATGGCTATGGGCTTTAAATTTTGTGCTAAGTACTGTTGTTCGAAAGTATTGTTGTACATTGTACACATTTTTGAATTGTAGGTGCAATACATCTTTTTTGTGAATTTCATTGTTGATGTAATGTTTTTGGCATGTGTGAGTGATCGAACAATTGAAAAAAAGTTTTCTAAAGTAAAGAAACTATGAAGGGATTTTTTCTAACCCCATAAAAAATTGAATATATATATATAACAAATATATTAAACAAGGGTGTCACAAAACATCACGGGTTTTGCTCGATTTATGGTTTGCTCGATTTTCTTTGCTCGGATTTTGGGATTCCTCTAAAGAAAGCATGATATCTCTATCTCTCTAGCTCGGAATTTCAAGGAAAATTTCTCTCTCGATAGGAGACGAAATCAAGGGCACCATTGAATGGCTTGAAGCTAATGCGGTTGTGGAGTGTGAGAGCAAAGAAAACTTTGTATCATCGAGGGGAAGGATGAGACTAAGAGAAGAGATTTGAGACTTCTTTATACCAAAAAAAGAAAGAGATTTGGAAATCTCTCAAGGGGAATTGAACCAAGAAAAATGATATGGATATCAATTTAAGTTTTGTTAATCATGATTGATAAGTCATGGAGCTATTAACGGCCCACTTAATCTTGTGAAGGGAGCTTAAAATCCTACTTTTCAATTAATTCGAGTGATAGGGTTGTTAACAACCTACCTTGGTTATTGATGAAGTTGTACTCAAGCTTTATTGAACTTATTGATGATTATGATGATTGTCATAGTTATCAATGTCTGTTATTTTCTCTCTCACACACCTTTCACAACCAGGGTCCCCACGATTTCTCGGCTGATGTTTCAAACACATATCCCCTAACACTGATCAAACTTAGTAGCATTGCTTCCCTAAGTGTCATGGACATCATTCTAAACTTTTGTAGCATTCAAACTCTGTTTGAGTGCCAAAATAGGTTGATGATTGAGTGTGGTGACATAGGCCTAACATAGGCAGATTGCCGATCTGAGAGAAATAGATTTGCATGTGTTACAGATAGTGTTATTTTGTAGGTTCACTTCTTGAGGTTGACACCCTCAATGAGTCTCCGTGCCCCATCAAAGTGTATTCCTTGAGTATTAACATTATGTTAATTAGTGGCAGATAGCTATGCTACATACATTCATCACGATGAATCACTAACATTGGTGCCATTGTCGAGGATAGTGTCCTTAGGTGGTGAGTGCCCTAGTGATAGGTTTATAGTTTGAGACCTTCATTTTGATTTCTCCGTCATTACACTTTAGTAGTGGAATAGTTAGACACGGGGTTTAGTGCTTGGTAGAGTCTAGGAGTAGGGGACTTCCTAGATCTTTTTATGAGAGGTAAATAGTGTTGTGAGTGAGATAAGCAAAAGCATTTGATTCTCAAATTTTCTTGTTACTTTCAGAATGTTGTACCATTTTCCTTTTTGACTTTAATTTATACTATTTTGTCTGTTTTGGTTTCATGTTTCCATTCAGTACTTAGGAGTAGAGTAAGTAGAAACTACCTCCATCAAATTTGGGCAAAAAGATCAGTCCTCATGAATAACTCGTCTTGAGTTCTCAACTCCTGTCGACTAGATCTTTAACACTAGAATGGTAACAGGACACTTTTATGCCCTTGGACACTTTTGTGTCCTGTTAAGTGACCATTTTGATTGAATTATTTGAAGAGTATGAAAATGAATTTCTAGGTGCTATATATCCACAAAGTTGCCTTATGAGCTGAAAAAAACTTAGCATTTTTTTTGTAGTATCGATCTCACCATTAACCTTACTCTTGCACAACATTTTTGAACCTAAACTCTGTGAAAAAACGGGTCCTGTTTTTGGCTTTTTTTCAATTTTTGGCAACTATACCACTCTAAACTTCATGTTTGTGAGGTTTAGATGGCTAGAGGTTGGGCCTTCATAGTTCTCAACATGTTTTGATGTTTGTAGGGAGAGCTAAGTGTGAAAGTTAAAAGTTATGAACAATTTACAAGAATTGCATAATCGTGTTGCCAAAATTAGCACTTGTATGATTTTTTTGGTGGATTTCTTGATATCCAAATTCAATTTTGATTGTGTAAATGTAATGTATAACATAAAGCTAATCTTCCTTGAGTTTTGGGGGACCTAATATGCTACATAGCATAGTATATGATGATGGTTGAGTTTTTTGATTGCTGAAGAATACGATACATTTTAGAGTAGCAAGTATAACTTTCTCAATATTGCTAGCTTCTTAGGCAATTTGTGTGTATTTTGTAGGTAGTAACCATATCTAATCATAGACTACAAACTTGGCTAGATATTCAGTAGTTTCTATGGGTTTCTAGAGGTCATAATGCTAAACCCAGTTTTTTCATGTTTGCTGTATTTAGCACTTTATCATTGCCCCCAAGGTTCCAATTGTAAGAGATCCATTATCCTTTTGACATGCTTCATGGCTCCTTTTGAATCCAAAGGCCCAAAGGGAACTAAGAAAACATGTATATAGTATCTGTATTGAGCGTGACTATAGAAACTTTGATGATACGTCTGCAGAATGGCAAAAATGCAACTTTTTTGTACCTATTTCTTTTGCCCAAAAACCAATTAGAGAGGTAAAAGCAACCATATGTTTTGGTCACCAACCCATTGAAGTTAACGAGGCATTTTATCTCATGTCCTACAAAAATCCCCACTCTTATTTATATGCAATCAATCGTAAGAAATTACTGTTTTGGGCAAAATGCACTGGTCCATCAACTTTGGAGGCTTGTAGTGACCAAGGGATGAGAAAAACAAGTTTCTCATTTTTTCCATATGTAGTACTTATTGAACTATAAGCTCATGAAAGGATTTTTCAAAGCGAGTGGATCTACTATGGTTTTGGAAATTTTTCCCAAAACCTTGAAAGGACACTTTTATGTCCTGTTAGGTTACCATTCTAGTGTTAAGGTCTCTTGGGATAGTTTCCTACAATGTTAAGACTCTCTTCTTATTCTTCTTCTTCTCTCTCTCTCTCTCTCTCTCTCTCTCTCTTTGTTTTATATCTTTCTCTTTCTCTCTCTCTCTCTCTCTCTCTCTTTTCCTCTCTCAATGTGTGTGTGCATTCTTTGTTTATGCATGTGTGTGTGTGTGTTTTTGGTTTATGCACCAAGAAGATCCCTTCCAAGGGGAAGAGTCCCACCAAGAAGAAGAGACCTGCAAAAGAAAGAGCAAATACAAAGGGCCATCCATTCCACTCACCATTGAAATTCAAGGTTCAAAGCCGTTGTACAACTAAGAGTAGTAAGGGGGAGGCACCTAGCTCACCTTTCAAGCTACCATTCATGTTGCCAAAGAAGGTTGCAAAGTCACCTAAGCCAACCACTCCTAAGCAGACCAAAGCACCAACCCCTACCAAGTCCCCCGTGCCAAGCCCTGAGGAGCCCAAGTCACCACCACCCACTCGGGAACTTTCACCCCCTTCTGGACACAAAAGAAAAAGGGTCTCTGAGGATGAAGAATCCTCTCAGGCAAAAAGAAAAGTGGAGTTTCATGATTGATTACTCCACAAAAGATTTGTACACTTTTGTTCATTTAGTCCATATGAACATATACCCTTTGGTGATTCATAATTTTGTACTTCAAATACTTAATAACAACTATCGATTCTTAAATGTGTATCATGGTGTCACGTAAGTTTAAAACAACATAAATAATGATCACAATAAGGTAGAGAAAAGAAAAATATATTTGCACAATGCAATGATTACAATATTGAACTTGTTTTTTCAAGTCCTTGCAAGTGGCTCAAATACAACTCTTTTTGAGGGAAGGCATGTGATGCAAGAGGTTGAATTCTCCATCCTTGTGCTCACCACAATTTCATCCACTTTGAATTTATACTCAGGAGATGTTCCGTCAAGAAACTCAAGAGATTCTCTAACATCATGTAGTCTCCAATTTGTTGTTACTATAAAGCTTCTATACTCGGTTTGTGGATGGACTGTGACCTTTAGGTCAAACTCTGGATAGTTTTCCTCAGAGTTGAGAGGAACCCACCTACCTAATTTGCTTCTCCATCTCCTATAGTCGTAGCATAGAACTAATGATTGATGACATAGTTGATATAAGATAGACATAGAATTTGGACCTACCTACAACTAATATTATCGCCAATACGGAAAGTTTCTTTGGTACTCCATCTGTCTCCAAGTATATTATCAAGTTCCGTCATAGAAAGTCTTCTATTAAGCCACATCGTCTTTGTCCTCTGCAATTCCATTGTTTTGAAACATGCCACAAAGACATGTATAGGCAAGAACCATTGAACTTTAATCTTTCTTGATATCCTGCCCGGAGACATAGCTTTAAGGATGTCTTCTTTGATCTTGGATTTGAAGCTTGATATAGTACATGCATCAGGAACTTCCTAGTCAAGTGAACTTATGGTGGGAATAGGTAACTGATGTAGTTATCCATATGCACCTTCTCGTGATGGAACCTTGTATTCTACAAAATAGACAAACAAATCCATTGTTTTGTAAAAGGAAGGTGGCTTGTCAGCATACATAGCATCTGCAATCTCTTTATGCATTGCTTTGAATGTCCTACTTAGACTCTCCACACGCTGCCATTCCATAGCTATTGAAGGAAATATATCTCGAATGGAATCAAAAAATGAGAAAAATCATGGGAGAATGAAAAATTCATTGTATCAAATAGAAGTGTTTTTTTACTTACAGCAAGAATGCAGTGTAGGATGTTTTTCCCAGTCTAACACCATATACTTGGCCATGTGCACATGTTGAACCTTAGCTCTCTAGGCATTGTCGGTCACTTTGAAAGCAAGAACACAACCTTTGCAATGTTTTTGTACTTTATCACGTTTAGTTCTCTTCACTCTGTGTACACCTTTGCATGAAGGAAGCATTGTTACCCAGTCATTCACACGAAAAGATATGGGCTTCCAAAGACCATCCTCTCTAACATTATGAAAGTCACCAGAAGTTATGTTATGTGAAGGGCGACGTGCAAAAGATTCCATGGGAACTTGTAGATTAGAGAAGAAGAAAGAAAATATAGAGACAGAAAGACTTAAACCTCTCACAAAATAGAGAGAGAGTGAAAAAGGTATATGTTTGGAAAAAGTAGGTGATTTTTCATTAATGGCCTTGTTTTGAGAGCCTTCTGACATAGATTTTGTATCTTTTGACAACTCTTTTGTGAAATATAAAATAGATTAAAATATGAGACTTCATTACTTTGGGTCGCAAATTGAATGAGCTCAGTTGCCGAAAGCACCTAAATATAGCTGTTTCAACCTTATGATCAAGACATTTAGCCATTCTCCATCAAAATAGGATCACCAAAACCCAAAATAGAGGGGACAAGAGTGCCATACTTTTGTATATGTGTCAAATGACTATTGGACTATTCCTTAATTCTTAGATTAACAAACAACCCTTTTTGAGTCGTTTTTGGCCCTAATGCATTGCTTGCACTTGTCATAGTCCTTTTTGGCAACCTCTGCATGGTGCACATCTTTTTGTCCAATTTATCCGCCCAACTCTGCCGCCCTTGCACTTGCCCTCTTACACTTACCTCTTTGAAATCTCGCTCTCTCTCTCTCTCTCTCTCTCTCTCTCTCTCTCTCTCTCTCTCTCTCTCTCTCTCTCTCTCTCTCTCTCTCTCTCTCTCTCTCTCTCTCTCTCTCTCTCTCTCTCTCTCTCTCTCTCTCTCTCTCTCTCTCTCTCTTGATTCACTGCTCCGAGGGACTGCCCCCTTTGGCGGGCCTTGCGACTCCCTCTCCCTCTCTTCTGGCATCTGCCACCGCAGGACCCTCCCCTTGTTGAGAAATAGCGACATTGCTATTGGGGGCGGTAATTTTAAACTTCCAAAGATTGGGCCCAACGGGCGCGGGTGAGGGCACAGGCGCGGGCACGGGCACGAGCGCCTAACGGGCAGCCACGTCACCACCCGTGTGAACAGCATCACCCAGCGGGTGCGAGCCAGAACCACCAAATGCCACTAGTGCGCCAACGGTGTGGCCAAAACAATCAGGCTTCGGCCCCCAAGTGCCACCGCGTAGAGCCATCACAACGCCACACGCATGACCGCCATCGCCACACACTCAACAAGCTTGCATCCCCTTTAGGTGATGCTAATGAGGTACCTATACCTTGGCTCATATATAATGGACCTTCCTTCCCCATCTATGCATGTGGGACTTTGCCACGTGGCAGCACGACAGGGCCCAAGCCTCCTAAGGCTTTAAAAAGTTCAAGTGCCTTTTTTTCCCTAAGTCTTTTGTGTGGTCTACCCTTTGTTGCCTAGTGATTCAACCTCTGAGGCGTAAATCCTAGGCCAAAAAGCACATGATTGGCTCCACACTCCTCCAACTTTACTGCACTTTAAGACTCTCTGAGACCCCAAACCGAGGCCGCAAAAACCGTGAAGATCCATCTGTAACCAATTCTTGCAAACTACACCCAAATTTTTGACTTCTATAACTTCCTGCTTCAGGCTCCGTTTGACATGTAGTCAATTCCTGTCTACTCCATACATCACATAGCACCTTCTCAAACTTTGTCAAGGCCCAAACAATGCCAGATGGCATGACTCCCCATGTGGTCACTTGGGCACCAACTTAGCCCTCGGCAAAACTTCCTGCTTCAGGCTCCGTTTGACATGCAGTCAATTCCTGTCTACTCCATACATCACATAGCACCTTCTCAAACTTTTTCAAGGCCCAAATAATGCCAGATGGCATGACTCCCCATGTGGTCAGGTGGGCACCAACCTAGCCCCCGACAAAACTTCAATTGGCCATAAACTGCAATGCGTGACTCCGATCTACAATTTGAAAAGAGGGGTAGGCTCCATAAGTTAAGCACTACGTGCATGTACACTGACATACACTTGGGTCACGTGTCCCTAGCTACCCTATCCAACAAAAATCTTCAACACACCTCACCTTCAACCTTCAATAACTTGGGCTCTGTACCTCTGTTTGATGAGCCATCTGGACTTTCTCCTTCATCACTTGAAGCTCTACATTCCTAGACCAAAATACTGCACCTTGGATCTCATTCACTTGCTCCCCAAATTAGCCCCTTCTAGATCCTTCCTTGGTCTATCAATTGCATCAATCATACATCTTCGCAGCTACTTGACAGTCCATGATCTTCCTAGTTGCTCCAGCCTTTTGCCATGCTTCTAAGCCTGCATATCTGCCCATGCGATCTTCTATGGTTGACACACTTTGGTTGTACCAACGGTGCCCATAGAGTGGGCTATGACATTGTAATGATTTTTGGTCTAAGACCAACTGAGACTGAAGTGATGAATTATTTATTATTCTCTTTAGTTGCACTTGTAAATTTTATTATATAATTGATCAAGTTATCTTGTCTATTTTCAATGACATGGTGATAAAAATAATGTCTCTTTATTGCTGCAAGATTAAGTTGTCCTATCTATTTCTTTGAAGATTTGAAAGTGATAACTTGTTAACTTTACAAGAAATTTCTCTCATGATGACATGCTCGCTTGATTGACAGATATGGAAGAATAACTTAACCACGTTGAAGCACAGGCCATCTACAAAGAAGAGAGAGAGCGTTATGGCCATGAGAAAGATCTCAAAGCTATTGCACGGATTGAAGAGGATGAGCCTGGGTTGCAAGGCCTAGCATTAAGGAGTGCAGGAAGCTGTGTCCAAGCCACTTTGTGCACCAACATTTATTTCAAATCAGCGGCAATGCCAAGGAATCCGCTCCCTTAAATATTTGTAGCACAAGGGACTCGCATGAATGTTGCTATGAAGATTCATACGTCAAGAGAGAGTTATGCCAAACAACAACCAAATGGCACTCTACTTTATACAACAATGCTGTGTTCACAACACCCTTGGGAGATGCATGGATGGGTTAGACCACCCCAAGAACTCTGGCACTGGGCATGGTCGGATTGCAGAGAAAGTGGTTGCAAGTCACGCCAATAATCCAATACCTCCACGCAAACGGCCCATAGTTCTACTTCTTGAAGAATCAGAGACACTCATTACATTGGGAAGCCAAGGGCAAGGTCTTGCAAGCCAAGGAGAGACACCTGATATTTTGCGCGGCAAAATCCTTGAGCTAGAGATAGAGCTATCAGAGGCCCAAGCCAAGCTGCAATAGTATGCAACAACACTCTACGGAACATTTCCATATCAGGTGGGCTAGTCCTTTGCAGCAAGGACCTCCAGGCCCATTTCCTATGCCTGAAAGTGCTGACTTTGACATACACAAACTACTCAATGAGCTGAATCAATCTTTGGGTTGAGCACTTTGCTCACTTTACCCCTATCTATTTTGGCAAAGGGCTACATTTTTTGTAATCATAGTTCATCATTTATCCCCTCAGCTGTCCTTTTTTGTATTCTTGATCAAACAAATTATATTTTATCGTATCTAACTATGATTATGACTCTTATCGCAAAGTAACTAGAGAGAGAGAGAGGTGAACATGTTATAGTGTAAAATGGTGATGTGTCATAATTTTCACATACTCACAACGAGTAAAACTTATAGACCTTAAGTCATACATCTTCATCTCCATCAAACACACTGATAATATCATCTATTTCATCCATATTAGAGCTTATTGAAGCTATCTCCTGTTCCATATCATCATCATAGTCGAATTTCGCAGCTATAGATTCATGGGTTTGAAAAACACCATAGTGTTTTTGTGCTGCTCTTGTCGCAATGTTCACCGGCTTATGAATGAGCATCATGTTGCAGAATACATAAACCAAATCCGCATCATGTTGAGGATGAATCCGGTTTTGTTTCTTAGTATGCATAAAGTTAAAAGCAAACCAGTTCCTCTCACAGCTTCCACTTGATGCTTCAATAGATAGAATCCTAGCAACAATGCGTTGCAACTCCACTTTCTCCCCACCATACTCCTTTTACCATAGAGGTGTACCTATGTGTGCAATGGCATCTATATGTGAAAGAGTCGTGGTAATGTGTGTGCTAGTCTCCACCCAACTGTGCTATCTTATAGCCTCCCTATAGCATACACATTGTCCTGTCACGCTGGTGGCCTTGTCCGTAGGACCCATGTCCTTATATTACACCCCCCCCCCCCCCTTGGAGAATCGTTTTCGTCCTCAAAAATGAACGTAGGAAAATGTTTCTTAAGTGCAAATACATTCTCCCATGTAGAACCTTCTTCAGGTCTATCTAGCCATTTTACCAACACGTATTGTTTGACATGATGTCTCGTGCGAAGCTCATGAGAATCCAAAATATTTTTGGACTCATGAGGGATGCTTGGTGGTTGGATAAGTTCAACTAACCTACCTCTGTAAATGACATTATCATTCTGTCCTAGCTGTTTTTGTAAACGGCTAACATGAAAAATAGGATGAACTCGTGAGTGCTCTTGAAGAGCTAACTTATAGGCCACTTGACCTATACGTTTGAGAATGGTAAATGGTCCACAATAGAGTGGTGAAAGTTTCAGAACTTTTTTCGTCTTTAGACTTTCTAAATGCTCCAGAACCTTGAGGAAAACCTTGTCTCCTTCTTCGCTACAAGATGACGATGCTCATCTGCGTACTTCTTATATCGATCCTGAGCTTGCTTAACATTTTGTCTAGCAACTCGACGCATGTCAAAATGGTCTTGGAGAAAATCCTTTGCTTGTTATATCTTCTCCTTAGCCAACCCCACCATAACGGTTGATCTAGATTGAAATCCATATAAAATCATAAATGGACTGAACCCTGTAGTCACATGGTTTGAACTATTAGAAGAAAATTTCAATATAGGTAAGTAGTCTTCCCAATTGATTTGTTTCTTGCTAACGTACACTTGTAGCATATCCTCTAGAACTTGATTAACTCTTTCGGTTTGACCATTTTTTTCTGGATGATCAGCCGTACTTAGACTAAGTTTAGTTTCCAACTTTTGAAACACAGCTCTCCAAAAGTGATTATCGAACTTTCGATCTTTGTCACTAATGATACTAGCTAGAAGACCGTAGAGTCTATATATATGCTCTACAAATAGCCGTGCTAATTCCAGTACCATAGTCTTAATGGGAATGAATCAACCCATCTTTGTGAGACGGTCTACAATTACCCATATGGCATCATGGCCACGATTTGTAGTAGGTAGTCCTACTACAAAATCCATAGAGATACTCTCCCACTTACCTTCTAGAATCTCTAAAGGATCCTTGAGGCGCTCTACCTTATTAACTTGGCATTGTTGGGAGTTTAGTATGTATTCTTGAACATCATGATATAAGCCTGGCTAATAAAATTGTCGTTGAACTACGACATACGTCTTATGAATACCTGGATGACCAGCACTTGGACTATCGTGACACTCAAATAACAGTTGGTGCCTAGTGTCTAAGTCCTTTGGCACACATACTCTACCCTTGTGGAGTAAGTAATCGTCATCAATGGAAAAAATCTTCCATCAGTTAAGCTCTTCCTAAGTAGGGGTGGAGCGCTGTGTGTTGGAGTTTTTATCTGTGTGTGCAAATACATGTTGATCTGATTGGACAGAGACATGTGAGTGTGAGCTAGGGATCCCTTTTTAAAACTGCACTCCACACTTTAGCATATGATTTATCTTGTGCACACGTGCCACGTAATGACTCTAAAGATCCACTCTTTATTTACATGAAAGCAAGCGGATTAATCTAAGGCATCCGACTTAGTGCATCTGCTACTACATTATATCGCCCCTTGCAATATCATAGCTTACAATCATAATCTTCAAGGATTTCTTCCCATCTAGCTTTACGGGCCTTCAAGTCTGTTTGAGTAGTAAACCATTTGATACTTTCATGGTCAAAAACTACTTCAAACTCAACAGCATATAAATAGTGTCACCACTTTCGTAAAGCATGAATTATGGCATAGAGATCTCTCTCATGGACAAAATAATCTTGTTGAGCTCTATCTAATTTTTTACTTTCAAAGGCTATAGGTCTTCCCTCCTAGAGAATTACCGCACCAATTGATTTATCACTAGCATCAGTCTCTACCAGAAATGGCTTCAGTGGGTCAACGATTGCTAGGATGAGAGAAGTGACTATAGCTACCTTGAGTTGTTTGAAACTGCATTTTTGGGCTTCTTCTCAAGAAAAGGTCTTACCTTTTTCTTTAAGTTGATCCATCATAGGAACAGTGATTTCGGCATAATCACAGATATACTATCGATAAAATCCAACCATGCTCAAGAATATTTGAAGCTCCTCAATCATGTTGGGATGTGGCCATCGAGTGACCTTGTGAGTGTCCATCTTGATGCCAGAATAAGAGATCACATGTCCGAGGTAATGTATCTCTGTTTTAAAGAAATCACGCTTGCTTTGCTTAGCATACAAATCAAGAGCTTGTAGTTATTCGAACACTAATCATAAGTGTTCTATGTGTTCATCTTCAGTCTTACTGTAAATGAGAATGTCATCAAGGAAAACCACAGCAAATTTTCCAAGATAGGGACGTAAGACACTATCCATGAGTGTCATAAATGTAGTTGGAGTATTGGTTAAACCAAAATTCATAACCAAAAATTCAAAATGCCGGAACGATGTTCTAAAGGCAGTTTTGGAGATATCTTGCAAAAGGATACGTAGCTGGTGGTATCTTGAACGAAGATCGATCTATGTATAGTATCTTGCCCCATGGATTTGATCAAACAACTCATCCACTCGAGGTAGAGGATACTTGTTCTTGATGGTTATTGCGTTTAATCCGTGATAATCTATGCACATGTGCAAAGTACCATCTTTCTTTTTTACCATTAGAATTGGTGATGCTCAAGGCGAAGTGCTAGGTCTAATGAAACCATGGGCGTGGTAGTCAGCAAACTGACTCAAACTCCTTGGCTTCTTTAACACTCATACATTAAGGTGATTTATTCACCGGTTTAGTGCCTGGCAAAACATCTATGCCATGCTACACATCATGTGTAGGGGGTAAACCCGGTGGTAAGTCACTTGAGAATACATCACTATACTCCGTGAGTAAGTGAGTCAGCTTTTTCCGTGCAAAAGGAAAAGTAAACTAGAGTTATATTGGGATGGAGAATATTGTATTTCGTGTAATGTGTGTTTTACAACAGTTGCACGTTGCTCAATAGAATTAAAATTGAGAGCACTTTGCTCGTTAGATTCGTTATAACACTTTAGAATTCATTTCACTTTGCATACCATTACTAGAATTCACAGCACTTTGCTCTTGAGAATTCACAAGACTTGGAGACAAGCAATAACACAAAAAGACTTCATCTATTAAATCTTCTTTCTGCAAAAATGAAAGCTCGGCTATACATATAAGAGGTGAAGATTTTATATTTTTCTCACGAAGAAAAAGCACATGTTTACCATTGGCCATAAAGAATAAGGAGTTGTGTTCATAACTAGTGTGCAATGTGTTTCCTAAACCATGCAGCCACTCCCGTCCTAGAACTACATGAGCACGGTCCATGTTCATAACTTGAAAGTCAAGGGTAATTGTATGATATTGAACAATAAGCTCAACCCCTTGAACTATTGTGTCCCATACATCTTTATTATTGACAGACATTTGTTCGACCACATACTAATGAGAGCAGGGAGTCTATGTAAGCTTCAATTTCTTGACTAGATTATAGTTCAGGAAGTCATGAGTTGCACCATCATCCACTAAAATACAAACACGTTGTTCGTTAATAGTGCCATGCATGCGAATCAAATCATGGGGGGCAAAGGTGGGCTGCCACATTGAAGCATGCACAAAACACTCGTGCTTTTCTTTCATATGAAAAACTTATACAACAAAATATTTAGGAGATGAATCTAATGTGAGCTGTTGCACCCTGTGCATGGCCTTTTCTTTGCCTTGCAAAAGAGGACAATCTTTCTTGTTATGTTGGTCCGAAAGACATATAAAACACAAATTGTGTTTCCTTGCACGCTCAAAATCAATAGTGCTGAGGGACCCACGTGGAGTATCTCGTGATTGCTTAGGCTTCTTAGCTTCTTGTGGGCATGGAGAGGTAGATTATCTCTTATTCCTCTTGGAACGTGTGGAAGATCTACCTCACCATTGGCTCATAGCCACATTGCTCTTAGCAAAATTATTCTTAGAGTAGGGAACATTTCCTTTTCTCTCTTGGTCATGATCATATCTTTGGGCATGACTGATGGCTTCTTCCAAAGTTTTTGGATATTTGGTATTGACATGAAGACAATAGTCTTTGTCAAGGCCATATTAAAACCCCATATCTTTTAGAATTAATCTAGACCTTCTAGTTCTAATATGATTTCCCGATACTTCAAAAGGTATTGTGTGTGAGAGAGAGGCCAGACATACGGCATGCATCCCATGCTAACCAATTCTTATCTTCTTCATTGGAGTCCAAAAACTCTTTGGAGAAAAAATCTTGAAATGTAGCCCAAGATGGAGGATGAGCATCTATTGTAGATGTCATCCACCACTTATAGGCCTTGCCTGCTTTAAGAGATAGACTTGTTTTCACAGCCGTCTTTAAATCCGAGGTGTGTCTCAATCTATGAATATCACTCCATTTGTGTAAGAACGTATTGACCTCATCCTTGTTGCAATCACTCTCTTCCCCGTGAAACTTAGGAATAGTGATATTCTTCAGTAATGAATTGCTATCTTTTGCGTCTTCTAAAACACTTCTCTCTTAACTCCTTGATCGTGCGATCTTGGTTTCCTTAAACCATGCCACTTGTGGCGCCTTGAGCCGTCTATGAATTCATAAATTTCACAACTAGCTCAGTAAGATTTGTAACATTTGCATTGAGTGCAGAGAGGTTGCATTCAAGAACACTTTGGCGATTTTCCAAATTCTTGAAAACAACCATATCTACAAGGCCATGATCTCCTAGATCATCATCGTCATGCAAATTAGCATCAGCAATACCCGAGGTGCCTTGATTTTGATCAACGTGCTCAAAATCAAAAGTGTGTGTAGGTGGGATATCCTCACTAGCCATGGTAAATACACACTAATTTAAAGAGAGAAAAAAAGTTCAACTTGTACCTTGTAAAGCTTGAAGTCTTTGTGTTTTGTATGCTCGGAGATTTGCATTGCATGCGAACCTCGCCTTGCGAAAATTGTAGTGCTTCACGTGTCGTTTGTTGTAAGAACACCTTCATGGATTCTTAACAACAACTCATCATTTTTTTGAAAAATTTTGTTCACTTTGAAGCTACCTCCTTGAGGAAAAAATAATTTTTGGAAGAAAACTTGCCTTCATCCAAGAAGTGAAAAGGAGGGGTGAAACTACGGCCTTGAAGTTTGAAGCTTTCCCTTTCCTTCTAGCTTTCTTGTCAGCACAAGTATCCTATTTTTCCTTGTTATAAACAACAAGGCTCAATAGCTTAATGGTTAAGTGTTGGCCTCTTACCCTCATGGGGTGGGTTCTATCCTCCTTCATGCAAGGGTTAAGAAGGCCTTCCTATGCGCGTAACCAACCGCGCCAACGTAAGGCTACAAAGCCTCGGTGTTGTAGAGTTTTTTATTGAGTTTTCCTTGGGCAAGTGCACTGTGGAGGACGTAGGTGGGGCGATTGCAGTCGGTTGTCACTATTTGCCTTGCTGTGTTGCGTACAGAAACCAATGCCTTTCTTCTTTTGCTGCACAACGGAGACGCCGCTCTCTACAGAATGTGGGAGAGAAGCAGCGTGTTGCATGCACATGCAACCCTCTTTTCCCCTTTCCCAAAAATAGCTCAAATAACAGTGAAAGAGTGGTGGTAATGAGTGTGCTACTCTCCACCCAACCGTGCTATCTTATAGCCTCCCCCTTAGTGTACACATTGTCTGGCCATGTTGGTGGCCTTGCCCGTAGTACCCATGTCCTTACAATATGCCATGGATCCTGGAACATGCCAGTTCTTTTAGCATAATCAACTCGCTGATGAAAAGCAGTCTTCCCATCCTCTTGTCCTAATAGTTGCGAGCACACTTTTTTGAAATCACTCATGACTTATTTATTGGCCAACCGTTGGTGCATTTGAAATTTAGGATCTAATACAAATGTAGCACCATGCCATGGCGTTTGCAATTGCACCCATCGCTTATTGGTATCTGTGAGTATGGAAGCTTTGTCCTTTGCACCAAAGCCAACATGCTCTCTTACTTTGTGCAATGCCTCTAACATATACCAATAGACTTGACCAAAGAATAAAGAGTCTTTGTCGACTATCTGCAAAAGATCTACAAACGGTGTGGCCAAGGTCACAATTCTCTCTACATTGTGCCGAAAAAATTACGAGTTCACAAGTTGTACACACCTTGTAGCTGCCTCTTGGTAGCTAGGATACTTGTTGAGCCATGCATCCCATCATCTATCAGCTATTGTTTCAATCAATGTAGGCTTCACTTCTTGCAAGGTGGCAAGAAGATAATAAGTAGTTGCAAACCTTGTCACACAAAATATATGCAAAGTTTTGTTGGGTGATTTTTATCAAAAAAGAGCATACAAAAATTGATGCTCTCTAATAAATTTGAGCACATGATTAGCATCTAGTAGCATTTTTTTATGATGGCCATTTTTCCAATGTCTTTTAATAGCAAATTAAGAGTATACGTGGCACATGGCAGCCAAGTAATTTTTGGGTACCTCATTTGAATAGCCCTTCTTGCAGCCTTGTAATTGGATGCATTATCTGTGACAATTGCAATCACATTCTTTGGTCCACCTGCCTTTGCTATGGCACACTCATATATCCTTGCTAGATAATCATTGTTCTTCTCTTTTAAATAGATTTCAATGGCTTCTACGAACATAGACCCTCTAGCATTGGTAAGCATCACATTGATGAGTGGCTTCTTCTGACAATTGGTCCATACATCCAACACTATGATGCAACCATAAGCAGGAACAAAGTCCACCACCGTGCGCTTGAGGATGGCTTCAGTGCTGTCTTTCACTTTATCTAGATACTTTGTGCGCATCTTATTAGAATCAGGAAGCATAAATCCTTTTTTAGCCGTGCTCATTAAAGCATATTGAAATATGGGATTGCGCATAGCATTGAATGGTGTACCACATGCCACAAAAGCTTGCATCCATTTCAAGTGCAACTCAAGCAACCATTGCTTACCTATCACTTCATATAGTGTTTGGACATTGGATGATGCTTTACTAACTTTAGTTGAGCTAGGATTTGCTGCTGCTGACATTGAAGCATGCCCATGAAAAGGAGTTGATTGGGGAGTGTGATCATTTTCTTTCGTAGGCACATGCTCTGTCATCGCATTGACAAAAGACATTTCAACATCCATTGCAGCTTATTTGGCATTAACACTTTTCTTTTTAGCTGCAAGATTTTGCTCTACAATGTGAGCGTACTTTGGAAATCTAGCATGAATATCTCTTGGTGGTGCCGTTCACTCCGACACATTACCAAGGACTTTTAACAAATGCTCTTTGATTCTGGTCGCATTACCACTAAACTTATGGCCTCATGTCTTGCATTTCAATCAAGATGTATTGTTTTCAGCATGTAGCTCGTGGATGTAACTCCACTCATTTCCTTTCACCATGCTGATATATAAATTTAAGCTGCCAGATCAACAAATCCACTTGTTAATTTTGAGGTCAAAATTACTTCAAAGGAGCAAACTAAAAAAGCAATGCTCTATCAACAACATAGCGATCAAAATTTGTCCCCATTATCAATCAATCTCGCGCTACATTATCAACTAGCAATAGACAATAACAGTTTATTGCATTCTTCAATAGACTCATGTCAATCAAATCATATTTTGATGAACTAAATAACTTCATTACTTCAAACAAAGCGTTTCAATCACATTGCACTATATCGATTCATCTAAAGTGCAAGCTTTTGGCTTTTAACCATTACAATAATCAATCATTTTAATTAATCCACTGCACTATATCGATTTGTCTAAAGTGCAAGCTTTACACATTACGGTAATTGGTAATATTGATAGAACCAGAGTGTCTCATCGTCCCTTCTCTGTGCTCATTACTTTCATCATTGATAGCAGCAAACCTACATTGCCGACTACATGCCATAGCTGTTGTTTGATGCTGACATAGCTTGTGCCATATGTGCAAAGAGGAGCACCCAACCTCGTTCATAAGTTTCACGGGCCTTTCTCAAGGGATCTACGGTGGATATTCAATATTCCACCGTTGATCCCAATCTTTGCATGGCAAAAAGGTAACGTCCTCGACCTCCCGCCTCAGATTTGACCTCACCACCTCTCGCTTGAGACCCGCGCTCCCTATCTAGCCCGCCTGTCGCGCTTGCTTGTAATGCATGTGAGTACAATACTATAAAACATCCCCCCCCCCCCCCCCCCCCCCCCCCCTCCCTCGCCTGCTGCGTTGATCTGACGGCCCAAAGCCTCCTGCCCCGCCAAAAATTTGCCTCTGCCGTCGATCCCATGAGTGACACCCTGTGTCACTTATAAACGAGGAGCACCCAAGGTAACAACCAACTGTTAGCAGCAAATTACTCATGGCACCCACTCCAAAATTGACCGACCCCCTCCCCATGCTACGATGATTAAGCCTGCTCCGTCGACACCTTTTCTTGTTGTGGTGGCTGCTAACTCTGCAACACCACAAACCACTCATGACATTTTGCAGAATCTACCTACCCGCAACATAAGGCACCCAAAGGCATGTAGGCTAAAGATCACCCTGTCGCGCCGTTATCACTTTATTTTTTCTCCACTTTTTTTTTTTCTCCTATCACCCTCTCACCAACATGCACTCGCTGCCTACCCACCCTCGTAAGCTCAAAAGCAGCGAACTGGCCTGTGGCATTCATTGGCAACTAGCACGCAACTCTCCTCTATTTCTAGCTGTTCATCATGCCTACTATCATGCAATTTGGAAACCACTCCCTCCCACCGGCCACCAAACTGCTTGCGCACCAACGCAATCACCCAAAGCTGCAGTAGCCTGTTGGCGATAACTCAAATACGTCAACAATTTAGTCAACATAAAAAATAAACAATAACTGAACCGACACAGCGGTTACAAACGCTCTGTTGTATAAACACACACGCACACACACATTAATATACAAGAGGAAGAAGAACAGTTTGCACCTGTCTCTGTCTCTGTTGCTCTCTCTCTCTCTCTCTCTCTCTCTCTCTCTCTCTCTCCCCCCTTTATTTCTCTGTTCAGTAGTTGTCTGCAACTAACCCTCTAGCCGGCCTTGGATAGATATCGGCTATTATCGGGCTGCTTGTCATCATGGCGAGCAGCTCCCAACTGGTGTCCAATCACCGTCAGTGGGTTATTACCAGTTGACCAAAATGCTAGTCAACCCGGGGTGTACACGGAGTCGCTCGGGGCTCTTGGGGACTATCTAACACAGGCATTGAGGGGGTGGAATCTAGGGTGGGATGAAGGAGACCGTAGATCGCGGCAAAGTAATCTCGGGCGCGGCAAAGTAATCTCGGGTACCCGAGATTACTTCTCATCCGACCCTCGAACCCTTGACCTCACCTTTGCGACTCCCATGCCCTAACCACAAGCACCCTCATGTTTATTGTGATGGTATGGGGCCGAGATTATTCTTATACCAAAGGTCACCAAAAGTAATCGCGGGTACCCGTGATCACTTTTTATACCCGAGATTACTTTTTGCGGTGCCGACAAGATCTATGGCGCTCGATGCTCTCACCATAGATCCGATGCCCCCATGCCCGTGTCATATAGTCCTGAGAGACTACACGCACGCACACAGAAACCCGAGAGAGAGGCAATAATTAGTTGTTTGTTATGCTTGCCAAGGGCAGTTTAAATACAAGCTAGAGACAGCGTTGCCCGTCAGTTACACTTGAAACTGCTCGTACGGGGAAGATCCTAGGAGCGAGAAATTATGCGGCTAAATTATCAAGTTATTACACACCCCCCTAAGTTGATAATTCCCATTACAGTGATTTTAAGCCGAGTTGTTGACAACTTTCACGATGCTTTGCCTTTGGACTGGACTTGGTGAGGAAATCTGCCCACTGTTATTCTGTTCGAACATGGGAGAGCTCGATGCTGCCTTCTTGAATGAGCTCCTTGATGAATTGAAGCTTCATCGCTATTTGCTTTGTCCTTTTTGAGTGTTTGAGATTCCTTGCAAGCATTACAACGGACATATTGTCACAATGAAGTACTAGTGGCTGATTCGGGAAGAGTGTAGTCTCCATTCAAAAGTGTTTAAGACAAATGCCTTGCAAGAGTCATTCCAACATATTCAGCTTCTGTCGATGACAAAGTGACTCTTCCCTATTTCTTACTTTGCTAGGAGATTGCACCTCCAGCCAGGAGAAAGTCATATCTTGATGTAAATTGAAGAGTATCTTGATCACCCCCCCAATCTACATCAGAGTAGCCAACAAGGAAGGGTATTGGCAAAGGTTGAATTATAATAGTAGATGCCGTAATCCTTCGTATGCTGAAGATAGGGCATGAGACGCTTCAGGTGTTGGATGTGAATTAGCCCAGGAGCTTTCATGTAGCAAGATAAGAGATTTGCATTAAAAAAAATGTCATACCTAGTACAAGTTACTAGGTCACGGACTCCACCAAGAATGTTGGAATATGGAAAAGACTCCATATCAGCAACTAAGGCTGAAGATGATTTCGACTGTTTCAGCTTGAGCGAAGTTGGGAGAGGAGTCTCCACTCCGCCGCATGCAGACATGTTGAGCTTCTTGAGTAGGTATTGGATGTAAGACTCTTCGCTAGTCCAAATCTCGGGGGGTTCACTATGTGTAAAACTACCATATCACGTGCGTTCAAGACATGTTTGCAAAACCCCTTATCTGTGAATTTTGTTAAGAATATAATGTACCCTTTTCTTTTACAATCTGTAAGTTTTTTTAAAATTTGAAAAAATAATGCCCTTCTGTATATATATTTCTGTAAGTTTCAAGATCTTTAAATACCCTTCTGTTGAACTCATGTGATAGGTTACATTTTTATTAGGTGACCTCCCCGGGGTCCAAATGAAGCTCTTTGAAGGATCATGCAAGACTTGAATCCCAAGGCAGTAGGGGAAGGGTCCCATGTCAGTCATGGAGAAGGAAGAGTGGAGTTCACCCTTTGCTGTCTCAAGAGCTTATTCAAAATTAGAGAGCAGCAAAATATCATTTACATAGATGGCAAGAAACAGTGACACACTAACAGAGTGACGACTATACACATTGGCATCAGATTGAAAATGTGCATATCCAAGAGTGATCATGCACAGATGGAACCTTTGGTACCATTGCCTGGGGGATTGTTTCAATCCATAAAGGGCCTTGAGTAACATGCATACATGATTCGAGTGTTGCATTGAGATATACATTTGGGGCTACTCCATGTAGATCTCCTTCTCTAAATATCCATTTCAAAAGGCAGTGCGGACATCCATTTGATGAAGATGGAAGCCAAAGAGAGCAGCTATTACAATGAGAACTCAAAAAGAGGTGATGTGAAGCACAGGAGAAAAGGTTTCACTGAAATCCATGCCGAGGACCAGGGTAAAGCCTCGTGCCACAAGTTGAGCTTTGTAGCGTGAGACTGTGTCGTCATTATTGAGCTTCTTACCAAGCAACCATTTGTAGGTTTTTCTGTTTGGTGGAGCAAGGACTTGCTGCCATGTGCCATTATCCATGAGGGATTGGTACTCTGACTCCATTGCTTGCTGCTGAAATAATGCCTCAGGACCAGACAAAGCCTCGTCCAAAGAGATTTCATCAATGGAATGAGCAACAAAAATAAGTGCTTCATGATCGTCTCAGGAAGCATGGAGCACCTGAAGATAGAGGACTTCAGCTGTATTGGAATTACCAGAGGTTTCTCGACTTGTGAAATCACCAAGAAGTGGTGTGGGCTGAGCTGAAGAAACCAGGAGAAAGGAGTGGTTTGTCTTCTCATAGATCTCCTTCAGAGATTGGACCTTTGAAGACTTGGAAGGGCGAGAGGTTGGGGTTGGACCTCACAAGGGGTGTTGGTGGATGGGCTCTAATGGTACATATCGGTTTAAGCCACTGGTGTTGGATGGAGGACTTGAAATCCATGGAGAGGGAGCAGCTAGAGGAGTTGTATCGATCATTCCCCAAAGCAACCTGAATACTGGGGGTATCTGCCACATGAGTGGGAAGTTGGGGAGTTGTGGAAGGCATCAGTAATTGCCTTGTGACATCTAATGGTTTATTATGACCAGGGAACAAGGGGTTTGGAGATTTTGGAAAGAGGAAGGAATTGGTTTTGCTCCCAAGAGACCAAGGAGGCGCACTTTTAGGCAAAGGAGTGCCAATTGGAATTGGAGAAGGAGGTGTCTGTGGTATGGGAGGGACATTGCACAGAGGTAGAGGTTTCCAAACTAAGTTGCATTATTCGTTATTCGGGAAAAATATAATACGCGAATAATGGGCGTATGATTCGTTTATCTAAATTATACGGCCGTATTATACGGTGCCACATCAGCATAAACGGCCAAGCGTATAACTTCTTGGTTTTTCGATCGAAAAACTTTTCGAACGAATTTATTTTCGATCAAAAGTTATAACGATCGAATATATTGTTAGTATATATAGCAGCACGCGACAGGCCTCACACCATCTTTCACAGTCAGTGTTTTCCATGTGAGTACTCTCACCAAACGATCAAAAAAGTAATTTGTAAAAAAATAAAACAATTTTAATTAAATAAAAAATAAAATTCAATAGAATTTAAGTTTTGTGATTCAAATTTATGAATTTGTTTTGAAAAAATTATTAAATAGTTGAAAGTTTGTATTTTGTGAAGAGTTTAATCTCTCACCTGATACAAACTGTAATTATAAGAATCACTTGTGAATGTGTTCAATTAATTGACACTTGAAAGTGACTAATAGAAAAAAAAGTAGGATATTATCGTTGTGTGTAGAGTGTACTCTCACATGAGATAATTAGTTTAAAAATATAATTACATAAAAATTAATTTTATGTAATGAAAAGTTCGATTTTGATGTGTAGAGATTTTCTCACTTCAAAATGAATATAATGAAACAAAATTATATTTTTACGTTTTGTGTAGAGCTATTCACACTACTATGCTCTCACTAGAGTAAAAATTTAGGAAAAACATGTCCAAAAATATTGATATTCTCTTATCTTTATTTGGACTGCAAAATCTACCGTACTGTGTGAGAGCATATACATGCTCGCATTGTAGATAGATAATCGCGTAAAAATCTATGGTAAAGTGTAAGAACTTTTTGTTCGCACTTTACATAGATACGATAATTATCAAGTATTGTAAGTGATTATCGTTTTGACATTTAAAAATGTCACTTATAACTCTTGTATGTATAACAAGTTATAATGATAATCATTTTAATACTTGATTTAATTGTAATTATTGATTATCATAATGTGTTAAAGCTACAAGCTTGCATTTTAGATAAATCAATGCAATTTATATGTAATCCAATGGTATTTTTTTTTTTAATATTATTTTTGTTCAATCATTGTTTTTAATTATTTTAATTTCATTCAATCATTGTTAGTTAAATTAATTTAATGTTTTAATTGATTTTGATTATGAAAATGATCATTGACTTTGTTTTTACTAGCAAATTACTTTTGTGCATCATGGTGAAAGGACAAGAGTGGAGCTATGTGCATGAGTTGAAAGCTGGGAGAAATACATCTCTACTTAAATGTAAATCTTGTGGCCACGAGTTCAGTGGTAATGCAACCAGAATTAAAGAGCATTTATTTAAAGTCCCTGTGAATGTTGAAAAGTGCGAGGCATATATCACCAAAAGATATTCATGAAAAATTTGCCATGTATTTTCGCAAAGTAAAGTTGATTCTTGCAGCTAAACATAAAGGTGATGTTTCTAAAGATATTAATGTGAATATTGAACCATCTGTATGCAATGAGGCAACAGAAGAGGTGTGCACCACTCAAGTAAACGATCAACGTTCTCAATTGAACCCTCTTCATGGACATGCTTCTACATCAGGAGGAGTTCCTAGCACAAGCAAATCCGGAAGAGCTTCATCCAATGGACAGACAATGCCTGAAGCATTAGGTAAACAATGGTTGCTTGAGTTGCATTTAAAATGGACACAAGCATTTGTTGCATGTGGCATATCGTTCAATGCTATGCGCAATCCAATATTTCAAGATGCTTTGATGAGTACAACAAAAAGGATTTGTGCTTCCTGACTATAACAAGATGCGACCTGAATATCTTGATAAAGTCAAAGACTGTACTGAAGCCATTCTCAAACGCAGAGTTCTAGAGTTTGTTACAGCATATGGATGCACCATAGCATTGGATGGATGGACTAACTGTCAGAAAAAACCTTTAATCAATGTAATGCTTATTAACCCTAGAGGGGCTATGTTCGTGGAAGCAATTGACAGCTCATTGAAAGAGAAGACTATCACCTACCTAGCAGGGGTGTATGAGCGTGCAATTGCAAAGGCAGGTGGACCAAAGAGTGTGACTGCTATTGTCACAGATAATGCGGCCAACTACAAAGGAGCAGGAAGAGCTATTCAAGTCAAGTATCCGGAGATTTCTTGGGTACCATGTGCAGCTCACACTTTAAATTTGCTTTTAAAAGATATTGGTAAAATGGCATGTGTGAAGCAAACTTTATTGGATGCAAATCATGTGGTGAAATTCATTAGAGAGCATCAATTTTCGTATGCTCTTTTTCGAACCAAGTCATCAAATAAAGCTTTGCAAATATTTTGCACGACAAGGTTTGCTACGGCATACTATGTTCTTGCTGCTTTGCAAGAGTTGAAGCCTGCATTGATGGAAACCTTAGCAGACATAAGATGGGATGGATGGCTCAGCAAGTGTCCAAGTTATCAGGAAGCAGCTGGTCGATGTGTGCAAATAGTAAACTCGCCAGTCTTTTGGCGCAATGTAGAAAGAATAAGAGCTGTGTCAAAGCCATTTGTAGATCTTTTGAGAGTAGTTGACACAGATTCTTTTATTTTTGGTCGGGTCTACTGGTATATGTCAGAGGCTATACGCAAGCTAAGAGAAAGTGTCAGTTTTGGTGCAAAGGATAAAGCTACCATGATTACAATTGTTAACAAGCGTTGGGTGCAGTTGCATACGCCATTGCATGGTGCGGCTTTTGTATTGGATCCTAAGTTTCAAATGCATCAGCAATCTACCAACAAAGAAGTTATGTCCGACTTCAAAACAGTGTGCTCCCAACTCTTAGGGCACAAAGATGGAAAAACAGCTTTTCATAAGTGAGTAGATTATGCCAACAGAACTGGTATGTTTTAGGATCCGTGGCATATAGATGCCATTGGCAAAACAAGTGCACCTTTATGGTGGAAGGAGTATGGTGGAGAGAAAGTGAATTTGCAACACATTGCAGTTAGAGTTTTATCAGTAGCTGCATCAACTGGAAGTTGTGAGCGAAACTGGTCAGCATTCGACTTTGTGCACACTAAAAAGAGAAACAGACTTCATACTCAACGGGCTGCTGATTTGGTGTATGTTTTTTGCAATATGAGACTTATTTATAAGCCTCAAAACATTGCAACTAGAGCCGCTCAAAAGCGATATGGAGGCTTTCAAACGCATGAAGCTATTTCTACAGAAGTTGATGATGATGATGATATGGAATGGGAGATATTATTTCAGAATGCTCAGATATGGACGAAGTAGATGTATGGTTGCAGTTTTTGAAGATGGAGATGATTTTTGAGAGTACCATTGTAATACTTACTCAACAAGTTTTTGTATATGATGAAAGAAAGTGTTATCTCCATGTCGTTCACATCAAAACCTCTCTCTTTCTCTCTCTCTCTCTCTCTCTCTCTCTCTCTCTCTCTCTCTCTCTCTCTCTCTCTCTCTCTCTCTCTCTCTCTCTCTCTCTCTCTCTCACACATATTCACTCACACTCAAATATAAACTGCCGATAATATCTTGTCGAATAAAAATTACATAAAGTCGATGTAGGTTTGAAATTACAACAAGGTTCTGGGAAATTACTCAATCGAAAAGAGTTTGATATAATTTTGAGATTACAAAAAGCTTCTGAGTGACTTATGAGTTTGATAGATTTGCTATAAGTTCGTTTACGGTAAAATCTGTAACTCCTAGCTCAGGGGTTGGTTGAGAAACATCTTTATGTGAAGTGGTAGTATCATCTGGCAAAGGTCCATACAATGATTCATATCGTTCAAGCTTTGCTTGTGCATCACTTAACTCTATTTCAAGCTCAAGAATACGGCCACGAAGCATGTCCGGTGTTTCTCCTTGGCTGGCAAGGTCTTGTCCTTGGCTGGCTAATTCAATCAGTGTTTTTGACTCTTTAGGAAGTAAACCAATAGGACGCTTGCGAGGAGGCATTGGATTATTTGCATTGCATGCTGCCACCTTTTCTGCAATGCATCCACGTCCAACGCCAGCGGTGCCTGGACGATCTGACCAATCCACTCTCTTCAGCAAAACATATCGCACATAGCATTGTTGGATAAAGTAAATTGCTACTTGGTTGTTGTCTGGTAGGCATCTCTCTTGTCGTATAAACCTTTGCAGCAATACACGTTCCAGTCCTATATGTTGCAGATCAGAGAGCTTTAACGGAGCTGTATCTTTTGCATTGCCACTTATTTGAAATAGTTGATGGCGTACAAAGTGATTAGGGCAAAGCTTTTTGCACTCTTTAAGAGTTAATGGTTTGACCTGTAGCTCAGATTCATCTTCTTTAGTGTTGGCAATAGTAGAAAGATCTGCTTGTCCACATCTAACTTGTTCTTCTTTAAAAATTGCCTAAGCTTCAGCGTGGTTGAGTTCTTCTTCCATATCCGCATATCAGGTGAACATGTCATTACTTTTAAATACCCATTCAATTAATTTGACATTGGACAATATATCGAATGACAAACATAGAATTTTTGTTCAATTAAACATACAATTAAATCTGACACCAAAAGTAAAACAATGATGAAATCATGAGACTGTGTTTTCATTAATCATCAGCTGGTCGTAAGCCAGATGTCATTACATTGTTGTAACCCACTCTATGGGAACTATTTAAACATAAGGAGAGATCAAAAGCATTAGGCCGGGTTTTGGGGTGAACGCGCTTGCCGGTTTCAAGATGAGCAAGTACATTACTCAAAAAATGTCTCTTGCTTTGTTCTTGGGGCTCTGGTAAGCACTTCAAAATGCATTTACATGTATGACACATGGAATAAATATCCATAGCTTTGGTCCATGAGGGAGGATTACTAGATATACATTCGGGGGCTGTCAATGCATAATCTCTCTCATATTGTTTTCTAGTTTCTATCCGCATATCACGTAGAGGAGGAAAACCGGCTGTCGTATTTGTTTTGGTGCATGAACCCCAATCCACAATGCCGGCGTAAACACCTTTTTCGCCAAAATGCAGCATCATATTGCGAGATTGTAGATCGTTGTGGAGGTAGTTATGCGTATGTATATACTTCAAAGTTTGGAGGAGAGCATTGATGATCTGCAAAATATTCTCCTGGAATAGCTCTAATGTTCCTGCAGTGAGTACGTAATCGCGAATGACAGGCTGGCTGCTGTCTGCAGTGCATTCTTTGATCCATTGCTCCACATGACCGCCATTCCAAAATTGTGAAATGAGCATTGGTCGCTCCACGTAGCGCACCATGGCAAGAGGGTAGATAATACCTCGATGTGAAATATCCAAAATTGTTGCTTCGTCTTTGACTTGTTGCTCCATGGTGGGCCCATGTAAGTGTACTTTGAACACTTTTGCAGCATACACTTGATTTTTGAAAGCGGGATGTGTGACACCCACACGCTTGACATGTGCCCATCTTCCCTCTCCCAGCTGTGGAGCTTGGATATTGAAGACGGTTGTGTCGGGTAAAAGGTGTAAAATAGGTGGTAGCTGAGAGAGGTCTAATGTAGCAATGGATGACGCTGCAGGCTCTATTCTAAGAATGATTTTTGGTTCAACAGGAGCTTCAGAAGAGGTGGCTTCCACTCTTGCACGCTTTGTTTCTCTTTCTTACTTTTCCTTGCTCTTGAACTTCGTGTAAAGCTGTTGCACAAGATGTATGCGCTCAGCTATGTTTGGCAAGGAAGTAATTGTAGGATTTTTTAGCTCTTTGAAAGGTTTTCATGATCTGTCCAATGGTTTGTTTGACCATGTTTACTAAAGCACCTGATGTCAAAAATAGCTGGTGCAAACTCTGCCTGGAGCTGCTTAAACACAGACTTGGTCAGAGTCTCTGTAAGCTAATAAAAATGCTCCAGAGCGACAGGGTTTAAACGTCAACGCCTAATCTCTGCCTCTGAAATATAATGAAAGTGTCTCACAATCACTTTGGAGATGAATTTTCATTGATGTTTCGCTAGCTTCGTGTCTGCCATATCTGTATGACAAAATTATAAATTAAGAATCTTACGAAAAGATTGTACACCATAGTAACATAGTTATTATATAATGAGTGTTAACCCTATATATATTAAATGATGATACAAATTTATTAAACAATATTAAATTATTTCAAATTAAAGAGAATCTTATGATTACAAACCACATTGTGCGAATCGACCATGAAAATTAAATTAGAGAGAGAGAGAGAGAGAGGAGTGAGATGCTCTCAGCACAAGAACTGGACCCTGCTATGTGCAGAAGTGTGAGATGATGAAAGAAATTACATCTAAAGGGTTGGAAAATCGTACATGTGAACATCTCAGCTAGTGGGAGATATTCTCAGCACAAGTTCTGGATGTTATTGTAAAATAGATTGATAGTTTTTATCAATATAATCCTTGATAAAGTGTGTGGAACTCACAACACAACTATCAGTGGATAAATTAACAATTGCAGATGTAAGTTACCTATCGTATGTGTTTACGTCCAAAACAACACCAAGTCATTTAATGATGAAAAATGATGTTCTTTTGGAATATGAAACACACGAGTAACCAGTATGTCACATTAAGATGAATAGGACATGAAAATATGCATCTCTTCACTCTTAATATAACGAGTGGTAACGCTTGTGTTCCTATGTAACACATATGACAGAAAAACTTGTAAATTTTATAAGCTATTTCTAATGGAGTGTGTGGAACGCACAACACAACCATCAGCAAACAACTCAACAATCTCAAATGTAAATCAATTGCTGTATATATCTACGTTCAGAGTAACACCAAGTCATCTGCTGATGAACAATGATGTTACTACAGAAATAGAAGCACAAAAATAATGAAAGTTGCATTAAGATGAAGAGGGCATAAAGTATGCATCTCTACACTCTTAAAATGATGAACGTTAATCTTTGTGCTTCTATGTAGAATAATCAATAATGATTTACTTTAAGATTGTAAATTTTATAGGCCACTCTGAAGTGAGAGGTGTAGCATCATGCCTACTACACTCCACGAGTCGACCTCTAATCCTAACTCATCTCTATGGTGAGAGATATACTACTACACCATACGAGTGAGAATCTAAATTTACCCTAAGCCTTCCCTGGAGTGAGTTATATAACTACACACCACTTCCTCATCTACAACAAACAAGTGAATCCGTGAGTAGAGATTTTGTGGAGCGATATGGGTGCCTACTATTTCCTCACTTGGGAACTTCAGTAGCTCAAACCAAATGGCAGACATTTCAAAATATAACAAGGGTGACTCTTTGGGGTTGGGACCACTTTTGTAATAATGTCCGTTTGGCTATTACTGAAGCTATGGGTTTGGGTCCTCAGTATTACTGCATGATGAGGTCAATTCATCGAGGTTTTTGAGAATGATTCTTTTTGCTTACTCAATTCCTTCCTCATCAAAAGATATATCTTTACCCTCACTTTGGTTTACCACTTAGAGGGCCCTTTAACTTCACACCTCATATTAGAGAGATTAGTGCAATAATTTCACAGTGAATCTTTCCTATTGATGAGAGGCCCAATATGTACCCTGCTTGTGATAGTTGCTTTTGTGATCATGTAATGGATGGGCTTATTGACCTCTAGAAAATGTATCTTTGTTATATCCCTTAACAAGTTCATCATGTTCTAAGATCTTGGTGCCTGTCTTAAGTCCTTCTTTCTCTGATTTTTCTTGATGGATATAATGAAATTGGTTCTCAGTTCTTATATCTTGTATTTGATAGAAGTCCTTGAGAGAATTTCAAACTTAGCTAAATCTATTTATTGATTTTGTAATTCCATACACAGATCCAAGTCACAAGATATAAAGGAAAACGCTAGTCTCGTTATTATTTAGCAATAGAACTTGGACTTTGTAGTTACATGGACTAACATGGTTTAGTTTGAGTACAAAAAAGAGGAGAATCCTGATCAAAAAGATGAGGAAACTGAGAAGTAAGGCGTTCCCAATGTTTCCAAGAGGCATCTTCAATGGGGTTGCCTAAAGCCTCCCGAATTGTTCGATGTCGTAGCTTCCGCTCCTTCATGTCAAAAATTTGTTCTGGCTCCATCTCGAATTCTTCCTGTGTGATAAGAATAGTATCTTCGTCACTTAGGATGTGAAGAAGATCTGCAACGTATCTTTTTAGCAAGCTAACATGAAAAAAATTCTGCACATGCAAGTGAGGGGGTAAAGCGAGTTTGTAAGATTGGTCCCCTATCCTTCTCAAAATCTCAAAGAGTCCACAATATCTATATACTAACTTCTTGTATTTTCCCAATTTAAGTGAATTTCTCTTTGGCTTGACCCTAAGGAAAACTCTATCTCCTACCTTAAAAATCCGATGAGATCTATGTAAATCAGCATAACTCTTTTGCTTGTCACTTTCTCTCTTAAGGTTCTCCTTTATTATTTTGATTTGGCGATCCATTTCTTCAAGTGTATTCTTTGTTGCAGGTTCTGGGAGACTTGGGTCGGCCATTCTCAGTGAAATGATACAGTCTTGTCCATAATGAGCTTTGAATGGTGACATTCCTAGGCTTCTATGGTAGGAAGAATTATAAGCAAATTCCACTAAGGGTAAAAACTTGATCCAAAGATGAGGTTGTTGACTGCAGTATGATCTCATCATATCTTCTATGACTTGATTAACTCTTTTAGTTTGTCCATCTGTCTCTGGAGGATAGGCTGAACTTAGATTTAATTGAGTGCCTAAGGATTGGAACATGGCCTTCCATAACTTACAGGTAAACTTGGCATCACGATCACTGATTATCCTAGCAGGTATTCCATGTAATCTGATAATTTCTTTTACAAAAATTTGGCAATATCTGTTGCAGAGGCAGTGGTTTTGACTGGGACAAGGTGAGCTACTTTGGTGAGTTTATCCACCACCACAAAAATTGAATCAAAATTTGTAGTAGTCTTGGGTAACCCTGTTACAAAATCCATACAGATGCACTCCCACTTCATTGTACGTATATCCAATGGTTGGAGCTTCCCATGAGTCTTAACTCTTTTATCCTTCACCTTTTGCCATACCAAACACTTCTTAATATACTCTAAGGTATCCTTTTTCATCTTAGGCCAGTAGAAATTCCGTTTAAGAGAAGCAAACATTTTGTGATAACCTGGGTGAGCTGCAAGGGGAGTTTCATGAGCTTCCTTTAGAATTTTCATCCTTAAGCATGTAGGTATGCACAATCAATTCCTGAAGAATAAGAGTCCATCTTGAATAGAGTAGCCTTCCAGATATCTTTTCTGAACTTGAGCTTGAATTTCTTGGATCAACGGACCAAATTGCTCATCAGTTGGGAGGGTATTTTGAACTTCTTTGGGTAGAGTTGAATGGACTAGTGTACTGGAAAGGGCCACCACTCGTCAGCTTACAGTATCGGCAGCTTGACTTTCCTTGCCTGGTCTAAATTTGATCTCAAAAGTGAACTCTTGTAGGAACTCAACCCATCGCCTTTGCCGCATATTGAGATTTGGCTGAGTGAAAATCCACTTGAGACTTTTGTGGTCAATAACAAGCTCAAACATCTGGCCTAGAAGATAGTGTCTCCACTTATTGAGGGCATGAACCACAACCAGTTGTTTGAGGTCATGAATGAGATAATTCTTCTCATGAACCCTGAGCTGTCGTGATTCATAAGCTATGGGATGGCCTTCTTGCTGTAGGATCCCACCTATACCTTGTCTGCAAGCATCCTATCACCTCAAAGGTTTTTTGAAAATCTGGAAGTTTGAGAACAGGTTCACTGGCCAAAATATCCTTTAATTTGTTGAAGGCTTTATCCCTCTTGTCTGAACAGATAAAGGGTTCCTCCTTCTTAGTGAGTTCAATGAGAGGACTTGCGATGAGTGCACAGTTTTTGATAAATACTCTATACCATCCTATGAGGCCAAGAAATCCCCGTACTTCTGAAACAGTCCTGGGAATGGGCCACTGAACTACAGCTTCCACCTTAGCTGGGTCGGTAGAAAGACCATCCTTTGAAACTGTGTATCCCAAATAGGCAACCTTCTCTACAAAGAAAGAGCATTTGCTACGCTTGGTGTAGAGTTGGGCTTTTCTAAGCTTGAGTGTGCTAAAGCACTCTGATGGTACAATCAAAGAGCAAGCACATAAGCTACAAGATTTGCTCTTTGGAAGACATCATCAACAAACCTCGACATCGGAAACCATTGAGTTATTTACTCAAGACCTAGCTCTTGCACACCATATTGAGTGGAATTGCATTGATCTTTATATCATGGTAGAGCCAATCACGGCCATGCTTAGACACAATTGCTCAACCCATGCACGCAGTCGTCCCAGAGAACGCCATCTAGGAGGGGTGGAAGGGCACTAAGTACTAAGTAATTAAGGGCAATGTTTGAAGAGGGAGGAAAAAGTTCCCTGTTAATGTGTAATAATGCCCTTATAATTCATCAACAAGGAAAAATTCACTGATAATATCTTCCCGATGAGTGTCAATAGTGTATATACTATCAGAAAATCATAAAAAATAGTCCTTTTTTGGGTATTTTTCATCATTTTTGTTAATAAGGAGGCTTAAATATAGAAAAATCCAACAAAAACCAATAAAGCGGTGTTTTTCAAGGGATTTTCCTAATTATTGGATTTTCACTTTACTTTTTTAGAGCATTTTGCTATTTTCTTTGGTTTTTTCAAATAAAAAGGTCAAAAATTAACAATAAATAGCAAGGAAGCTCAGATGGAAAAACAGAAGACATGATGGTGATCGAAAAGACAAGGCGAACAAGCACAAAAATTTCCAACAAAATCAAAAGATGAAAGCGGGAAGCCTAAATTGGGCGACCAGACCTACTTCTGCAAAATTCTTGCAGAATGAGCTACGTACAGGAATCCGATTTTGAAAATTTCTAAGCCTAACATAGATTTCACAGCCTAATAGGACTAATGGGGGAATCTGGGGAAAATTGATTCGGGAAGTCCAGGTATAGATATCCAGGGTAGGCTAAAACCACCTTATTTCCACTTGGAGCCTTTGTAGAGAGAGCATTTCGGCCTCTTTCGCGCGACATTCTTGGAGCCCACAGTTGACCATTTTCAGCGCTGTCTCACACGAGACATGAGGGGTAAGTTCTTTACTCATCAATGATCCATTTTGTACAACCGGTAGCTAGTCTAAAGCCCTAGATAAAACCCTAGAAACCGAGCAGTGCACGAAGACCTACGACCTAAAACTGACCATAGTGGCTTGCCAGCTTGACCAAATCGGATGGGATTTGAACCATAGCATGCCCTAACATAATAGAACCTTTCCATACCACCAGATGACCATTCGGTTGGGGTCAAGGGTCCCTAGTAGAGAAATAAGGGTTTTTTGAAAAAGGCCAGAATTCCGACCTGACTCCACAAATGGCTTGCTAATGAGGTCATATACAATGTATATGATTGGTTTGGATAAATCCATCAAGTAAATCCCTCAAAAAGCGGAAAACGGCTCGAAGGTTACAAAGCGTCAAATCGACATACGAGGCCAAACTGACTCCAAATGAGCCAAAATTGGACAGGTAGCTTCACGACTAGGTTACGGACAAGTCCAAAGCCTCAAAGTTGACCGACCAACCCAACAGACAGAGTAATCACAAAAAACGGTGATTTCAGAGTCGACAGAGCACGAAGTGATGCCGGCATGACCAAACTTGACCAAATTCAATTTAGGACTTGTATAAGGTGTATGGAACATGTCTAGGTCAAAATTTGTGAGAATTGCAAAGTTTTTGTCATTGTAGTAAATAATTGCGATTATTTACTTTTGCAACATTTTTGCTTGGAAATTGTCAATTCACCTCACCTATCATGTGTACACACCTATTACATGCCAAAAATGAAGTATGAGTCAAAATGACCATCCATTACTTGCAATTTTGCTAAAAAATGCGAAGAAGTCTGTATAAGCCAAAATTTGGGTTATGAACAACTTTTCTTGATCCAAATCATCTCATAATTCATACCGAAGCTCTATACCATGCCTAGAACCAATGCATGCCAAAAAATGTCAATTTTGGAAGAAAAGTTAATAATCGTGATTATCTACTTTTTGATCAAAATTGGGGAATTTGGATATTTTGCCATCATACATCCAAAGTACATGTTGAGATAAGCCCACTAGTCAATTTTGAGTCAATTTGGATTTCAAAATCTCAAATTTTCTTTATATCTACTATTTCAGAGACCTAAAGCCAAAATCTGGTACCATTTTTACCCTATACATCCAAATGAGCCCATATTTCCCTCAAAGCATGTAGCTGCCATATACTTCAAGCCTATAAAGCCAAGTTTGCAAAAAAGTTGAAAATTTTTCCAGCTATAAATAATCGCGATTATTTACTTTGGTTGCAAATTTTTGTTTTGACCATGCAGTTTTGTTCCTTGCATGATTTTATGCATCTTTGCTTGTTCACAAATTGATTTGAAGCAATTTGGACCAGATTATCAGCATTTCAATCTAAAAGGAAATTTCGGAGAAAAATCTGACAACTCTGCTAACTTTGCACTCTATTCACTGAACAGGAGCAATGCAAGCCGTGGAGAAGGCCAAGAAGAAGTTAAACCAGAAGGAGAAACTGCAAGAACTGCCCCTGTATCAACTAGACCTTGAGTCAGTAAAGGCGGCAAAAGCATCCTACCTTTCTAAAGAGCAGTTAGAAGAACACCATACCACGGTCTTCACTGGCAGGTTTAAGAGTGAAGAAGGACATCGGGTAGAGTTGCAGATCTTGCCTAAAGAGGTCTATGATGTAGCTACAAAGCCAGTAACCAAAGAGGCTAACCGTAGGTTGGGGCTCCGACATTTTTACGAACAAGAGCCTTGCGGGGTGGACTTTCAGAAAGCTTACGAGCTTCTGTCTACAATCAAAGAAGACGGAACTACCCAGATATCAGACAACCAAGGAAACAAGGTCAAGGTTGTAATTACAAAAGATATTGTGGCAGAGGCACTCACACTTCCCACTGAAGGGATGACCATGCGGGAAAGAGATAGGAAGACAGCGAGCACATTTACCAAGAAAACAACCGCGGCTACATTCTTTGATCTCATCTACAAACAGGTGGAAGAGACAGCTCGTCTGTACCATCAACACTTCCATTTCCTTGCAAAAAGGCCACCAAGGTACACGACACCAAATCACGCCGTGGCCACCACTTTTACACAAGTTTTGAAGTCAACAACAAGGCAGCCTATGGACTATGCGCAATATGTTTTGACAACATTGAAGGCCACCAAGAAGGAGGGGAAAATAACATACTTGGGCGTGCCAGAAGTACTAACAAGAATAGCCTACCATGCCATCGGCATGGCTGACAACCTACCGCCTGCCCCGGATCTGAATACATGGATCTTGGCAGCACATCCCTCTCCAAGAGCTACAAGATCAGGTAAAAGATCATTTAAATCAGGTGATGAATCAGATGACAGCTCATCAGAGCAGCACAGCAGTGAAAGCTCCAGATGACAACGAAGAAAAAAGAGCTAGGAGCGAAGAGATGAAGCAAACAACTATGGCTACCCACCAAGAGGAGTCAGCTCAGAAACAAGCAAGATTTGAAAGAGAAAAATAGGCGTATCAGCGCACTAGGCAAGCAGAGGGAAAAGACCCAAAAAAGTGGGTGCCCACCGGATTGAAAGGACTTCGAATGAAGCATCATTCAATAAAAGAGGCCGAGGATCCCACAGATTATTTAGAAAGGATGTACCAAGAGACAGAAGCCTTAAAGCTGAAAGAGGCGGAAGAAGCGACAAAGAAAGCTGAGGAAGCGGCTACTCAAGAGCAGAGCTAGGCATCTCCTCGACCCACCTCACCACCACCGGAACAACAGGACCAGCCCATGCCTACTCCACCATCATCACCGCCAGGCCAGGAGACCAATGAAGAAGCCGAGATCAACAAGGAAAAAGATTTTGAATTCACCCACCAAACGGAATCTACACAGCAAGCTGACCACGTCGAACAACATGAGGAAAAGGAACCTGAACTAGAACGAGAGCAGACAGCCGAGGAAACTCACAAGCCGGTGGATGAAACTGAACAAAAGGAAGACAGAAAAAGAGCAAGCCACTTCACTTGAGAAATAAACGGAGACTGAGAAGACAAAAAGGCCTACAACCAAATAAATGGTAAGGGTTGAGACCACACAAGTTCTTTCTACTCAACCAGAAACTATCGAGGTATCAAAGCCTCAGGATGGACAAAAAGAAGAACAACCATCCACTTCTATAGAACCACCAGCACTTACAACACAAAAAGAAGCAACACAGGAGGCTGCCGGCACATCACAACTCGCAAGACAGGAGGAGTGGCAGTCCAATGACGAAGTGATTATACAAGTAAATGAGTATGCAAGGCAGATGCAACTCATGACGGAGAGACTCTGCTTAGCAGCCTTCGACCGTAGTACAAAAGCCAAAGAACTAGAAATGGTCATTGATGCTCTTCAAGGAGAGCTCGATGACAGAATGGCTACTATCATTGATCTCCAAAGGCAAGTACAAGAGCTAAAGACTAAAGCAGAACGACATTAGATAGCCAAGGACAAACAATAGAAGGAAATGGAGGAGTTGGGTGACCTCCTTACTAAATTAGCTGATGCATGCAAAGTGAAAGATGAGCAGCTGACAGAAGTGACAAACGAACTTCTTACCACCTCTCTGTCAGCTCAAAAAATTCAAGTACAGTTAGATGTCGCTAACGCTTCTCTCTAATATTCAAAACAAAGAATCAATGATCAGGCCACTTTCTTGCGGAAAATAAGAGAAAATCCAGCCGTGGCCTCGATCAAGGGAACAAATGAAGTGTACAAGGCACTTGAAAAGAAAAACACAGATTTAGAAATGGAGTTGAAGCTTGAATAGTTAGAACGTAGAGACCTGGCACTGATGCGGGTCCAAAGAGAGGAGGAACTCCTTAAGGAAATTGCAGAATTGAAAAGAATAAATCAACTCCTCAGAGATGGAAAGCCTGATACACAGGAAGAGGCAGTTACTTCAGAGCTGCCCTAAATGGACATCCGCTCGGTCTCATTTGCTGATTTTGAGACGCAGTCTACAGCAGAGCCGAGTGGTGACGAAGACTTTGAGGTCCAAATTACAAATGAAGATACAGTGCCCATGGTCCAGCTCTCAAAGGTTGGAAGAGGACGCACTGAAAGAGAAGATCACCTTAGAGGAAGATGAACAGCGGAAGGCTGCAATGGATTGGGAGTTGAAAGTTTTACACTCTGTCAACGTCACTCAGCTCACTCCCAATCAAATCAATGCTCAATGGCACCAACAATCCCTGGCATACCCTCTCATCAAGGTATAACTCTTACAAGTAAAGGAAAGATTATACAAGGATATGCAAGAAGATGGCGCAGATAAAGACCACCCGAAGTGGAGGTTAAGCTGGCTGAACAAGAATCCAAGATACCTGATTCTGCTCACAAGAGCACCTGCGGCCCTACAAAAAGATCCAACATTCTGTCATGTACCTCGAGTAAGGACATGGAAAGCACATGAAGAACTGCAGAAGAAAAGGCCAACATGGCTTAATTTTCCCAGGTTGCCAGCTCCAGAGTAAGCTCAATCATCATAAGAATGCATGGTGAAAACCCTAACGGGCGCCATGACATTCTTCAAGAGTCTACCAGATCTCTCCTTTGCAATGCTATATAAGATCTGCAGGATGCTTCTCACATGCATACAGGTTTTCAATGAGCCTGAGCAGACAGGAGCCCCTGGCTCTCATTCTTGGAAGGGAACAAAGGCCTTTGCTATGATCTAAGTGGAAAACCCTCAGAGGAAATTCTTTATGGATTTTATGCACGCTGCATGTTCTTGCCCTTGCATAATATGCTCGCTTTTGAGGAGGCATTCTACACTGGCTTCTTCATCTAGCGAACGAAGATATTTGCACCGATGATAAGCAACCTCACGTCAAGATTTATAGGATACTCGGCTCTGGAACTGAAAAACAGAGTCACCATGAAATTTTTGCAAGTTCCAGAAAAAGAACGCAAAATCAGATACCAAAAGGCACTGGAAGCATTGAAAGACCGCCTCGCCCATCGTCAACCCGAAGACTACTTCAGTCCATAAATCTATGTCAAGGGACGACACAAGCAAGGAGGAGGGGAATGTTAGAAGCGAGCTAATGCCGACACCATTTTTCAGAGTCTCCTTGTAAAATAATTATTATTTTGATAAATCGGGAATATTGTAACTCCTATTGTCTTGGTAAACTTTGTAATTAATGAGCCGGGGCTACAACCTTCCAGATGTATCAACCAATCAACTTTCAGCTGTGGTAGAACTCCAGATTATTACTTTTGACCACCCAAAAACCTTGGCTAAGGTATAAAAGCCAATTTTTGAAAGTTTTTTTATAAGTTTTTGGATAAGAAATACATAGCGTGAGCTAACGGCGCTCACTTCTCTCCTTCTCGTGCTTCCTACTCCCTCTCCAGTTGTCACATTGCTAATGCATTTGTTGCATTGCAACCGCAGGTAAGAGCTCTATGCATTGACGTAAGCCATTCACATTATTTTGTAGCTTTTAGCGTCACCAACCCGTGGCCTAATTTCATCATAACTAGGAATTTACACTTTTAAATAAAAAACTAAGCATAGGCGGGGTATTGGGGAATCATTGCTAAGCATTTAGATGCATTCTGGGTCGAAAACGACTAGGTCAAAAATCCACTGCTGTTAATAATTGCGATTTTGGAACTTGACCTAAAGTGGGATTTGAGACCATAGGCATGTGTGCTTACGGCGTGTAAACTTATCCTATAATTTTTGTTACATTTGGATGTCATTTGATGCTGGAACGGATGTGATTTTCTTGTCGGATGAGCGATTGGCTTTTAGTGATTTCAGTCACTTGAGTGTAGCCTGAGTTAGATGCGAGTTTTTACTTGTTTTCCAAGATATTGACAACCTCCTATAGCCTCTATGCACTAGTCCAGTCAGCTTCGTCCCATGGCTTGACAAATTGATCGTGGTTCTCGCTAATACTGCAATAGGATAGGATGGTGAGGTTAGACATGCGTCCCACAAGCACATAGGGGATTAGGGGGTATAGGGGACTATACGTTGGTGGAAAATTCCTTCTTGAGTACAATATTCTTTAAAAGCATTTGAGTCATATTCACCACCATTTTCTGTGTGAAGACTTTGAAGGGGCTTGTTTAATTGACACTCCACAAAGGTCTTGTAATGTTGGAAATGAGAAAGTACCTTAGATCTCTGCTTGAGGAAGTACAACACCGTGTACTTGGATTAGTCATCAATGAAGTGAGCATATAAGAAGAGCCACTCAGAGGGGTACTAGGCAGGGATCCACATAAATTCGAGTGGACAAGCTCCAAGAGGTCTTTGGTCTTACTCTTGGATCTGGGAAACTTGGTCCTGGTCATTTTACAAAAGATACATGCTTTGCATAAGGAAATGCGGCTCAAACTAGGTGTAAACCTTGTAACCATCTTATGAGTTTGGATAGTACGCATCACTTGGACATGGGGATGTCCCAAGCGATAATGCTAGAGTAAGGTCTCACCATCGTGAGAACCATGAGCAGCATAAAGGTCCATGCTTGGGTGTATGACCTCAAGTCCAAGAGGATATAACTTGCCTTGTTTGGAACAAATTACGTGTGTAGGAACACTAGAACTATAAGACCTCTTGATGACACAATAATTATATTGAAATTTCACACAAGTGCCATGGCTAGTCAACTCATTAACTGAGAGAATATTTTTTGTTAATCCAGGAACATATGGATATCTAGAATCATGGTAGTGGTGCCAGTAGGTAGTCATAGGTGTAGGGATCCTTTTCCAGCAGCTCGATAGAGAGAGTCGTCACCAAGACGGACTTCAAATGAGGAGGACACGGGATGGTAATCATGTAGCCATGAGTGGGTCCCCATCATATGGTGCATAGCACTAGTGTCAAGATACCAAACATGAGCAGCAAGAGTGGAAGTAGCAATAGCAGCATACAAGTGCATAGTAGTCACATCATCACTCAGGTCATCAACAACATAAGATAGGTTTGCATTCATACGAGAATTAGAGGAATTGTGAAGTTGACGTCTCTTTGTGCGGCATTGACGCTCTATATGACCTCTACGATGACAAAAGGTACATGTGGGAACAGTAGAAGTAGAGGGTTGTAAGGTCCTCCTCTTAGCCCTTACCCTTGTTGAAATATCTAGGACATCAACTTTCTGAATACAATCAAGTAAAGAACCCTAGCTACCCACGAGACGCTTTCGGTTTTAACCATGGGAACATGGATATAACCAATGCAAAGCTATGCATGAGACACTTTCGGTTTTCACCATGGAAACGTGGATATAACCAATGCATGGGATATTAGTTTTATCTCAAGAAAAGAAAAAAATAAAATTGCATAAGAAAATAAAGAAAGAATAGGGTAAGGGGAAAAAGTAACTTGTTGAAAAAAATCCACTTGTTGAAAGTAGCTTGTTGAAGAAGCCACTTGTTGAAAATAGCTTGTTGAATTGAAAAAGTAGACACTTGTTGAATTGAAAAGTAGCCACTTGTAGAAAAGTAGCTTCATGCATAAGCCACTTGTAGGAAAAGAAGCTTCTCGCTTCAGTAGCTTGTTGGAGAAGCTTTGAAAAGGAAGGTAGCATATCAAGATATCAAAAGTAACACTACAAGAGGTTGTGTGCTCTTGTGACGCTCTTAGCGACGGAAATACACTGGGTTTTTATAACCCCCGGCGTCGCTAATAGCGTCGCTACGAGAGCGCCGCTATATGCGACGCTATAGGCGTCGCTATATAGAGACGCTCATAGCGACGATCATAGCGACGGTCATAGCGACGTTTACACAGAAGTCTATAGCGACGCTCATAGCGATGCTACAGAGCCATAAATAGCGACGGTTATAGCGACGCCCGAGAGAAATATTTTTTGGTGACAGGGCATCCATCAACCATATTTTACTTGATTCACTTTTTAAAAAAAGTGCAAGGGTAGATAATAGACCCAAAATAGTCACCCACAAGACGCATTGTTTGCAAAATTGACAAGCATAAAATTGACAATTGTACACATCATAGGCAAAATGAATTGATTGGCAAATGTAATAATGACAATTGTACAACATCATAGGCATAAAGAATTGATTGGAAAAATGAACTGCGGTGACAAATGTAATAATATACATGGTTCAAAAAGACGTATAAAATCCGTCTCATGATACATAAGCTATGAGAAACCCTAAACTAATGCTATCTAGCTACGGCTAAACTGACGTCGTCTAGTCAGACGTCTCATCGCGTCCAAGCGGCGTATCTGTCGAATTCTCCAAAAAAAGACAATAAGACAGCTTTCAGTAAGTATAAACATATAACGACATTTATAAAACAATAAAAAAAATAGAAAAGAGTAAACCCTAATACTAACCATGCCGCCGCGAGAACTGAGAATGTCCATCATGGCGTTTAAGCCCTTCCTGCCTGCGTACTCGCGCTCGTACGGTGTAGGATCACGTCCTGTCATCGACCACTGTCAAAACATACAAAGAATTCATTATGCTAGAATTAAAAAACTCATAAACCCTAAACTATCGAACATAAAGAGCAATGCAAAAATACTTATAAAATCGGCCTCAAATGATACCCATCCACCGCTCCCCAAGTGGTGCGAGCTCCCTGCCTCTACTTGCGCTCTGGCTGCATCCTTTTGTTGCTTCCACTTTTCGGGATTTTCGCGCGCTGCTTTCTTCGCATTCTTCGAATCTTCTTTGGCCAGCCAATCTGGCCTGTTCCACCCATGCTTGATTGCTTTTTGCACTTCGGAACGCTTGTGTTTGCAGTATTCGCGGATTCGAATCTTCATCAGGTCTTCATTCAAGTGCTGATCCCGCGTTGGAACGGGAAACTCATCATGAAGTATGCTGATGACTCTGTTTTTTAAATCACTTGGTACTTCACTACATTTTTTTAGTATGTAGTGTCTAAACAGCTGAGAGCAAAGACCACGCATACGCGAGATCACCTTCTTGCCATCATCATCCATGATGATGCCGCCGCTGAAGTCGACGGAGTAAGGCAAGCCCTCTGGCCGGTGACGCGTGAACCTGGGTGTCCCGGCAGGGGTCTCTAGCGGCGTGTCGATGGGGGTACGGACGTCAGGTGTCTCCACCGGCGTCTGGGCCCCGAAGCGAGGAGTGTCGAGTGGGGTGGCTACTGGCGGAGTAGGTAGAGGTGTGTAGCTGCTAGGAACAGTCAGCCGTGCTAAACCTGGCGTAGATGGCGATGATGTGGCTGGTGTGGGGGCGGGCAAAGAAGGGGAGGGTAAAGAGCCTCGTCGAACACGAGGCGATGTGGAGGCATCGGTGGCAGAATCCCCACAACAACCGCCACCGCCACCACTAGAGCGCCGGTGTCTAGACGAGTGTGAAGCTCGTCTCGTCGACGCCTAAGCTTCGGAGCGCGCCGAATGCTCCGAAATAGAGGGAGATGCGGATGGAGTAGGAACGCGCGATGATGGGCCAAAGCGATGAGGCTCCGCGTACCACTGTCTCTGCTGCGGTGACAAAGAAGAAAGAAACTCCTCATCATCCATACTTGCATTAAACACACGAATATTTAAACTTAATATTGAATGAATAGAGTAGACAATGACGCAAAGACCATTAAATACAATGACGTAATGACGCATATAAATACAATGACGCAATGAATTGAGTGATACAAGAGGCAAGTCGAAAACTCAAAATTTTCAATCAAAAGATGTGAGCGCGAGTAGAAAAGAGCGTTATACACCATGGAAGGTACTTAGAGAGCCAGAGCTTTTACAACACGGAGCAAAATTGTTCAAATACAATATTTGTGGCTTTAAGAGATCTCTCTCTCATCCTCGCATAACTCAGCATAACTTCCTATATCTATATAGAGCTCTCCGTTTAAACACATATCCTCTGTTTCATTTTGTATCTCCTCTGCATGCACCCCATATAGAGTAGTAGCATCTTGATGCTCGTCTGGCACCACCGCAGCGGCTTCTGATTGAGCATCTTCTCTGATCTCCTCCATTGATGCCGTTGTGATTGGCACATGGTAGCCTTCATACGTCCTTGCACTACGAGGGGCTACCTCTATGACGTACCACCAGTTTGATGTAGACTTTGTAGGATGAAATATTACCTGCCAGAGCCACATAACTTACATGAGAGCTTTCAAGCACATAACTTGTAAAAGGGGGATGTTAACTATTTACATACTTACTTGTTCACAATGCTCGGGTAGTACGAAAGTGTCTCTTAGGTCAGTCCATTTCTTAGTAGAATCCACCTTAAGAAAACCAGACTCTCCTCTACGCACAGTAGCGTTGCGACCCTCCATGATTATCTTGAACCATTGCACGTCGAACAAGTCGACAAAAAATCCTCTGTAATCGATCCTCAAAATCTCTTGCAGCGTGCCGAAGTAAGCGAGTTCCGCCACCACAGGATCTGCATCAGAGGAACGTCGTCGACTAGACTGTTCAAATTTTGCCATGATTCCACAATCTTGAGTAAAACGCTTTTTGTTGATTCGTTCCACCCTAAAATGTCGACCTTTACACCATGCTGCTGTGTATGACTTATACTACAACGAACAAAGATTATGAGTGGCCGTTCAAACGTTTAGAAATAAAGTCACTAGCTAGTCATACATTGCAAACTTACCTTGGTCGCGCAACCCCGAGAGTACTCCCACTCTTCCTCAGTCACTTCGTCACCGCATTGTTGTGCGCTTTTCAATTGGTTGTGCAACCATCTTAAACTCATGAAGGTTGGTAGGCTCTCCAGAACCATCGGATAGTGCATCGGTGGTCGTCTTCCCCGTCTCCACTCGATTCGTGCCCTTTGTCGCTCTTGCTTTGCATCCTCATATTATGAAATCCACTTTTGCATCACTGGATTGTGAAGCATGCAAAATCGGTTGATTTTAGCCTCTAGATCTTCCGTCATCTTCTTCTCAACACCGAGATTGCACATGACAATCCCAGATATGCGCTCATCATCTATGGTTCGCCATAGCGTGTCCCGGGCTTTATCAAATCCGTCTAGCCACTCTCCAATGTACACTAGGGACTCTGATACCAACCAACCTTCTGCCATGCTACCCTCCGGACGTGCCTTTTGACGCACATATCCATTAAGCGTTTTCATGAAACATTCTAAGAAGAACATCCATCTGGAATGAACTGTGCCAGCTATTTCCACCTCATCAACTATGTAAACAAGAAGATGCACCTGAATGGTTAGCATGGTAGTAGGAAAATGTTTCTCAAACATGCACACAAGCTCCGCAGCATTTAGTTTGGCGAATGGTATGGAGTCTACGTTGATCTCCTTTTGTGAGATCCATTGCACCAGCTTTGCAAGTTTGTAGATTGTGTTACGGATGTCGAAAGACAAACATCCCTCAATGGCAACCGGTAAAATAAACCGTAAAGTATGTGCAGCAATGATATTAAAGTCCACATTTTATGCAATGATATTAAAGTCCACTATGAACGTACCTGACACATTTTATGCCAATCGTGTGACTTCAAACCGGTAAGCTTTCCTTCTTTAGTAAAACACGTTCGGAGCGAGTGCATTACGCCAGTGGGGGTCCGCAAAGATCGAATGGTCTCTTTTACTTTGCGTTCTTGGGCTCCTGCGAAAATCCATGGTGCTTTAGGGAGTTTTATCGATCCATCAGACGCTGTTTGCGGCCAATATTGCTCCATACGATCCACATTTCTAAGGTCAACTCTGGCTCCCAAAGTATCTTTCTTACCGGTCAGATGGTCCCATAGTAGATTACCCACATTCTTGAATATGTGCATTGGATCGAGCAAGTGATTGATCATGAGTCGGGGCCAGTATGGTAAGTTGTACCATAGAGATAGTCTCTTCATCCCTGGAGGCGATCCGTCATCGCATATCTCCTTCTGCTCTAACCAGGCATCCTTGGTGGCTCTCTTCCCAAAAAGCCGTCGCGTAACACATGATTCTCTGGAAGATACGCTTGATGACCTTCGTAGATTTGCTTCTTCAGTGAGGGCGCCCTACGTGCATTCAGTCTAGGTCCACATGTGACACATGCTTTGTATCCGCTTGTTTGAAGCCCTGCATGTATACACATGATAATAGATCAACTATGGGAAAAAACAAGATTTACAGTGTCTGAGTGAGGAGTGTCAATAGATCACCTGAGCATTCTGTTAGCCCGGGATAGTCATGCATGGTCCACATTAGAATGCCTCTGATCAAAGCATTCCGTCGTCCTGTGTGTTGGCTCATATCCACCACCTCTATGCCAATCCACAATTGTTGTAGCTCTTCCAATAGTGGACGAAGATACACATCCATATTCCCCACTTTATATCGCCCTGGCACAATCAAGCTTAGCCATAGGTGCCCCTTCTTCATAGTCAACCACGGGGGAATGTTGTAGTTGACGATGCCTTCGAACACGTCTATTGGGTTGCAAGATTGCTGCTTGTTGGCCACCGTCAGAGTCCGACGAGTTATAATTGGCAACAACTCGATCTATAATAGATGGATCGAACTCGCCAAATTCGCGAACGTGCTGCAAAGAAACACGTCTTGTCCGTCGCACAGCATGGTTGCATTGATTACAAGGACATAAGACCCTCGTTGAGAGATAGGTGTTTCGGTTGGACAGTCCCACATCCTCGTCACTACTCATAATGAGGATAAAAATCTTATAACCTGGACAACAAATTTAATATTCTATTGGCATTCTTCGTCTTATCTCTCTCTCTCTCTCTCTCTCTCCCTCTCTCTCTCTCTCTCTCTCTCTCCCTCTCTCTCTCTCTCTCTCTCTCTCTCTTTACCTCACATTCTCTAGTCATGTGCAATCCCCGCACACCTCGGTCTAGAGGTGCACGGAGATCAGAACCACCGGGTTATAATCTCGTCTTTATTGGTCAATACCTATATTTGTGGGTACAAGAAATCTACAGACCCACGTCTACATGATACTGCATGTAGTGGACAAAACCCCTTTGCCTCTTCTCTAGCTGTAGCACTTCACAGCATCATTGTGTCGGGGATGTAGTGACTCTTGCCGCCCCTGGTCATTGTGTCGGGGATGTAGTGACTCTAACCCCTGGTCATTGTGTCGGGGATGTAGTGACTCTTGCCGCCCTGAAGATCCACCTTCTTCCCTATCTTCTGAAGACATTTCACCAGTACTTTTGGATCGACGGATCCCACCATGAGTGAAGGCAGCAATACCCTATATTCCATTGAGGGCTTTCTTCACCCGCTTCATGCAGGCATCGCAGTCTATAGAGACCTAAATCTAATCTAATATAACGTAAATCTAAATCTAGCGTAAATAAACGTAAATCTAATTAAAAAATAAAACCTAAATCTAATCCAATTTAACTTAAATAAACCTAAATCTAATTTAACGTAAGTCTACATCTAACCTAATCTTTAAAGTCTTTTAGGATAGTTTTCTACGACGTTATAACTCTCTTCTTCTTGTGTGTGTGCGCGTGTGTGGATGTGTGTGCCAATAAAAAGAGATAAATGGTATTACCTTTCTATCACCCATGCCAAGTATGATAAATTGGTTATGCCATTTCCCTCTTGAATAATAGGTCTTGAGTTCAACTCCTCGTCGGCTAGATCTTTAGGTCTTTTAATTTTAATTAGTTTCCTACGACGTTAAATTAGTTTCTCTCTCTTTCTCTCTCAATATGTGTGCGTTTTTTTGTTTATGCATGTTTTCTCTCTCTTTTCCTCTCTCAATGTGTGCGTTTTTTGTTTATGCATGTTCTCTCTCTCTTTTCCTCGATCTCTCAATGTGTGCGTTTTTTGTTTATGCATGCTCTCTCTCTCTTTTCCTCTCTCAATTAATGTGTGTGTGCATTCTTTGTTTATGTATGTGTGTGTGCGTTTTTGTTTATGTTTGTACTCTCTCTCTCTCTCTCTCTCTCTCTCTCTCTCTCTCTCTCTCAAAAACACTATGTGTGTGTGTATGTGTGTGTGTGAGAGAGAGAGAGAGGGAGAGAGAAAGAGGGGAAGGGAACATGAGAGTGAGGAGAGGGAAGGAGCATACCTGGATCTCCTTCCTCTCCTCGTGTGTGTGTGTGTGGAGAAGAAAGAGAGAGAGAGAGATAGATAGATAGATAGATTTTATTATCGTCCTCGGAGGTCAAATATGACCTATGGGACCAAAGTTACATGTGATGTAGTATGTGTATGGCTGATGAGTGACTCTCGATGCTCCAAAATTGTAGTGATGAGAGTCGCAATGGAGAGCCCACACTTTGGCTGGGAGAGGAAAGTGCGTAGGTCTAAGTTATGGCTGAAAATGTGAGAGAAGCAAGTTCGGATGTGATCAAAAGCTGAGCACTCTAGTAGTGTGTGGTACTCAGACTCTCGAACTTGCAGTGAGCATAATGTGCACAATCGATTTGACTCTTCTCCATTGCCCCAACGCCCTATCTCGCATCGAAGGAAATGGGAGCTAAGCCGAATTGCTGCGATAGTGCGTATCGCGGACAAGGGAATAGGCTCAAGCATGTAAGTGTGAGTACGGTTTCCTCTCTCAGCGAAGAACATGGTTTTGTAGTTGGGGGCAATATAGGTGGTGTAATGTATGAAGCGTGACCCACCGGATTTCTCCCAAGCCGTAATACATTGGCGTTGTAGAAAAGCTTCATTCACTTGAGAGTCAATTGAAGCATCTTGTAGCAAGTGTAATGCATCCCATCTCCCAAACCACTTCTTTATGTCTTGCATCCATCCCGTGCTCAAGATCTTGCTTTTATGCGTCTTTTGAACTTTTTTGCTTGCTTCCCATGCAATTGTAGGAAGTCGATGTGAGGGGTTTTGACGCATCTTTATCATGTACTCCACAACCCTTTCCATGCCCATAACCTCAATTGGAAGAGATCCCGACTCAAGAAGTAAGAGCATATATGGTGTTTGTGTCTTAACTTGGAGAAAGTTTGTAAGAAAACGCTTTTGGACATTCTCAAACTCTTTCCAAGTAGACTTTGAGATGCTCCCGCCCCACACTTCAACTCCATAAAGAAGAACCGGTGTCACCAATGCATCAAAAAGATACTTCTTGAGAACCCAACACTTGATGTTTCCTGCATTACACATGTTCTCAAATGCATAATATGCTCTCTTTCCCGCTTCCAAACGACACATAGCACATTCATGCCACTTGTGATTGGATGGAACCTCAAGGCCAAGGTACTTAAAGCTCTCAACAACTTCAAGTGTCTCGTTGTTGTACACAATGCATGGCCTCTCCTTATGGTTGGTTTTCACAAGCATAACCTTTGTTTTGGATTCATTTACAATCAGCCCACTATGCAAGCAAAAGTTCTCAAGGACAACCATAAGCTTTTGTGCATCTTCTAAAGTGTGTGCTAGAAGCACTACATCATCCGCATACAACAAAAGCATGATTACCGCATTGCAAATAGTGACCTCTTCAATGCCTTCTTCTTGCATAAAGTCAAGTACCATTTGTTCCAATTGATCAATGCATAGACCAAAGAGAGTTGGTGACAATGGACATCCTTGTTTAACCCCAATAGTGCTTACAAAAATTTCTGAAATTTCTCTTCCCATGCGCAATCGACAAATCACCTTCTCATAGATTCGAGAAACCGCAAGCATAAACTCACTTGGCACTTGGAGTTCTTCCATCCTTCTCCACAAATTGTTACGTGGAATCATATCAAAGGCTTTCTTAAAGTCCACAAAACAACAATACAATCGCTTGCCTTTCAACCGACTTTCCTCCATGAGAACACGAAGAGTGACAAGATGATCAATGGTGCTATGGCATCGACGAAAACCCGCTTGTCCCTTTGCACGCTTGTCATTCTCTTCAGCCCAATCACTCAATTTCATTTCCATTATGCACCCAAACAACTTTGCCATAAGAGACCCAATCATTATAGTCCGGTAGTTGCTTACATTCTTTACATCCCCTCCTTTATGCAAAGGCTTAACCCAATTAGTACTCCAATCATAAGGCATACCATGTTGAAGTGCAAGGTTGAACATATCAGACATCCACTCATGGGTAAAATCTCCCGTCCATTTGATCATCTCCGGCTTGATACCTTGAAGATCTCCCGCTTTGCGAGTGGCCAACTTTTCAAGCCCACCGCATACATCCTCAATAGTAAAAAAAGATGGCATACATGGGAGTGAACCATAAAATGGCATTTTTTCAGTATTTTCTTGCTCATATAATTGCCTACAATGTGTGTACATATCCACTAGACTCAAGTTACCAAAATTCTCAATCCGCTTGCCTCTCAAGTTTCTCCAAAATCTTCCACATGCATGTGCCTTTTCTTGGACTTGAAATTCTTGTTGCTTTACTTCCCATCTTATTCTCTTCTTTTGAATCAATGCCTTGTATGTATGCAAATGACTTTGATAGTTGTCTTTGTCCATAGTTGCATCAAGCTTTATCAAGGACTTTCGAGCATCTTGACATTCTTTATCAAACCACCTTTTGCGTGATCTATCTTTGTTGATACCATGGAGATGCTTTATGGCAAAGCATTCTTCCGCACAAGAACAAATAGCTTTTTTGAAAGCTTCCCATTTAGTTTCCAATGGTGCATCACATTGAAGCTTTGTCATCCATAATTTTTGCTCAACCATTTCAATGTACATTGGTGCCCGTTTGAAATCCATACATAGTGATAACTTCTCTTTCCTTTGGCTGAGATTATCATGCTTAGTTGCTTCTCCACATGAAAGGTCAATACATAAGGTGCGATGGTCGGATTCCGGGGTCCATTGACCAAACATAAAACTCTTTATGCGATACATGATGGCTTCAGAGAGTAGCATATAGTCAATCACACTATCCCCATTATGTCTTCTACATGTAAATCCATTGGTTCCACTCCACAAAGATACACCATTGGCAATGAGCATACCCGTGCTATTACACATGTGTAAAAGTAACTTTTCATAGTGATCCGGCTCTTTCTCATCCATTGAAGTACGATCATACAAGTGAACTTCCTCCAACTCCCTTGAAATGTATGGCATATCAAATTGTTGAGTATCATGTTGCAATGTTTTTGTGCGAGCATTCATATCCCCAAATACAATAACATCACCTTCACCTTTGAAATAAGCAATGTCCTCTTCCAAATCAGAAAATGGTTGATCTCTATCCATGCAAGCATAAAAGGGAGAATCATGATGAGGAATGTAGCAACCGGCTACAAAAATGGGTACTCTTTTTGGTGTCATAATTTTCAGCCATACATAACGTTTGTACTTGTCATCTTTCACAATTGATACAAAATCTTCCAATCGTTTCTTAACCATACATGCTAACCCTCCTTGTCCTCTTCGTTGCTTGAGATTCTTTGACCACATCAATGAATGTACATTGTAATCCTCCAAGCGGTCAATCCTTTGTGTATCATGCTCCCAAGTTTGAACAAGAAGTACAACATCGGCTTTGCTTGTTAGTTCATCAATGCCAACCCCCGCATTCCATGGGTATCCATTACAATTCCAAAAGCATATTTTCAATTGTAACTCGGTCTCATAGGTCACACATCCCTATTTGCTTGAGAGACTTGCCTCCTCCTTGGGCACATTTTCCTCATGAGAGATCTCCTTGTTTTTATTATTCTTTTCCTCATATGCCTTGCGACGCATATTTTGTTGCTTAATAGTGCGATCTTCACATACAAAACATTTTGTATCCCTCAAATAGATCCAACTATTATCAAGGATAATCTTTCGCTTGGTCTCATCCGGCATGGTGCATACAATTGGCCGTTCTCCCGAGCGAGGAGCTCCTTGCTTTCCCACTCTATGTGCTCCATAGACCATAACTCCGGACATGCCAAAGTGGGTTTTGAAGAAATCTTCAATAACAATGGCAAGAGAAGGAGGTGTCTCTGACTTCTCTTCGCGAATTCCACGAATAACAATGTTCTTGGAACGTCGCTCCCGTTCTTTCAACTCCTCCACATCCACATTCTCAACATTCTTTGTTTGAACCATAGCTTGCATGAGTGAGGAATTAGAAACCACATTGCTACCACATACATCAGTCCAAGACTTGTTTGTGCATATATTTTTCATGTCGCATACATCCCGGCTCATAGTGTCAAATTTCTCCTCTTTCAATACATGGTCATGCTCTACTTTGCTCATCCGCTCCTTCAAAGCATTCAAGTCCACAAGAGAGCGTTTACATTCCTTGACTTCCTCTTCAAGTTGCATCAAACGTGTTGTTTGCATCTCAAGTGTCCTCTTGAGATTTTCATTCTCAACCACAAGTACCCTTAGTGTGCCATTCTCCATTGCAAGTGCTCGTAAGTCTTCGCCTTGTTTGTTTATGGTCTCTTGCAATGATACCAAGTACGCCATGATCATGGTTTCCGATGTCGTTGGTTGGGGGGTTGTGTTGCTATCTCCACACTTAGGAGATTTTGGATCACTTTCCACAATGGTTGTGGATCTTGTTGAGGAAGAAGAACCCTTGCGAGTGCCGGAAGACATTGTATGTAAAATAGGAGATGAGAATCAATTTTGTTGAACCTATTCACTTCGGAAATGCTGCTACAGAAACGCCTTCCATAACTCTGAAAATTTCTGTCTTTACATCAATGCGTAGAGGACTTCGTGCTCTTCGATTGAGGCTATAGATCACCCAAATCGGAGTTCGGATGAAGAAGTTATGATCAAAAGAGTGGACTGCTGTCTACTAGGTCAAAAAACGGCTGCACTGAGAGAGAGAGAGAGAGAGAGAGAGAGGGAGAGCGTTACCTGCTCCTTGCTTGAGGGCGCCAAAAAACTCAGATCTGAGATCTGAGGTTTTGGGCGCTCTCTGTTATTTTTTTAGCCCAGTCGGCGTCGCTATGAGCGTCGCAAATTTCTTTGTAAATTTGCGACGCTCATAGCGACGCCGGGAAATTTTTTTTTTAGCATCGCTGTGTGAGCGTCGCTAATATGAATAGCCTCTTGTAGTGTAACTTATCACGATAAGTTAAGAGCCTTATCAAAATAAGTTTAAAAGGAGGCCTTCCCTACTCATTAAACTCTTCGCTTTGTTTCACTTCACTTTGCTTCACTTCGTTTCAATTCACTTCCCTTCACTTCTCTTTACATTTAGTGCAAGCTTGATAGTGAGCCATGAAAAGCCAATGCTAATCCTCCTTCACACACCCACCTACACATCCCTTTCTCATCAAGAGAATCCATAACCATAACCCAAATTAGCATTACTCTCATCACCTTCTCTCTCTTAACCTACAAGATTTTCATAGCTTTAGTTTCTTGACCTCTCTCTATTCCCATAGCCAAATTGGAGGTTTTCAAGCAAAGGGAAGCGGAAAAGATCCGGCCACGTCAATACACTTGTCGTTACTCTTCCAAAAAAAGGAGAAGACCCTACTATCTACACATTAAGGTTTCAAAACCTTAAGCCTCTTTAAGCCTCTTGATTAATTCTCTCCACGGTAGTAAAGGTACGCCTGAATCCCTTCCTAAAGAAGAATTTGTTAATCATTCATACACTATTACATGCATATTTTATGATACACTAGCAAGTCCACTCTTGGGAACTTTGCCATTTTACACTACCATGCATAGAAGGGTTTTACTCTTGCATAAGCACTCAAAGGAAGTTTTGATTAGTTGCCTAAGATTGTAAGTTGGTGCATTTAGAAGGTTTTGTGTGTACCACGCATAGATCACACCAAAGCAAAAAACTCATTATAGAAAGCATATGCAATGTTCATTTCAAGTTTGTTGCTTTCAAGTTTGTTTTGCAAATTCGAAGGGGGGGGAGTAAGGGGATAGCTTCACAGATATCGTGACCGTGTTGCTTGAACATAAAACTCCCAATGCTTCCATGGAGATGCCCCATGGATTGCAAATGATGAAAAGGGACCAAAATGGGATTCATCGAAGTCAGGGATAACTTGAAACTTACATAGAGACAAAAACCTTAAACTTCCATGAGATTGGTTGTTTTCTTAAGGTCTTGTTTGAATAGAAAATTAAAAGGAATTACGAATTAAGTGTTTATAACTCAAGGAGCTTAATTTAAAATTGAAACTAGGATTAAAAACATTACCGAGAAGAATGACGTGGATAGCCATAGCATAACATAGCAATTTAAGTGTGAACTTGTCTTCATTGTTTGGAAAAAGGCTAGCGTAGGTGTTTCCTTGTAGGATAAAACAAGGGATGGTCCTTTTTGGCTAGGACTAATAATTGTTGATCTATGTTTGAGCTCAGGGTTCATTCATTGCCCTAGAAATGGGATTGAATGGGAGTGTGTCCTGGCCAGGTGGAAGTGACCCGCGGATGCGTCTGGAAATCTGCCTAGTCCGGGTAAGCCTGATGTTGATGGGAAAAGGAGGAAGGAAAAAGGATCCATGGAGGGATCATGATAAGGGAGGAGGATGTGATTTAATTATGGAACTCTTCAAATTGTTTTGGAAAAAGGAACCTTGGAAAGGCTAGGAACCTAATGGGCTATTCCGCAATTGTCCTCAGCAATCGGACCTTTGCTCTTCTTCTCGGGATTATTGATTTAAAAAAGGAACCTAAAGTAGATTATTTTTGAAGCCTTTCCCACACAAGATAAAGAAAAATAAGAATTGGAATCTGTGTAAAGGTGTCGCCTTCTCACGTGGCAAAGGAGACAGGATACCCTGGTCCTGGGACGAGGATAGGGATATGCATAAAGAAGTATATGTGATTGCTTGAAAGATAACTAGATAATTTTACTAATATTAAAGAAAAAAGGAAGTAAAAATATTCTATAAAGAAAAAGGTGGGAACGACTTGATAAATGTACATTTGCAAGAGTATGCAATAGTTTGCATGATGCTTTCAAATGCTTAAAATGTATTCTTGGTTCGCCATGATTGGAATACTGTTTTCTAGTATCGTAGTACTACCTTGTGAAGGTGCATTTACCAAATGGTTCGGTGAGTGGGCGGGTTCCAGAGGGTTAATTGTTGGCCGAAAAGTTGAACCCAATTTTTTGTTGTCTTAACAATTAAGTCCAGAGCGGGGAAAGAAGGGATTTCGATCTATAGAGCGGGAACAACTTGGGATCCAGGGATTCGTTTAGATTATAGTACACTCACCTTAGCGGAACACATTGACGGTTGTGCTTGTTCCTAACCGAGAAAAAGCGTCAATGAATTTGAACCAAGGGTGAATTAGAGAACTCCCACCAGTTGAACCTGGAAGGTTGAGTTCCAAGTTAGTCTGATGACTTCGACTGGTAAGTTTGATCGGTAAGCAAGGTTCTTCGGGGCTAAGGGATCCACATGAGAGAAATTGAATGTTATCCCCCCCTTGAGTTGGCATCGAAGAGTAGGAGGAGTCGTGTCTTGGTGTCAGTCTCAAGCGGGAGGGATGTCTGAGATCACGATGTATCCATGTGGAGATGGTACGACTCGGTGGTTCCTGGGCATGGCCCTCACAAGTGGTATCAGAGTGCGGTTTCTATCCTTGGATAGATAAAGGTCTTAATTGACTCTTGTAGAAAAGAGTGAGATAATGGAAAATAACTTCTCAAATTACATGAAATCTTTAGATGACGTGGACCTCTCAAGAAGAGGAAGTACTTGAAATTGTCCAAAAGCAAATGGAATAAGAAACTATGGAACAAGAGGATTCCATTTTAGAACACTTTTTTCACCTCCGTTTTCCTGCCAAAGCGACAACCAGAGCTCAACAAATGTGGAAGACCCAATGCAACATAAATGAAGTAACTCTTTGGGGCCATGAACACCTCCTAATAATCTTCACCTAGCCATGATGCAGGAGAAATTGGGTCTTGATCCCAATCGCTATTTACAACATCACATTTGAAGAGTCACGAGGGGTATTACATTTTGTGTTAAAACTGGATGAGTGTGAGCTTGTTAAAGAGAAAAAGCTACAGCGTGTTACGATTACTTTAATGAATAGAGCCCTCTCAAAGTGTCCCAGTGATGATCCTTTGTACTTTAGTGTTTAATCAGAATCTAACATATGCTGGCTTGGTGCTGATAGCCGTTTTTCGGCTTTCCATCATTGCCATAGTAAGCTACCTCACCCTATCAAATCACTCAAACATTTTGGTTATCCCTACCATTTCACTGTACATAGGTCTGTGTGAGTTAGGGGACTTTCCCTATATTTTCTTAAAAACCCTTAATTAGTTAGTCACTGGGCTAGTTGAGGCAAAAAATTTTAAAAAAATAAAAATTATAAGTATATTATGGCCCATTTGTGTGTAAATATTTCATTGTACATAGGACCTAAATAAAAGGATTTTTCATAATTAATTTGGTATTTATTTAAATATTTATACTTAGGTGTGTGTTATTTATGCTATGTACATTGACTCACCATTACCATATTTTTTCTTACCATTTTGTATACTCTTTATTCCATATAAAAATAATTTCATGCAACCTTCTCTTATTTTTGGTGTAACTCCATCTCAACAAAAATCCAAAAAAACTAGTTTTATTTATGTGTATATTTTTTCACTATTGTGATTTTTCCTTCCTACATCTATTCTCTTTTACTCTCATAAAATAGAACACCAAAAATATTCATCTTTTTATGGTAGACTTATAATGAGAGAGATTTATTTTGACCCCTTTATATTTTTTCCACCTATATTATTTATATTTGACATGTACATATTTTTTTAAACCCCTCAATATTTGATTTTCTTAGTTGTACCATTCACTTATATCATGATCTCAACAATATCTTTAATTATAGACCTACCAAATAATGTCAAGGGTATGTGGCATGTATGCATACACCATGGGGAGCTCACTCTTGGAGGTATTCAAAAGAATCATCCAAAGAAGGACCTCACAAGGACCTTGTGCAGTGAAAAAAACAGTCAGTTTTGCTGAATTTTTAAAGATCACATGCTCCCCGAATTTGAAAAGGTGATACAAACAAAAGTTGTAGGTCGTGAGCTGAACTTTCACGTCAAATTGTTTCATATTTGTTTGAGTTATGAGCTGTGAGCTATGATTTTATTGGTGGACCCCAGTTTGCCCATGCTATGCAGCCACACTCCCTCTTCCACTTTATCATTTTCCTCTTTCACACACACTCCTCCCTCTCCTTCCCACTCCCAAACCTGCAACTCCCATGTCCTAATTCACCCTCTTCACCATTGCCACATCTCTCACACCTCCATAGCCTTCATCCTCCATTTCTACACCCTATGTGTCCCCCTTTCTCTCTACATATATGTCCATATTACCATACTCTCTTCAGCTTTGTAAAGAACTTCAAAAAATCAGCAAAAATCCAAGGATAACCACTGTAAATGAATTCTTTTATCATGATTTTTTCAAGGGTTGAAATAACATAGCTTCATCGACACGCGCTGCTTCGCCATGCTGACTGCTTCTTCTTCCGGTGATGTAAAGAGGTGAATGTCAACTTCTCCAAAGCTTCAACCTCTCTTTACAAGCTCATCCCTTCTCTAACTTTTCTCATGATATATCTCACCATTTGGTGAATAATTTTGTAAATATTTTTTATTGATAATTACTAACTACTAACCACTAACCTTATTGTAAAATGCACCCTCTACTAGAGTAGGCACTCCCAAATTATTCACTCAATCCTCTCTCCTTTCATCCTCAATAATTCTCTTCCCTTGAGCCCACATCCATGTGACTCAAAGGACAAGAGAGACCCACCCTCATAAAAAAATAAAAATATGCATAATCTTTTATTCCTTCAAATAAACTTGATTAGGCCTAATCCTAATCGGGGCTTCTAAAACCCATAAATAGAGCTTTTCTCTCCCTTGTAAATCATCACATGATCACACTACACCACACCATTCTCAACACATAACACACCACTCTTCAAGCCTAGTTGTGTAGAGTGTGTGCATCGTGAGTGCTCTATTCCATCATTACACATAGGTGCATGGAGAAGCTTGAAGTTAGTTATGCCATGTAGAGGAATGGAGTGATACTATACTTTGCAATTACACTTGTAGCTTACTCTTGTCCATAAATAAGATTCATAGTTTTGGGTGCAATTGTATGCTGCAACTACGACTCTTCTCTCCAAATTGACTTGATAAGTTGGCTCATCAGGTGGTTAAAGGTATATTGTCCTTGAAGTTTGTTGTGCCATTTCATGCTTGGTGGTTTGAGGGCTTGTTGAATTGTTTGCCAAAACTTTCAATTGTAAGAGGGTGCTCGGTGAGAGGGCTCCCGTGACCCTAAGACAATTTGTGTATTGGCAACAAGGTCAAGTTTTGTGTTGTCTCTCTATTTCTCATCAATCTTTGTGTGCATCTAGTCTTTAAGGCTAATACTGAGTTGCTCAAGTTGATTTGTGCGCTTTACCTCTCTCTGGCGTGGTAAATGTTTGTGTTTGGTGTGTGTGTCTATCTTGCGTTACCCTCTCTTTGTGCGTTTGAGTACAAGGAGATATCACGTGCGTCCTAGTTCACATCTACAACTAGGTGGTGCCCTTTTTCTTGTTTGGTTTCTGGCTGTGGGTTGTTGTTGTCTCTGATTTTGCTTGCCCCAGCCCCAATTGAGCAGCACGGGAGCCTCGAAGGGTGTTTAGAGGCTGCTCTTCTTATTGCCCGCCCCGGACCGCCCCAAATTGGTGCCCCCACGGAGGACTGACTTTGTGCTTATTATTGTTGTATTGCATGAATGCTTGAATTTTAGCATAGTCATGTAGATGATATGAATCATGAAAACTTGTATGACCGAGTTTAATTTCAAGGCAACAAAAATTGATCTAGAATATGGTTTGGATTAGCATAACATAAGAAAGGAAAAAAACATTTTCACATAAGAGTCTAGAATTCAGGTTGAAAGACCTTTCAAAACTTTTTGTAGTTAGTTGATGATTGTTTGGAACTAATCTCTGTGTGGTTCTAGCATTGAGAGATTATGACACGCTATACCTTTGATGATATCCCAATGTTCAACAGAAATCTAGAAGAAGATGTTGATGATTTTCTTGCTGATTTTAGAATGGTTTGTCATATCCTTGGTAAAAGGGATGACATTGAAAAAGGGGATTTTCTATTGCTATGCCTTAGAGGCAACGCCGAGCAATGGTTTTGGAGTATGTCTTCTCAGATTGAAGATTGATATACCCAAATTTCCAAAGCTCTGAAGACTAGATTCTCTAAAATTCCAACAACAGAGACAGCATGGGCTTCATTAGGGAGACTTCAACAACATGGTGAAGACTACTATGCTTATGAGGATATTTTTTCTCGTCAATGGGAAAGATGTGGATTTAGTTCTACATTTTCAGATTATGTAAAAATGGAGCAATTTATTTCGGGTTTGTCTCCTTTCCTAAAGACTAAGGTTACTTGTAGTGGACCCTCTACCTTTGAATAAGTGGTCACTATTGCTCGAAGGAAGTTTCACAAGTACTTCTACATCAAAAATGGTTTCCATCATGCTGGAAGAACCAACCACTATGAAAGTGTTTCCATCAAGGAGTCATCTCCTTTGCCATACTTGTCTCCTTCTACTCCGACAAATGTTGAAGAAGTTACATGCCAACTGATTCTTCAAGTGCTAAAGTGTGTGGCCAAGATTCAAATGTGGAATCTCTTTCTTCTACCTTTATCACAAGCATGAAAAAATCGACACAAGATATCTCAAATGGCATTGATGATTCAATAATGGATACATCCAACCTATTGGTGGAGGATCAATTTCTATTCCAAGCAGATGAAGCTTTTGTGCAACATGACTCTATGGAGAATGAAGACCTTGAAGGTAACCTTGATCTTATGGAATGTTCTGAGAGTTTATCTTGTCGAAAAGAAGAAGATGAAATCATAGGTGGGGAGATCATAGACCACATTGATCATAAAGAGATGATTGTGTACATGGAATGCCAACTCCAAAACAAAGTAGAAGAGTGCGAGTTGAATCCATGTGAGGATAATCTTCAAGAAGTGTTTGAGGATGTTGAAAAGCATTGGTATGACCCATGTATGTTAAGCATGGAGGAACCTATCATGCAAGAAGCCAAAGTTTTCACAAAATCAGACAGTAATCCATCAACCTTTGAGGTGGTACAATGTGAGGAGTTACAACCTTGCCAAAGGGGGGTTTAGAAGGGGATGAAGAACATGGGAGAGCAGTAAAAAATAAAATCATAAAACAAAACTGTCAGAAGGGTATCATTCTCTCCAATGGTGTTTTAATGGGTGGCTCTTCATTCATGGGACAATCTCTTAGAAATAAAGTCCAAACTTTTGAAGCCCCAATCATCTTCACATTGGGTGTTTCACCTCTTCAAAGTCAAATTCTTCTCTCTTCACATATACCTTTCATCAGGGGCACCATACCTTCTTAAGTGGAAGAGGACATGAATACTTGGTGAGGAACGGATGTTTCCAAACCTTCTTCATTTGGTTATTTGGTGTATTGAGGTCGCACATTGTGATGCTTCTGGTCTTCATCATAGATGAAAAACTTGTTGATTGCTACATGTGGATATTTCATGAATCAGTACCAAAATCTATTCTCTTCCAATGTGTTGGAAGCAATAGAAACCTTCGTCTATTATCTACTTATGTGGTAAACCATTTGCAATATCTTCCAATAGTAGTTGGAAGCATGGATCAAGCTTTCCTAAATCATGAAGATCATAGAAATTTTGACTTGATGAGCCTACCCAGGTTGAATGAAATTTATGAGCTACAGTTCAGGAATTTGCCATACAATCTCTTGAAGATTGTAGCAGATACATCAACTTTACAAAGGAGGAAGAGCAACCAATCTTTTATATCACATTCATAGTGATAGATGCAATGATGGACAACAATAAAATCTACAAGTTTCTTCAACCGAAATCAGTAAGTGATTGCATACCATACATCTCTCTTTGGGAAAGATATTTCAAGATCTTTGATCCTCGGGGGTGCTTATTGAAACTTTCTCAATGGAGGAGGTTTACTCCGTCACTTCATTACATCCTGCTATTGGCTCTGAGAACCTTCCATATCACCCAAGGTTTCTTAATCATACAACAAACGTTCTTCAAAGATGAGAGCAAACAAAGATAGACGTTACACAATCTACACGTTGTATGATCGGATAAATGGTACATGAATGTACCATTATCTAAGGGGGGGGCTAATGATAGCCGTTTTTCGGCTTTCCATAATTGCCATAGTAAGATACCTCACCCTATCAAATAACTCAAACATTTTGGTTATCCCTACCATTTGACTGTACATAGGCGTGTGTGAGTTAGGGGACTTTCTCTATATTTTCTTAAAAACCCTTAATTAGCTTGTCACTGGGCTAGTTGAGCCAAAAAATTTTAAAAAATAAAAATTATAAGTATATTATGGTCCATTTGTGTGTAAATATATCATTGTATATAGGGCCTAAATAAAAGGATTTTTCATAATTAATTTGGTATTTATTTAAATATTTATACTTAGGTGTGTGTTATTTATGCTATGTATATTGACTCACCATTACCATATTTTCTCTTACCATTTTGTATACTCTTTATTCCATATAAAAATAATTTCATGCAAGCTTCTCTTATTTTTGGTGTAACTCCATCTCAACAAATATCCAAAAAAACTAGTTTTATTTATGTGTATATTTTTTCACTATTGTGATTTTTCCTTCCTACATCTATTCTCTTTTACTCTCATAAAATAGAACACCAAAAATATTCATCTTTTTATGGTAGACTTATAATGAGAGAGATTTATTTTGACCCCTTTATATTTTTTCCACCTATATTATTTATATTTGACATGTACATATTTTTTTAGACCCCTCAATATTTGATTTTCTTAGTTGTACCATTCACTTATATCATGATCTCAACAATATCTTTAATTATAGACCTACCAAATAATGTCAAGGGTATGTGGCATGTATGCATACACCATGGGGAGCTCACTCTTGGAGGTATTCAAAAGAATCATCCAAAGAAGGACCTCACAAGGACCTTGTGCAGTGAAAAAAACAGTCAGTTTTGCTGAATTTTTAAAGATCACATGCTCCCCGAATTTGAAAAGGTGATACAAACAAAAGTTGTAGGTCGTGAGCTGAACTTTCACGTCAAATTGTTTCATATTTGTTTGAGTTATGAGCTGTGAGCTATGATTTTATTGGTGGACCCCAGTTTGCCCATGCTATGCAGCCACACTCCCTCTTCCACTTTATCATTTTCCTCTTTCACACACACTCCTCCCTCTCCTTCCCACTCCCAAACCTGCAACTTCCATGTCCTAATTCACCCTCTTCACCATTGCCACATCTCTCACACCTCCATAGCCTTCATCCTCCATTTCTACACCCTATGTGTCCCCCTTTCTCTCTACATATATGTCCATATTACCATACTCTCTTCAGCTTTGTAAAGAACTTCAAAAAATCAGCAAAAATCCAAGGATAACCACTGTAAATGAATTCTTTTATCATGATTTTTTCAAGGGTTGAAATAACATAGCTTCATCGACACGCGCTGCTTCGCCATGCTGACTGCTTCTTCTTCCGGTGATGTAAAGAGGTGAATGTCAACTTCTCCAAAGCTTCAACCTCTCTTTACAAGCTCATCCCTTCTCTAACGTTTCTCATGATATATCTCACCATTTGGTGAATAATTTTGTAAATATTTTTTATTGATAATTACTAACTACTAACCACTAACCTTATTGTAAAATGCACCCTCTACTAGAGTAGGCACTCCCAAATTATTCACTCAATCCTCTCTCCTTTCATCCTCAATAATTCTCTTCCCTTGAGCCCACATCCATGTGACTCAAAGGACAAGAGAGACCCACCCTCATAAAAAAATAAAAATATGCATAATCTTTTATTCCTTCAAATAAACTTGATTAGGCCTAATCCTAATCGGGGCTTCTAAAACCCATAAATAGAGCTTTTCTCTCCCTTGTAAATCATCACATGATCACACTACACCACACCATTCTCAACACATAACACACCACTCTTCAAGCCTAGTTGTGTAGAGTGTGTGCATCGTGAGTGCTCTATTCCATCATTACACATAGGTGCATGGAGAAGCTTGAAGTTAGTTATGCCATGTAGAGGAATGGAGTGATACTATACTTTGCAATTACACTTGTAGCTTACTCTTGTCCATAAATAAGATTCATAGTTTTGGGTGCAATTGTATGCTGCAACTACGACTCTTCTCTCCAAATTGACTTGATAAGTTGGCTCATCAGGTGGTTGAAGGTATATTGTCCTTGAAGTTTGTTGTGCCATTTCATGCTTGGTGGTTTGAGGGCTTGTTGAATTGTTTGCCAAAACTTTCAATTGTAAGAGGGTGCTCGGTGAGAGGGCTCCCGTGACCCTAAGACAATTTGTGTATTGGCAACAAGGTCAAGTTTTGTGTTGTCTCTCTATTTCTCATCAAGCTTTGTGTGCATCTAGTCTTTAAGGATAATACTGAGTTGCTCAAGTTGATTTGTGCGCTTTACCTCTCTCTGGCATGGTGAATGTTTGTGTTTGGTGTGTGTGTCTATCTTGCGTTACCCTCTCTTTGTGCGTTTGAGTACAAGGAGATATCACGTGCGTCCTAGTTCGCATCTACAACTAGGTGGTGCCCCTTTTCTTGTTTGGTTTCTGGCTGTGGGTTGTTGTTGTCTCTGATTTTGCTTGCCCCAGCCCCAATTGAGCAGCACGGGAGCCTCGAAGGGTGTTTAGGGGCCGCTCTTCATGTTACCCGCCCCGGACCGCCTGAGTGCGTTTGAGGTAATCGAGATTCTCAAGTAAGCTCAAATGTTCACATCTACTTAAGTCTCATTTATTTTGTGTTGCACGTTAAGAAAGAAGATCATGAGATTCTATATTGGGTGTTCATCGAACTAATATTCCGGAGGTGATTGATAGACAGACTAACCAGGGAGAGGTACTACGTCAAGATGGAAGGGGAGACTTTCAAGTTCAGTGGCATCTTGCGTGTGACCTCAAAACATTAAAATGCATGTATAATTTTGGAATGGGTGCAATGGCAAAGTCGCCGTGTTTGTTCTGCATGGAGCCTGCAAATGTCATATACCCAAAGTGGTGGAGAAAAGCTCCAACACGTCACATTGAGGACCCTGCTTTTTGACCGGTTTTGAAAATACCACTTGTGAATGTCCACATATGTACAATGCATGTCCTTTGTAGAATTGTGGAGAAATTAGTCTACTTATATATTGAGTTTGCTTGGAAGATTAAGAACTGAACAGAGCGACAAGTAGCCTTGCAGTGCTTAGAATTGGTACTGTCGGATATGGGGCTTCATGGTGGCAATGTGAAAATTGAACGGGATGGAAAGAGATCAACTACTGAGAAGGATGTCCCATGCAAACCATCCATCGATGGTGTGAAGGCACGGAAGTTTTTATCTAAACCCCAAGGTACAAGAGATCCGAAGCTAACAAAACATGGAAAAATATATAACACATCTTATGTTAGCAAGGTAGAGTATCAGAGCTGGAAAAAGCTACATATTGCAGTCAAAGACCAAGAACCAACTACTCGTAACGCGAAGGCTGAGGTTTGGCGATCAATAGACATCCTATTCTTGATGTGCGACAAAGATGACTGGTCACAAGGTGATATGAACAAGTTCAAGGAGAATCTCAGCCTTCTCAAATAATCATTCAAGACAGAATGGACAAACACCCAAATTACTCACTACATGGTATTATCGTGTATTTGATTCTATTTTATGTGCAACTATGTGAGTGTAAAACATTCTAACTAATCTGTTTTCATATCCAACACATCATCTTCAATCATTTACCATATTTTATACAAAAGCATGGGAACCCAGCAATATGGAATACCCAAGGGATGGAAAAGTCTCATTACATGGCGAGAAATGCTTATTTCAGGCACACACGACATGGTGGCTCTCGAATCAAGGCTAACAGTTTGAGAGAACTATTTGAATGGTTCTATCATAGAATTATTCATCGAATGCAGGCAAAAGAAGTCTTGGTCTCTTCAACAACAGCACAAGCCATCAGACATTTACAACAACAAAAAGTTAAAAGATCAATGGCATACAACAACTCCAGTGCTCGTGAAAGTCAACGAAGGTGGAGAGAAACAATGGTGTATGTGAACCACAAGTGGAGAAAGGTACTCTGAGTGGATGACATTGTATAAAATTTATGTAATACATGATCTTATACAATTGCTACTTGAAGTGTATCAAGATTTTGAAGGTTCAATTTTGTTTTTTGGCACATCACCCTTGTAACGAATCATGAGATGTTTGCCATACTCTAAAAGTTCATCTGGGTTTTGTCTACCAAGAGCTAGTGCCATTGCTGTGTAAGTGTAGTAATATGCTTCCCGACCACCTGTATAGCCCGGGCAGTAACCAAAACAATCTGTAGCAAACACTTTGTCCACAAGAATGACTTTATCTGCACTTTTGGGCAGCACGGGTCCACCCAAGAAGCGTGATAGTGTCTTGAATATGTAAG